>NC_079227.1:44412903-44772903 GCF_029633865.1 Lampris incognitus
AATGTGTAATTTCTCCAGTTCTGATCATTTTTTAGGTGGTTGGTAGCTTGGTCAATGCCAAAACACAGTGAGATCTTTTTATGGCTTTAAACGCGTTTTCTCCTCGAGAGAAACATGATTTCACTAAAAACGTTATAGTTTAAACATGCCTGTTTGTACATGTGTGCAAACACTCAGAGCCTTAAGATAGGGGTTTCACCAATGTGTTTTTTGGTGAGAAACCTTCTATTTCAAGGTTCTGTGCGTTTTCAGACAAGTACAATATGTATTTATAGTGTTTCTGATGAAATCCCTCCTTTTAATGCATTTTCTCACAGAAAACGAGTCTCTCGCCATGGGAACATGGCTTTTTTGAAAAAGCATTTTCTGGTCGAGAAATCGTGTTTTAAGCAATAAAAACGACTCCCGGCCTTATTTGGTTCACATTTGTACTTTTGGTAAGCTAGCCCGTATTCATAACGCACTAAACCTTTTTATCGCGTTAAACGCCTTTTCTCGACGACAAAAGCACAATTTCATCAAAAACAAACAAAACAAGAAAAATGAATCTATTCAACAAGTCTGCAACACGTCCTTAAGAGTTACATGATTTCACCCAATGTCAATGTGTAATTTCTCCAGTTCTGATCATTTTTTAGGTGGTTGGTAGCTTGGTCAATGCCAAAACACAGTGAGATCTTTTTATGGCTTTAAACGCGTTTTCTCCTCGAGAGAAACATGATTTCACTAAAAACGTTATAGTTTAAACATGCCTGTTTGTACATGTGTGCAAACACTCAGAGCCTTAAGATAGGGGTTTTACCAATGTGTTTTTTTGGTGAGAAACCTTCTATTTCAAGGTCCTGTGCGTTTTCAGACAAGTATATATGTATTTATAGTGTTTCTGATGAAATCCCTCCTTTTAATGCATTTTCTCACAGAAAACGAGTCTCTCGCCATGGGAACATGGCTTTTTTGAAAAAGCATATTCTGGTCGAGAAATCGTGTTTTAAGCAATAAAAACGACTCCCGGCCTTATTTAGTTCACATTTGTACTTTTGGTAAACTAGCCCGTATTCATAACGCACTAAACCTTTTTATCGCGTTAAACGCCTTTTCTCGACGAGAAAAGCACAATTTCATCAAAAACAAACAAAACAAGAAAAATGAATCTATTCAACAAGTCTGCAACACGTCCTTAAGAGTTACATGATTTCACCCAATGTCAATGTGTAATTTCTCCAGTTCTGATCATTTTTTAGGTTGTTGGTAGCTTGGTCAATGCCAAAACACAGTGAGATCTTTTTATGGCTTTAAACGCGTTTTCTCCTCGAGAGAAACATGATTTCACTAAAAACGTTATAGTTTAAACATGCCTGTTTGTACATGTGTGCAAACACTCAGAGCCTTAAGATAGGGGTTTCACCAATGTGTTTTTTGGTGAGAAACCTTCTATTTCAAGGTTTTGTGCGTTTTCAGACAAGTACAATATGTATTTATAGTGTTTCTGATGAAATCCCTCCTTTTAATGCATTTTCTCACAGAAAACGAGTCTCTCGCCATGGGAACATGGCTTTTTTGAAAAAGCATATTCTGGTCGAGAAATCGTGTTTTAAGCAATAAAAACGACTCCCGGCCTTATTTAGTTCACATTTGTACTTTTGGTAAGCTAGCCCGTATTCATAACGCACTAAACCTTTTTATCGCGTTAAACGCCTTTTCTCGACGAGAAAAGCACAATTTCATCAAAAACAAACAAAACAAGAAAAATGAATCTATTCAAGAAGTCTGCAACACGTCCTTAAGAGTTACATGATTTCACCCAATGTCAATGTGTAATTTCTCCAGTTCTGATCATTTTTTAGGTTGTTGGTAGCTTGGTCAATGCCAAAACACAGTGAGATCTTTTTATGGCTTTAAACGCGTTTTCTCCTCGAGAGAAACATGATTTCACTAAAAAATTTATAGTTTAAACATGCCTGTTTGTACATGTGTGCAAACACTCAGAGCCTTAAGATAGGGGTTTCACCAATGTGTTTTTTGGTGAGAAACCTTCTATTTCAAGGTTCTGTGCGTTTTCAGACAAGTACAATATGTATTTATAGTGTTTCTGATGAAATCCCTCCTTTTAATGCATTTTCTCACAGAAAACGAGTCTCTCGCCATGGGAACATGGCTTTTTTGAAAAAGCATATTCTGGTCGAGAAATCGTGTTTTAAGCAATAAAAACGACTCCCGGCCTTATTTGGTTCACATTTGTACTTTTGGTAAGCTAGCCCGTATTCATAACGCACTAAACCTTTTTATCGCGTTAAACGCCTTTTCTCGACGAGAAAAGCACAATTTCATCAAAAACAAACAAAACAAGAAAAATGAATCTATTCAACAAGTCTGCAACACGTCCTTAAGAGTTACATGATTTCACCCAATGTCAATGTGTAATTTCTCCAGTTCTGATCATTTTTTAGGTTGTTGGTAGCTTGGTCAATGCCAAAACACAGTGAGATCTTTTTATGGCTTTAAACGCGTTTTCTCCTCGAGAGAAACATGATTTCACTAAAAACGTTATAGTTTAAACATGCCTGTTTGTACATGTGTGCAAACACTCAGAGCCTTAAGATAGGGGTTTCACCAATGTGTTTTTTGGTGAGAAACCTTCTATTTCAAGGTTCTGTGCGTTTTCAGACAAGTACAATATGTATTTATAGTGTTTCTGATGAAATCCCTCCTTTTAATGCATTTTCTCACAGAAAACGAGTCTCTCGCCATGGGAACATGGCTTTTTTGAAAAAGCATATTCTGGTCGAGAAATCGTGTTTTAAGCAATAAAAACGACTCCCGGCCTTATTTAGTTCACATTTGTACTTTTGGTAAGCTAGCCCGTATTCATAACGCACTAAACCTTTTTATCGCGTTAAACGCCTTTTCTCGACGAGAAAAGCACAATTTCATCAAAAACAAACAAAACAAGAAAAATGAATCTATTCAACAAGTCTGCAACACGTCCTTAAGAGTTACATGATTTCACCCAATGTCAATGTGTAATTTCTCCAGTTCTGATCATTTTTTAGGTTGTTTTGGTAGCTTGGTCAATGCCAAAACACAGTGAGATCTTTTTATGGCTTTAAACGCGTTTTCTCCTCGAGAGAAACATGATTTCACTAAAAACGTTATAGTTTAAACATGCCTGTTTGTACATGTGTGCAAACACTCAGAGCCTTAAGATAGGGGTTTCACCAATGTGTTTTTTGGTGAGAAACCTTCTATTTCAAGGTTCTGTGCGTTTTCAGACAAGTACAATATGTATTTATAGTGTTTCTGATGAAATCCCTCCTTTTAATGCATTTTCTCACAGAAAACGAGTCTCTCGCCATGGGAACATGGCTTTTTTGAAAAAGCATATTCTGGTCGAGAAATCGTGTTTTAAGCAATAAAAACGACTCCCGGCCTTATTTAGTTCACATTTGTACTTTTGGTAAGCTAGCCCGTATTCATAACGCACTAAACCTTTTTATCGCGTTAAACGCCTTTTCTCGACGAGAAAAGCACAATTTCATCAAAAACAAACAAAACAAGAAAAATGAATCTATTCAACAAGTCTGCAACACGTCCTTAAGAGTTACATGATTTCACCCAATGTCAATGTGTAATTTCTCCAGTTCTGATCATTTTTTAGGTTGTTTTGGTAGCTTGGTCAATGCCAAAACACAGTGAGATCTTTTTATGGCTTTAAACGCGTTTTCTCCTCGAGAGAAACATGATTTCACTAAAAACGTTATAGTTTAAACATGCCTGTTTGTACATGTGTGCAAACACTCAGAGCCTTAAGATAGGGGTTTCACCAATGTGTTTTTTGGTGAGAAACCTTCTATTTCAAGGTTTTGTGCGTTTTCAGACAAGTACAATATGTATTTATAGTGTTTCTGATGAAATCCCTCCTTTTAATGCATTTTCTCACAGAAAACGAGTCTCTCGCCATGGGAACATGGCTTTTTTGAAAAAGCATATTCTGGTCGAGAAATCGTGTTTTAAGCAATAAAAACGACTCCCGGCCTTATTTAGTTCACATTTGTACTTTTGGTAAGCTAGCCCGTATTCATAACGCACTAAACCTTTTTATCGCGTTAAACGCCTTTTCTCGACGAGAAAAGCACAATTTCATCAAAAACAAACAAAACAAGAAAAATGAATCTATTCAACAAGTCTGCAACACGTCCTTAAGAGTTACATGATTTCACCCAATGTCAATGTGTAATTTCTCCAGTTCTGATCATTTTTTAGGTTGTTGGTAGCTTGGTCAATGCCAAAACACAGTGAGATCTTTTTATGGCTTTAAACGCGTTTTCTCCTCGAGAGAAACATGATTTCACTAAAAAATTTATAGTTTAAACATGCCTGTTTGTACATGTGTGCAAACACTCAGAGCCTTAAGATAGGGGTTTCACCAATGTGTTTTTTGGTGAGAAACCTTCTATTTCAAGGTTCTGTGCGTTTTCAGACAAGTACAATATGTATTTATAGTGTTTCTGATGAAATCCCTCCTTTTAATGCATTTTCTCACAGAAAACGAGTCTCTCGCCATGGGAACATGGCTTTTTTGAAAAAGCATATTCTGGTCGAGAAATCGTGTTTTAAGCAATAAAAACGACTCCCGGCCTTATTTGGTTCACATTTGTACTTTTGGTAAGCTAGCCCGTATTCATAACGCACTAAACCTTTTTATCGCGTTAAACGCCTTTTCTCGACGAGAAAAGCACAATTTCATCAAAAACAAACAAAACAAGAAAAATGAATCTATTCAACAAGTCTGCAACACGTCCTTAAGAGTTACATGATTTCACCCAATGTCAATGTGTAATTTCTCCAGTTCTGATCATTTTTTAGGTTGTTGGTAGCTTGGTCAATGCCAAAACACAGTGAGATCTTTTTATGGCTTTAAACGCGTTTTCTCCTCGAGAGAAACATTATTTCACTAAAAACGTTATAGTTTAAACATGCCTGTTTGTACATGTGTGCAAACACTCAGAGCCTTAAGATAGGGGTTTCACCAATGTGTTTTTTGGTGAGAAACCTTCTATTTCAAGGTTCTGTGCGTTTTCAGACAAGTACAATATGTATTTATAGTGTTTCTGATGAAATCCCTCCTTTTAATGCATTTTCTCACAGAAAACGAGTCTCTCGCCATGGGAACATGGCTTTTTTGAAAAAGCATTTTCTGGTCGAGAAATCGTGTTTTAAGCAATAAAAACGACTCCCGGCCTTATTTGGTTCACATTTGTACTTTTGGTAAGCTAGCCCGTATTCATAACGCACTAAACCTTTTTATCGCGTTAAACGCCTTTTCTCGACGAGAAAAGCACAATTTCATCAAAAACAAACAAAACAAGAAAAATGAATCTATTCAACAAGTCTGCAACACGTCCTTAAGAGTTACATGATTTCACCCAATGTCAATGTGTAATTTCTCCAGTTCTGATCATTTTTTAGGTTGTTGGTAGCTTGGTCAATGCCAAAACACAGTGAGATCTTTTTATGGCTTTAAACGCGTTTTCTCCTCGAGAGAAACATGATTTCACTAAAAACGTTATAGTTTAAACATGCCTGTTTGTACATGTGTGCAAACACTCAGAGCCTTAAGATAGGGGTTTCACCAATGTGTTTTTTGGTGAGAAACCTTCTATTTCAAGGTTCTGTGCGTTTTCAGACAAGTACAATATGTATTTATAGTGTTTCTGATGAAATCCCTCCTTTTAATGCATTTTCTCACAGAAAACGAGTCTCTCGCCATGGGAACATGGCTTTTTTGAAAAAGCATATTCTGGTCGAGAAATCGTGTTTTAAGCAATAAAAACGACTCCCGGCCTTATTTAGTTCACATTTGTACTTTTGGTAAGCTAGCCCGTATTCATAACGCACTAAACATTTTTATCGCGTTAAACGCCTTTTCTCGACGAGAAAAGCACAATTTCATCAAAAACAAACAAAACAAGAAAAATGAATCTATTCAACAAGTCTGCAACACGTCCTTAAGAGTTACATGATTTCACCCAATGTCAATGTGTAATTTCTCCAGTTCTGATCATTTTTTAGGTTGTTTTGGTAGCTTGGTCAATGCCAAAACACAGTGAGATCTTTTTATGGCTTTAAACGCGTTTTCTCCTCGAGAGAAACATGATTTCACTAAAAACGTTATAGTTTAAACATGCCTGTTTGTACATGTGTGCAAACACTCAGAGCCTTAAGATAGGGGTTTCACCAATGTGTTTTTTGGTGAGAAACCTTCTATTTCAAGGTTCTGTGCGTTTTCAGACAAGTACAATATGTATTTATAGTGTTTCTGATGAAATCCCTCCTTTTAATGCATTTTCTCACAGAAAACGAGTCTCTCGCCATGGGAACATGGCTTTTTTGAAAAAGCATATTCTGGTCGAGAAATCGTGTTTTAAGCAATAAAAACGACTCCCGGCCTTATTTAGTTCACATTTGTACTTTTGGTAAGCTAGCCCGTATTCATAACGCACTAAACCTTTTTATCGCGTTAAACGCCTTTTCTCGACGAGAAAAGCACAATTTCATCAAAAACAAACAAAACAAGAAAAATGAATCTATTCAAGAAGTCTGCAACACGTCCTTAAGAGTTACATGATTTCACCCAATGTCAATGTGTAATTTCTCCAGTTCTGATCATTTTTTAGGTTGTTGGTAGCTTGGTCAATGCCAAAACACAGTGAGATCTTTTTATGGCTTTAAACGCGTTTTCTCCTCGAGAGAAACATGATTTCACTAAAAAATTTATAGTTTAAACATGCCTGTTTGTACATGTGTGCAAACACTCAGAGCCTTAAGATAGGGGTTTCACCAATGTGTTTTTTGGTGAGAAACCTTCTATTTCAAGGTTCTGTGCGTTTTCAGACAAGTACAATATGTATTTATAGTGTTTCTGATGAAATCCCTCCTTTTAATGCATTTTCTCACAGAAAACGAGTCTCTCGCCATGGGAACATGGCTTTTTTGAAAAAGCATATTCTGGTCGAGAAATCGTGTTTTAAGCAATAAAAACGACTCCCGGCCTTATTTGGTTCACATTTGTACTTTTGGTAAGCTAGCCCGTATTCATAACGCACTAAACCTTTTTATCGCGTTAAACGCCTTTTCTCGACGAGAAAAGCACAATTTCATCAAAAACAAACAAAACAAGAAAAATGAATCTATTCAACAAGTCTGCAACACGTCCTTAAGAGTTACATGATTTCACCCAATGTCAATGTGTAATTTCTCCAGTTCTGATCATTTTTTAGGTTGTTGGTAGCTTGGTCAATGCCAAAACACAGTGAGATCTTTTTATGGCTTTAAACGCGTTTTCTCCTCGAGAGAAACATTATTTCACTAAAAACGTTATAGTTTAAACATGCCTGTTTGTACATGTGTGCAAACACTCAGAGCCTTAAGATAGGGGTTTCACCAATGTGTTTTTTGGTGAGAAACCTTCTATTTCAAGGTTCTGTGCGTTTTCAGACAAGTACAATATGTATTTATAGTGTTTCTGATGAAATCCCTCCTTTTAATGCATTTTCTCACAGAAAACGAGTCTCTCGCCATGGGAACATGGCTTTTTTGAAAAAGCATATTCTGGTCGAGAAATCGTGTTTTAAGCAATAAAAACGACTCCCGGCCTTATTTAGTTCACATTTGTACTTTTGGTAAGCTAGCCCGTATTCATAACGCACTAAACCTTTTTATCGCGTTAAACGCCTTTTCTCGACGAGAAAAGCACAATTTCATCAAAAACAAACAAAACAAGAAAAATGAATCTATTCAACAAGTCTGCAACACGTCCTTAAGAGTTACATGATTTCACCCAATGTCAATGTGTAATTTCTCCAGTTCTGATCATTTTTTAGGTTGTTTTGGTAGCTTGGTCAATGCCAAAACACAGTGAGATCTTTTTATGGCTTTAAACGCGTTTTCTCCTCGAGAGAAACATGATTTCACTAAAAACGTTATAGTTTAAACATGCCTGTTTGTACATGTGTGCAAACACTCAGAGCCTTAAGATAGGGGTTTCACCAATGTGTTTTTTGGTGAGAAACCTTCTATTTCAAGGTTCTGTGCGTTTTCAGACAAGTACAATATGTATTTATAGTGTTTCTGATGAAATCCCTCCTTTTAATGCATTTTCTCACAGAAAACGAGTCTCTCGCCATGGGAACATGGCTTTTTTGAAAAAGCATATTCTGGTCGAGAAATCGTGTTTTAAGCAATAAAAACGACTCCCGGCCTTATTTAGTTCACATTTGTACTTTTGGTAAGCTAGCCCGTATTCATAACGCACTAAACCTTTTTATCGCGTTAAACGCCTTTTCTCGACGAGAAAAGCACAATTTCATCAAAAACAAACAAAACAAGAAAAATGAATCTATTCAACAAGTCTGCAACACGTCCTTAAGAGTTACATGATTTCACCCAATGTCAATGTGTAATTTCTCCAGTTCTGATCATTTTTTAGGTTGTTTTGGTAGCTTGGTCAATGCCAAAACACAGTGAGATCTTTTTATGGCTTTAAACGCGTTTTCTCCTCGAGAGAAACATTATTTCACTAAAAACGTTATAGTTTAAACATGCCTGTTTGTACATGTGTGCAAACACTCAGAGCCTTAAGATAGGGGTTTCACCAATGTGTTTTTTGGTGAGAAACCTTCTATTTCAAGGTTTTGTGCGTTTTCAGACAAGTACAATATGTATTTATAGTGTTTCTGATGAAATCCCTCCTTTTAATGCATTTTCTCACAGAAAACGAGTCTCTCGCCATGGGAACATGGCTTTTTTGAAAAAGCATATTCTGGTCGAGAAATCGTGTTTTAAGCAATAAAAACGACTCCCGGCCTTATTTAGTTCACATTTGTACTTTTGGTAAGCTAGCCCGTATTCATAACGCACTAAACCTTTTTATCGCGTTAAACGCCTTTTCTCGACGAGAAAAGCACAATTTCATCAAAAACAAACAAAACAAGAAAAATGAATCTATTCAAGAAGTCTGCAACACGTCCTTAAGAGTTACATGATTTCACCCAATGTCAATGTGTAATTTCTCCAGTTCTGATCATTTTTTAGGTTGTTGGTAGCTTGGTCAATGCCAAAACACAGTGAGATCTTTTTATGGCTTTAAACGCGTTTTCTCCTCGAGAGAAACATGATTTCACTAAAAAATTTATAGTTTAAACATGCCTGTTTGTACATGTGTGCAAACACTCAGAGCCTTAAGATAGGGGTTTCACCAATGTGTTTTTTGGTGAGAAACCTTCTATTTCAAGGTCCTGTGCGTTTTCAGACAAGTATATATGTATTTATAGTGTTTCTGATGAAATCCCTCCTTTTAATGCATTTTCTCACAGAAAACGAGTCTCTCGCCATGGGAACATGGCTTTTTTGAAAAAGCATATTCTGGTCGAGAAATCGTGTTTTAAGCAATAAAAACGACTCCCGGCCTTATTTGGTTCACATTTGTACTTTTGGTAAGCTAGCCCGTATTCATAACGCACTAAACCTTTTTATCGCGTTAAACGCCTTTTCTCGACGAGAAAAGCACAATTTCATCAAAAACAAACAAAACAAGAAAAATGAATCTATTCAACAAGTCTGCAACACGTCCTTAAGAGTTACATGATTTCACCCAATGTCAATGTGTAATTTCTCCAGTTCTGATCATTTTTTAGGTTGTTGGTAGCTTGGTCAATGCCAAAACACAGTGAGATCTTTTTATGGCTTTAAACGCGTTTTCTCCTCGAGAGAAACATTATTTCACTAAAAACGTTATAGTTTAAACATGCCTGTTTGTACATGTGTGCAAACACTCAGAGCCTTAAGATAGGGGTTTCACCAATGTGTTTTTTGGTGAGAAACCTTCTATTTCAAGGTTCTGTGCGTTTTCAGACAAGTACAATATGTATTTATAGTGTTTCTGATGAAATCCCTCCTTTTAATGCATTTTCTCACAGAAAACGAGTCTCTCGCCATGGGAACATGGCTTTTTTGAAAAAGCATTTTCTGGTCGAGAAATCGTGTTTTAAGCAATAAAAACGACTCCCGGCCTTATTTGGTTCACATTTGTACTTTTGGTAAGCTAGCCCGTATTCATAACGCACTAAACCTTTTTATCGCGTTAAACGCCTTTTCTCGACGAGAAAAGCACAATTTCATCAAAAACAAACAAAACAAGAAAAATGAATCTATTCAACAAGTCTGCAACACGTCCTTAAGAGTTACATGATTTCACCCAATGTCAATGTGTAATTTCTCCAGTTCTGATCATTTTTTAGGTTGTTGGTAGCTTGGTCAATGCCAAAACACAGTGAGATCTTTTTATGGCTTTAAACGCGTTTTCTCCTCGAGAGAAACATGATTTCACTAAAAACGTTATAGTTTAAACATGCCTGTTTGTACATGTGTGCAAACACTCAGAGCCTTAAGATAGGGGTTTCACCAATGTGTTTTTTGGTGAGAAACCTTCTATTTCAAGGTTCTGTGCGTTTTCAGACAAGTACAATATGTATTTATAGTGTTTCTGATGAAATCCCTCCTTTTAATGCATTTTCTCACAGAAAACGAGTCTCTCGCCATGGGAACATGGCTTTTTTGAAAAAGCATATTCTGGTCGAGAAATCGTGTTTTAAGCAATAAAAACGACTCCCGGCCTTATTTAGTTCACATTTGTACTTTTGGTAAGCTAGCCCGTATTCATAACGCACTAAACCTTTTTATCGCGTTAAACGCCTTTTCTCGACGAGAAAAGCACAATTTCATCAAAAACAAACAAAACAAGAAAAATGAATCTATTCAAGAAGTCTGCAACACGTCCTTAAGAGTTACATGATTTCACCCAATGTCAATGTGTAATTTCTCCAGTTCTGATCATTTTTTAGGTTGTTTTGGTAGCTTGGTCAATGCCAAAACACAGTGAGATCTTTTTATGGCTTTAAACGCGTTTTCTCCTCGAGAGAAACATGATTTCACTAAAAACGTTATAGTTTAAACATGCCTGTTTGTACATGTGTGCAAACACTCAGAGCCTTAAGATAGGGGTTTCACCAATGTGTTTTTTGGTGAGAAACCTTCTATTTCAAGGTTCTGTGCGTTTTCAGACAAGTACAATATGTATTTATAGTGTTTCTGATGAAATCCCTCCTTTTAATGCATTTTCTCACAGAAAACGAGTCTCTCGCCATGGGAACATGGCTTTTTTGAAAAAGCATATTCTGGTCGAGAAATCGTGTTTTAAGCAATAAAAACGACTCCCGGCCTTATTTAGTTCACATTTGTACTTTTGGTAAGCTAGCCCGTATTCATAACGCACTAAACCTTTTTATCGCGTTAAACGCCTTTTCTCGACGAGAAAAGCACAATTTCATCAAAAACAAACAAAACAAGAAAAATGAATCTATTCAACAAGTCTGCAACACGTCCTTAAGAGTTACATGATTTCACCCAATGTCAATGTGTAATTTCTCCAGTTCTGATCATTTTTTAGGTTGTTTTGGTAGCTTGGTCAATGCCAAAACACAGTGAGATCTTTTTATGGCTTTAAACGCGTTTTCTCCTCGAGAGAAACATGATTTCACTAAAAACGTTATAGTTTAAACATGCCTGTTTGTACATGTGTGCAAACACTCAGAGCCTTAAGATAGGGGTTTCACCAATGTGTTTTTTGGTGAGAAACCTTCTATTTCAAGGTTCTGTGCGTTTTCAGACAAGTACAATATGTATTTATAGTGTTTCTGATGAAATCCCTCCTTTTAATGCATTTTCTCACAGAAAACGAGTCTCTCGCCATGGGAACATGGCTTTTTTGAAAAAGCATATTCTGGTCGAGAAATCGTGTTTTAAGCAATAAAAACGACTCCCGGCCTCATTTAGTTCACATTTGTACTTTTGGTAAGCTAGCCCGTATTCATAACGCACTAAACCTTTTTATCGCGTTAAACGCCTTTTCTCGACGAGAAAAGCACAATTTCATCAAAAACAAACAAAACAAGAAAAATGAATCTATTCAACAAGTCTGCAACACGTCCTTAAGAGTTACATGATTTCACCCAATGTCAATGTGTAATTTCTCCAGTTCTGATCATTTTTTAGGTTGTTGGTAGCTTGGTCAATGCCAAAACACAGTGAGATCTTTTTATGGCTTTAAACGCGTTTTCTCCTCGAGAGAAACATGATTTCACTAAAAACGTTATAGTTTAAACATGCCTGTTTGTACATGTGTGCAAACACTCAGAGCCTTAAGATAGGGGTTTCACCAATGTGTTTTTTGGTGAGAAACCTTCTATTT
The DNA here is from genome assembly GCF_029633865.1 of Lampris incognitus. NCBI lineage: Eukaryota > Metazoa > Chordata > Actinopteri > Lampriformes > Lampridae > Lampris > Lampris incognitus. Next base: position 44,425,208 of record NC_079227.1, read on the forward strand.
CAAGGTTCTGTGCGTTTTCAGACAAGTACAATATGTATTTATAGTGTTTCTGATGAAATCCCTCCTTTTAATGCATTTTCTCACAGAAAACGAGTCTCTCGCCATGGGAACATGGCTTTTTTGAAAAAGCATATTCTGGTCGAGAAATCGTGTTTTAAGCAATAAAAACGACTCCCGGCCTTATTTAGTTCACATTTGTACTTTTGGTAAGCTAGCCCGTATTCATAACGCACTAAACCTTTTTATCGCGTTAAACGCCTTTTCTCGACGAGAAAAGCACAATTTCATCAAAAACAAACAAAACAAGAAAAATGAATCTATTCAACAAGTCTGCAACACGTCCTTAAGAGTTACATGATTTCACCCAATGTCAATGTGTAATTTCTCCAGTTCTGATCATTTTTTAGGTTGTTTTGGTAGCTTGGTCAATGCCAAAACACAGTGAGATCTTTTTATGGCTTTAAACGCGTTTTCTCCTCGAGAGAAACATGATTTCACTAAAAACGTTATAGTTTAAACATGCCTGTTTGTACATGTGTGCAAACACTCAGAGCCTTAAGATAGGGGTTTCACCAATGTGTTTTTTGGTGAGAAACCTTCTATTTCAAGGTTCTGTGCGTTTTCAGACAAGTACAACATGTATTTATAGTGTTTCTGATGAAATCCCTCCTTTTAATGCATTTTCTCACAGAAAACGAGTCTCTCGCCATGGGAACATGGCTTTTTTGAAAAAGCATATTCTGGTCGAGAAATCGTGTTTTAAGCAATAAAAACGACTCCCGGCCTTATTTAGTTCACATTTGTACTTTTGGTAAGCTAGCCCGTATTCATAACGCACTAAACCTTTTTATCGCGTTAAACGCCTTTTCTCGACGAGAAAAGCACAATTTCATCAAAAACAAACAAAACAAGAAAAATGAATCTATTCAACAAGTCTGCAACACGTCCTTAAGAGTTACATGATTTCACCCAATGTCAATGTGTAATTTCTCCAGTTCTGATCATTTTTTAGGTTGTTTTGGTAGCTTGGTCAATGCCAAAACACAGTGAGATCTTTTTATGGCTTTAAACGCGTTTTCTCCTCGAGAGAAACATGATTTCACTAAAAACGTTATAGTTTAAACATGCCTGTTTGTACATGTGTGCAAACACTCAGAGCCTTAAGATAGGGGTTTCACCAATGTGTTTTTTGGTGAGAAACCTTCTATTTCAAGGTTCTGTGCGTTTTCAGACAAGTACAATATGTATTTATAGTGTTTCTGATGAAATCCCTCCTTTTAATGCATTTTCTCACAGAAAACGAGTCTCTCGCCATGGGAACATGGCTTTTTTGAAAAAGCATATTCTGGTCGAGAAATCGTGTTTTAAGCAATAAAAACGACTCCCGGCCTTATTTAGTTCACATTTGTACTTTTGGTAAGCTAGCCCGTATTCATAACGCACTAAACCTTTTTATCGCGTTAAACGCCTTTTCTCGACGAGAAAAGCACAATTTCATCAAAAACAAACAAAACAAGAAAAATGAATCTATTCAACAAGTCTGCAACACGTCCTTAAGAGTTACATGATTTCACCCAATGTCAATGTGTAATTTCTCCAGTTCTGATCATTTTTTAGGTTGTTTTGGTAGCTTGGTCAATGCCAAAACACAGTGAGATCTTTTTATGGCTTTAAACGCGTTTTCTCCTCGAGAGAAACATGATTTCACTAAAAACGTTATAGTTTAAACATGCCTGTTTGTACATGTGTGCAAACACTCAGAGCCTTAAGATAGGGGTTTCACCAATGTGTTTTTTGGTGAGAAACCTTCTATTTCAAGGTTCTGTGCGTTTTCAGACAAGTACAATATGTATTTATAGTGTTTCTGATGAAATCCCTCCTTTTAATGCATTTTCTCACAGAAAACGAGTCTCTCGCCATGGGAACATGGCTTTTTTGAAAAAGCATATTCTGGTCGAGAAATCGTGTTTTAAGCAATAAAAACGACTCCCGGCCTCATTTAGTTCACATTTGTACTTTTGGTAAGCTAGCCCGTATTCATAACGCACTAAACCTTTTTATCGCGTTAAACGCCTTTTCTCGACGAGAAAAGCACAATTTCATCAAAAACAAACAAAACAAGAAAAATGAATCTATTCAACAAGTCTGCAACACGTCCTTAAGAGTTACATGATTTCACCCAATGTCAATGTGTAATTTCTCCAGTTCTGATCATTTTTTAGGTTGTTGGTAGCTTGGTCAATGCCAAAACACAGTGAGATCTTTTTATGGCTTTAAACGCATTTTCTCCTCGAGAGAAACATGATTTCACTAAAAACGTTATAGTTTAAACATGCCTGTTTGTACATGTGTGCAAACACTCAGAGCCTTAAGATAGGGGTTTCACCAATGTGTTTTTTGGTGAGAAACCTTCTATTTCAAGGTTCTGTGCGTTTTCAGACAAGTACAATATGTATTTATAGTGTTTCTGATGAAATCCCTCCTTTTAATGCATTTTCTCACAGAAAACGAGTCTCTCGCCATGGGAACATGGCTTTTTTGAAAAAGCATATTCTGGTCGAGAAATCGTGTTTTAAGCAATAAAAACGACTCCCGGCCTTATTTAGTTCACATTTGTACTTTTGGTAAGCTAGCCCGTATTCATAACGCACTAAACCTTTTTATCGCGTTAAACGCCTTTTCTCGACGAGAAAAGCACAATTTCATCAAAAACAAACAAAACAAGAAAAATGAATCTATTCAACAAGTCTGCAACACGTCCTTAAGAGTTACATGATTTCACCCAATGTCAATGTGTAATTTCTCCAGTTCTGATCATTTTTTAGGTTGTTTTGGTAGCTTGGTCAATGCCAAAACACAGTGAGATCTTTTTATGGCTTTAAACGCGTTTTCTCCTCGAGAGAAACATGATTTCACTAAAAACGTTATAGTTTAAACATGCCTGTTTGTACATGTGTGCAAACACTCAGAGCCTTAAGATAGGGGTTTCACCAATGTGTTTTTTGGTGAGAAACCTTCTATTTCAAGGTTCTGTGCGTTTTCAGACAAGTACAACATGTATTTATAGTGTTTCTGATGAAATCCCTCCTTTTAATGCATTTTCTCACAGAAAACGAGTCTCTCGCCATGGGAACATGGCTTTTTTGAAAAAGCATATTCTGGTCGAGAAATCGTGTTTTAAGCAATAAAAACGACTCCCGGCCTTATTTAGTTCACATTTGTACTTTTGGTAAGCTAGCCCGTATTCATAACGCACTAAACCTTTTCATCGCGTTAAACGCCTTTTCTCGACGAGAAAAGCACAATTTCATCAAAAACAAACAAAACAAGAAAAATGAATCTATTCAACAAGTCTGCAACACGTCCTTAAGAGTTACATGATTTCACCCAATGTCAATGTGTAATTTCTCCAGTTCTGATCATTTTTTAGGTTGTTTTGGTAGCTTGGTCAATGCCAAAACACAGTGAGATCTTTTTATGGCTTTAAACGCGTTTTCTCCTCGAGAGAAACATGATTTCACTAAAAACGTTATAGTTTAAACATGCCTGTTTGTACATGTGTGCAAACACTCAGAGCCTTAAGATAGGGGTTTCACCAATGTGTTTTTTGGTGAGAAACCTTCTATTTCAAGGTTCTGTGCGTTTTCAGACAAGTTACAATATGTATTTATAGTGTTTCTGATGAAATCCCTCCTTTTAATGCATTTTCTCACAGAAAACGAGTCTCTCGCCATGGGAACATGGCTTTTTTGAAAAAGCATTTTCTGGTCGAGAAATCGTGTTTTAAGCAATAAAAACGACTCCCGGCCTTATTTGGTTCACATTTGTACTTTTGGTAAGCTAGCCCGTATTCATAACGCACTAAACCTTTTTATCGCGTTAAACGCCTTTTCTCGACGAGAAAAGCACAATTTCATCAAAAACAAACAAAACAAGAAAAATGAATCTATTCAACAAGTCTGCAACACGTCCTTAAGAGTTACATGATTTCACCCAATGTCAATGTGTAATTTCTCCAGTTCTGATCATTTTTTAGGTTGTTGGTAGCTTGGTCAATGCCAAAACACAGTGAGATCTTTTTATGGCTTTAAACGCGTTTTCTCCTCGAGAGAAACATGATTTCACTAAAAACGTTATAGTTTAAACATGCCTGTTTGTACATGTGTGCAAACACTCAGAGCCTTAAGATAGGGGTTTCACCAATGTGTTTTTTGGTGAGAAACCTTCTATTTCAATGTTCTGTGCGTTTTCAGACAAGTACAATATGTATTTATAGTGTTTCTGATGAAATCCCTCCTTTTAATGCATTTTCTCACAGAAAACGAGTCTCTCGCCATGGGAACATGGCTTTTTTGAAAAAGCATTTTCTGGTCGAGAAATCGTGTTTTAAGCAATAAAAACGACTCCCGGCCTTATTTAGTTCACATTTGTACTTTTGGTAAGCTAGCCCGTATTCATAACGCACTAAACCTTTTTATCGCGTTAAACGCCTTTTCTCGACGAGAAAAGCACAATTTCATCAAAAACAAACAAAACAAGAAAAATGAATCTATTCAACAAGTCTGCAACACGTCCTTAAGAGTTACATGATTTCACCCAATGTCAATGTGTAATTTCTCCAGTTCTGATCATTTTTTAGGTTGTTGGTAGCTTGGTCAATGCCAAAACACAGTGAGATCTTTTTATGGCTTTAAACGCGTTTTCTCCTCGAGAGAAACATGATTTCACTAAAAACGTTATAGTTTAAACATGCCTGTTTGTACATGTGTGCAAACACTCAGAGCCTTAAGATAGGGGTTTCACCAATGTGTTTTTTGGTGAGAAACCTTCTATTTCAAGGTTCTGTGCGTTTTCAGACAAGTACAACATGTATTTATAGTGTTTCTGATGAAATCCCTCCTTTTAATGCATTTTCTCACAGAAAACGAGTCTCTCGCCATGGGAACATGGCTTTTTTGAAAAAGCATTTTCTGGTCGAGAAATCGTGTTTTAAGCAATAAAAACGACTCCCGGCCTTATTTGGTTCACATTTGTACTTTTGGTAAGCTAGCCCGTATTCATAACGCACTAAACCTTTTTATCGCGTTAAACGCCTTTTCTCGACGAGAAAAGCACAATTTCATCAAAAACAAACAAAACAAGAAAAATGAATCTATTCAACAAGTCTGCAACACGTCCTTAAGAGTTACATGATTTCACCCAATGTCAATGTGTAATTTCTCCAGTTCTGATCATTTTTTAGGTGGTTGGTAGCTTGGTCAATGCCAAAACACAGTGAGATCTTTTTATGGCTTTAAACGCGTTTTCTCCTCGAGAGAAACATGATTTCACTAAAAACGTTATAGTTTAAACATGCCTGTTTGTACATGTGTGCAAACACTCAGAGCCTTAAGATAGGGGTTTCACCAATGTGTTTTTTGGTGAGAAACCTTCTATTTCAAGGTTCTGTGCGTTTTCAGACAAGTACAATATGTATTTATAGTGTTTCTGATGAAATCCCTCCTTTTAATGCATTTTCTCACAGAAAACGAGTCTCTCGCCATGGGAACATGGCTTTTTTGAAAAAGCATTTTCTGGTCGAGAAATCGTGTTTTAAGCAATAAAAACGACTCCCGGCCTTATTTAGTTCACATTTGTACTTTTGGTAAGCTAGCCCGTATTCATAACGCACTAAACCTTTTTATCGCGTTAAACGCCTTTTCTCGACGAGAAAAGCACAATTTCATCAAAAACAAACAAAACAAGAAAAATGAATCTATTCAACAAGTCTGCAACACGTCCTTAAGAGTTACATGATTTCACCCAATGTCAATGTGTAATTTCTCCAGTTCTGATCATTTTTTAGGTTGTTGGTAGCTTGGTCAATGCCAAAACACAGTGAGATCTTTTTATGGCTTTAAACGCGTTTTCTCCTCGAGAGAAACATGATTTCACTAAAAAATTTATAGTTTAAACATGCCTGTTTGTACATGTGTGCAAACACTCAGAGCCTTAAGATAGGGGTTTCACCAATGTGTTTTTTGGTGAGAAACCTTCTATTTCAAGGTCCTGTGCGTTTTCAGACAAGTATATATGTATTTATAGTGTTTCTGATGAAATCCCTCCTTTTAATGCATTTTCTCACAGAAAACGAGTCTCTCGCCATGGGAACATGGCTTTTTTGAAAAAGCATATTCTGGTCGAGAAATCGTGTTTTAAGCAATAAAAACGACTCCCGGCCTTATTTGGTTCACATTTGTACTTTTGGTAAGCTAGCCCGTATTCATAACGCACTAAACCTTTTTATCGCGTTAAACGCCTTTTCTCGACGAGAAAAGCACAATTTCATCAAAAACAAACAAAACAAGAAAAATGAATCTATTCAACAAGTCTGCAACACGTCCTTAAGAGTTACATGATTTCACCCAATGTCAATGTGTAATTTCTCCAGTTCTGATCATTTTTTAGGTTGTTGGTAGCTTGGTCAATGCCAAAACACAGTGAGATCTTTTTATGGCTTTAAACGCGTTTTCTCCTCGAGAGAAACATTATTTCACTAAAAACGTTATAGTTTAAACATGCCTGTTTGTACATGTGTGCAAACACTCAGAGCCTTAAGATAGGGGTTTCACCAATGTGTTTTTTGGTGAGAAACCTTCTATTTCAAGGTTCTGTGCGTTTTCAGACAAGTACAATGTGTATTTATAGTGTTTCTGATGAAATCCCTCCTTTTAATGCATTTTCTCACAGAAAACGAGTCTCTCGCCATGGGAACATGGCTTTTTTGAAAAAGCATTTTCTGGTCGAGAAATCGTGTTTTAAGCAATAAAAACGACTCCCGGCCTTATTTGGTTCACATTTGTACTTTTGGTAAGCTAGCCCGTATTCATAACGCACTAAACCTTTTTATCGCGTTAAACGCCTTTTCTCGACGAGAAAAGCACAATTTCATCAAAAACAAACAAAACAAGAAAAATGAATCTATTCAACAAGTCTGCAACACGTCCTTAAGAGTTACATGATTTCACCCAATGTCAATGTGTAATTTCTCCAGTTCTGATCATTTTTTAGGTTGTTTTGGTAGCTTGGTCAATGCCAAAACACAGTGAGATCTTTTTATGGCTTTAAACGCGTTTTCTCCTCGAGAGAAACATGATTTCACTAAAAACGTTATAGTTTAAACATGCCTGTTTGTACATGTGTGCAAACACTCAGAGCCTTAAGATAGGGGTTTCACCAATGTGTTTTTTGGTGAGAAACCTTCTATTTCAAGGTTCTGTGCGTTTTCAGACAAGTACAATATGTATTTATAGTGTTTCTGATGAAATCCCTCCTTTTAATGCATTTTCTCACAGAAAACGAGTCTCTCGCCATGGGAACATGGCTTTTTTGAAAAAGCATATTCTGGTCGAGAAATCGTGTTTTAAGCAATAAAAACGACTCCCGGCCTTATTTAGTTCACATTTGTACTTTTGGTAAGCTAGCCCGTATTCATAACGCACTAAACCTTTTTATCGCGTTAAACGCCTTTTCTCGACGAGAAAAGCACAATTTCATCAAAAACAAACAAAACAAGAAAAATGAATCTATTCAACAAGTCTGCAACACGTCCTTAAGAGTTACATGATTTCACCCAATGTCAATGTGTAATTTCTCCAGTTCTGATCATTTTTTAGGTTGTTTTGGTAGCTTGGTCAATGCCAAAACACAGTGAGATCTTTTTATGGCTTTAAACGCGTTTTCTCCTCGAGAGAAACATGATTTCACTAAAAACGTTATAGTTTAAACATGCCTGTTTGTACATGTGTGCAAACACTCAGAGCCTTAAGATAGGGGTTTCACCAATGTGTTTTTTGGTGAGAAACCTTCTATTTCAAGGTTCTGTGCGTTTTCAGACAAGTACAATATGTATTTATAGTGTTTCTGATGAAATCCCTCCTTTTAATGCATTTTCTCACAGAAAACGAGTCTCTCGCCATGGGAACATGGCTTTTTTGAAAAAGCATATTCTGGTCGAGAAATCGTGTTTTAAGCAATAAAAACGACTCCCGGCCTCATTTAGTTCACATTTGTACTTTTGGTAAGCTAGCCCGTATTCATAACGCACTAAACCTTTTTATCGCGTTAAACGCCTTTTCTCGACGAGAAAAGCACAATTTCATCAAAAACAAACAAAACAAGAAAAATGAATCTATTCAACAAGTCTGCAACACGTCCTTAAGAGTTACATGATTTCACCCAATGTCAATGTGTAATTTCTCCAGTTCTGATCATTTTTTAGGTTGTTGGTAGCTTGGTCAATGCCAAAACACAGTGAGATCTTTTTATGGCTTTAAACGCGTTTTCTCCTCGAGAGAAACATGATTTCACTAAAAACGTTATAGTTTAAACATGCCTGTTTGTACATGTGTGCAAACACTCAGAGCCTTAAGATAGGGGTTTCACCAATGTGTTTTTTGGTGAGAAACCTTCTATTTCAAGGTTCTGTGCGTTTTCAGACAAGTACAATATGTATTTATAGTGTTTCTGATGAAATCCCTCCTTTTAATGCATTTTCTCACAGAAAACGAGTCTCTCGCCATGGGAACATGGCTTTTTTGAAAAAGCATATTCTGGTCGAGAAATCGTGTTTTAAGCAATAAAAACGACTCCCGGCCTTATTTAGTTCACATTTGTACTTTTGGTAAGCTAGCCCGTATTCATAACGCACTAAACCTTTTTATCGCGTTAAACGCCTTTTCTCGACGAGAAAAGCACAATTTCATCAAAAACAAACAAAACAAGAAAAATGAATCTATTCAACAAGTCTGCAACACGTCCTTAAGAGTTACATGATTTCACCCAATGTCAATGTGTAATTTCTCCAGTTCTGATCATTTTTTAGGTTGTTTTGGTAGCTTGGTCAATGCCAAAACACAGTGAGATCTTTTTATGGCTTTAAACGCGTTTTCTCCTCGAGAGAAACATGATTTCACTAAAAACGTTATAGTTTAAACATGCCTGTTTGTACATGTGTGCAAACACTCAGAGCCTTAAGATAGGGGTTTCACCAATGTGTTTTTTGGTGAGAAACCTTCTATTTCAAGGTTCTGTGCGTTTTCAGACAAGTACAACATGTATTTATAGTGTTTCTGATGAAATCCCTCCTTTTAATGCATTTTCTCACAGAAAACGAGTCTCTCGCCATGGGAACATGGCTTTTTTGAAAAAGCATATTCTGGTCGAGAAATCGTGTTTTAAGCAATAAAAACGACTCCCGGCCTTATTTAGTTCACATTTGTACTTTTGGTAAGCTAGCCCGTATTCATAACGCACTAAACCTTTTTATCGCGTTAAACGCCTTTTCTCGACGAGAAAAGCACAATTTCATCAAAAACAAACAAAACAAGAAAAATGAATCTATTCAACAAGTCTGCAACACGTCCTTAAGAGTTACATGATTTCACCCAATGTCAATGTGTAATTTCTCCAGTTCTGATCATTTTTTAGGTTGTTTTGGTAGCTTGGTCAATGCCAAAACACAGTGAGATCTTTTTATGGCTTTAAACGCGTTTTCTCCTCGAGAGAAACATGATTTCACTAAAAACGTTATAGTTTAAACATGCCTGTTTGTACATGTGTGCAAACACTCAGAGCCTTAAGATAGGGGTTTCACCAATGTGTTTTTTGGTGAGAAACCTTCTATTTCAAGGTTCTGTGCGTTTTCAGACAAGTACAATATGTATTTATAGTGTTTCTGATGAAATCCCTCCTTTTAATGCATTTTCTCACAGAAAACGAGTCTCTCGCCATGGGAACATGGCTTTTTTGAAAAAGCATATTCTGGTCGAGAAATCGTGTTTTAAGCAATAAAAACGACTCCCGGCCTTATTTAGTTCACATTTGTACTTTTGGTAAGCTAGCCCGTATTCATAACGCACTAAACCTTTTTATCGCGTTAAACGCCTTTTCTCGACGAGAAAAGCACAATTTCATCAAAAACAAACAAAACAAGAAAAATGAATCTATTCAACAAGTCTGCAACACGTCCTTAAGAGTTACATGATTTCACCCAATGTCAATGTGTAATTTCTCCAGTTCTGATCATTTTTTAGGTTGTTTTGGTAGCTTGGTCAATGCCAAAACACAGTGAGATCTTTTTATGGCTTTAAACGCGTTTTCTCCTCGAGAGAAACATGATTTCACTAAAAACGTTATAGTTTAAACATGCCTGTTTGTACATGTGTGCAAACACTCAGAGCCTTAAGATAGGGGTTTCACCAATGTGTTTTTTGGTGAGAAACCTTCTATTTCAAGGTTCTGTGCGTTTTCAGACAAGTACAATATGTATTTATAGTGTTTCTGATGAAATCCCTCCTTTTAATGCATTTTCTCACAGAAAACGAGTCTCTCGCCATGGGAACATGGCTTTTTTGAAAAAGCATATTCTGGTCGAGAAATCGTGTTTTAAGCAATAAAAACGACTCCCGGCCTCATTTAGTTCACATTTGTACTTTTGGTAAGCTAGCCCGTATTCATAACGCACTAAACCTTTTTATCGCGTTAAACGCCTTTTCTCGACGAGAAAAGCACAATTTCATCAAAAACAAACAAAACAAGAAAAATGAATCTATTCAACAAGTCTGCAACACGTCCTTAAGAGTTACATGATTTCACCCAATGTCAATGTGTAATTTCTCCAGTTCTGATCATTTTTTAGGTTGTTGGTAGCTTGGTCAATGCCAAAACACAGTGAGATCTTTTTATGGCTTTAAACGCATTTTCTCCTCGAGAGAAACATGATTTCACTAAAAACGTTATAGTTTAAACATGCCTGTTTGTACATGTGTGCAAACACTCAGAGCCTTAAGATAGGGGTTTCACCAATGTGTTTTTTGGTGAGAAACCTTCTATTTCAAGGTTCTGTGCGTTTTCAGACAAGTACAATATGTATTTATAGTGTTTCTGATGAAATCCCTCCTTTTAATGCATTTTCTCACAGAAAACGAGTCTCTCGCCATGGGAACATGGCTTTTTTGAAAAAGCATATTCTGGTCGAGAAATCGTGTTTTAAGCAATAAAAACGACTCCCGGCCTTATTTAGTTCACATTTGTACTTTTGGTAAGCTAGCCCGTATTCATAACGCACTAAACCTTTTTATCGCGTTAAACGCCTTTTCTCGACGAGAAAAGCACAATTTCATCAAAAACAAACAAAACAAGAAAAATGAATCTATTCAACAAGTCTGCAACACGTCCTTAAGAGTTACATGATTTCACCCAATGTCAATGTGTAATTTCTCCAGTTCTGATCATTTTTTAGGTTGTTTTGGTAGCTTGGTCAATGCCAAAACACAGTGAGATCTTTTTATGGCTTTAAACGCGTTTTCTCCTCGAGAGAAACATGATTTCACTAAAAACGTTATAGTTTAAACATGCCTGTTTGTACATGTGTGCAAACACTCAGAGCCTTAAGATAGGGGTTTCACCAATGTGTTTTTTGGTGAGAAACCTTCTATTTCAAGGTTCTGTGCGTTTTCAGACAAGTACAACATGTATTTATAGTGTTTCTGATGAAATCCCTCCTTTTAATGCATTTTCTCACAGAAAACGAGTCTCTCGCCATGGGAACATGGCTTTTTTGAAAAAGCATATTCTGGTCGAGAAATCGTGTTTTAAGCAATAAAAACGACTCCCGGCCTTATTTAGTTCACATTTGTACTTTTGGTAAGCTAGCCCGTATTCATAACGCACTAAACCTTTTCATCGCGTTAAACGCCTTTTCTCGACGAGAAAAGCACAATTTCATCAAAAACAAACAAAACAAGAAAAATGAATCTATTCAACAAGTCTGCAACACGTCCTTAAGAGTTACATGATTTCACCCAATGTCAATGTGTAATTTCTCCAGTTCTGATCATTTTTTAGGTTGTTTTGGTAGCTTGGTCAATGCCAAAACACAGTGAGATCTTTTTATGGCTTTAAACGCGTTTTCTCCTCGAGAGAAACATGATTTCACTAAAAACGTTATAGTTTAAACATGCCTGTTTGTACATGTGTGCAAACACTCAGAGCCTTAAGATAGGGGTTTCACCAATGTGTTTTTTGGTGAGAAACCTTCTATTTCAAGGTTCTGTGCGTTTTCAGACAAGTTACAATATGTATTTATAGTGTTTCTGATGAAATCCCTCCTTTTAATGCATTTTCTCACAGAAAACGAGTCTCTCGCCATGGGAACATGGCTTTTTTGAAAAAGCATTTTCTGGTCGAGAAATCGTGTTTTAAGCAATAAAAACGACTCCCGGCCTTATTTGGTTCACATTTGTACTTTTGGTAAGCTAGCCCGTATTCATAACGCACTAAACCTTTTTATCGCGTTAAACGCCTTTTCTCGACGAGAAAAGCACAATTTCATCAAAAACAAACAAAACAAGAAAAATGAATCTATTCAACAAGTCTGCAACACGTCCTTAAGAGTTACATGATTTCACCCAATGTCAATGTGTAATTTCTCCAGTTCTGATCATTTTTTAGGTTGTTGGTAGCTTGGTCAATGCCAAAACACAGTGAGATCTTTTTATGGCTTTAAACGCGTTTTCTCCTCGAGAGAAACATGATTTCACTAAAAACGTTATAGTTTAAACATGCCTGTTTGTACATGTGTGCAAACACTCAGAGCCTTAAGATAGGGGTTTCACCAATGTGTTTTTTGGTGAGAAACCTTCTATTTCAATGTTCTGTGCGTTTTCAGACAAGTACAATATGTATTTATAGTGTTTCTGATGAAATCCCTCCTTTTAATGCATTTTCTCACAGAAAACGAGTCTCTCGCCATGGGAACATGGCTTTTTTGAAAAAGCATTTTCTGGTCGAGAAATCGTGTTTTAAGCAATAAAAACGACTCCCGGCCTTATTTAGTTCACATTTGTACTTTTGGTAAGCTAGCCCGTATTCATAACGCACTAAACCTTTTTATCGCGTTAAACGCCTTTTCTCGACGAGAAAAGCACAATTTCATCAAAAACAAACAAAACAAGAAAAATGAATCTATTCAACAAGTCTGCAACACGTCCTTAAGAGTTACATGATTTCACCCAATGTCAATGTGTAATTTCTCCAGTTCTGATCATTTTTTAGGTTGTTGGTAGCTTGGTCAATGCCAAAACACAGTGAGATCTTTTTATGGCTTTAAACGCGTTTTCTCCTCGAGAGAAACATGATTTCACTAAAAACGTTATAGTTTAAACATGCCTGTTTGTACATGTGTGCAAACACTCAGAGCCTTAAGATAGGGGTTTCACCAATGTGTTTTTTGGTGAGAAACCTTCTATTTCAAGGTTCTGTGCGTTTTCAGACAAGTACAACATGTATTTATAGTGTTTCTGATGAAATCCCTCCTTTTAATGCATTTTCTCACAGAAAACGAGTCTCTCGCCATGGGAACATGGCTTTTTTGAAAAAGCATTTTCTGGTCGAGAAATCGTGTTTTAAGCAATAAAAACGACTCCCGGCCTTATTTGGTTCACATTTGTACTTTTGGTAAGCTAGCCCGTATTCATAACGCACTAAACCTTTTTATCGCGTTAAACGCCTTTTCTCGACGAGAAAAGCACAATTTCATCAAAAACAAACAAAACAAGAAAAATGAATCTATTCAACAAGTCTGCAACACGTCCTTAAGAGTTACATGATTTCACCCAATGTCAATGTGTAATTTCTCCAGTTCTGATCATTTTTTAGGTGGTTGGTAGCTTGGTCAATGCCAAAACACAGTGAGATCTTTTTATGGCTTTAAACGCGTTTTCTCCTCGAGAGAAACATGATTTCACTAAAAACGTTATAGTTTAAACATGCCTGTTTGTACATGTGTGCAAACACTCAGAGCCTTAAGATAGGGGTTTCACCAATGTGTTTTTTGGTGAGAAACCTTCTATTTCAAGGTTCTGTGCGTTTTCAGACAAGTACAATATGTATTTATAGTGTTTCTGATGAAATCCCTCCTTTTAATGCATTTTCTCACAGAAAACGAGTCTCTCGCCATGGGAACATGGCTTTTTTGAAAAAGCATTTTCTGGTCGAGAAATCGTGTTTTAAGCAATAAAAACGACTCCCGGCCTTATTTAGTTCACATTTGTACTTTTGGTAAGCTAGCCCGTATTCATAACGCACTAAACCTTTTTATCGCGTTAAACGCCTTTTCTCGACGAGAAAAGCACAATTTCATCAAAAACAAACAAAACAAGAAAAATGAATCTATTCAACAAGTCTGCAACACGTCCTTAAGAGTTACATGATTTCACCCAATGTCAATGTGTAATTTCTCCAGTTCTGATCATTTTTTAGGTTGTTGGTAGCTTGGTCAATGCCAAAACACAGTGAGATCTTTTTATGGCTTTAAACGCGTTTTCTCCTCGAGAGAAACATGATTTCACTAAAAACGTTATAGTTTAAACATGCCTGTTTGTACATGTGTGCAAACACTCAGAGCCTTAAGATAGGGGTTTCACCAATGTGTTTTTTGGTGAGAAACCTTCTATTTCAAGGTTCTGTGCGTTTTCAGACAAGTACAACATGTATTTATAGTGTTTCTGATGAAATCCCTCCTTTTAATGCATTTTCTCACAGAAAACGAGTCTCTCGCCATGGGAACATGGCTTTTTTGAAAAAGCATATTCTGGTCGAGAAATCGTGTTTTAAGCAATAAAAACGACTCCCGGCCTTATTTAGTTCACATTTGTACTTTTGGTAAGCTAGCCCGTATTCATAACGCACTAAACCTTTTTATCGCGTTAAACGCCTTTTCTCGACGAGAAAAGCACAATTTCATCAAAAACAAACAAAACAAGAAAAATGAATCTATTCAACAAGTCTGCAACACGTCCTTAAGAGTTACATGATTTCACCCAATGTCAATGTGTAATTTCTCCAGTTCTGATCATTTTTTAGGTGGTTGGTAGCTTGGTCAATGCCAAAACACAGTGAGATCTTTTTATGGCTTTAAACGCGTTTTCTCCTCGAGAGAAACATGATTTCACTAAAAACGTTATAGTTTAAACATGCCTGTTTGTACATGTGTGCAAACACTCAGAGCCTTAAGATAGGGGTTTCACCAATGTGTTTTTTGGTGAGAAACCTTCTATTTCAAGGTTCTGTGCGTTTTCAGACAAGTACAACATGTATTTATAGTGTTTCTGATGAAATCCCTCCTTTTAATGCATTTTCTCACAGAAAACGAGTCTCTCGCCATGGGAACATGGCTTTTTTGAAAAAGCATTTTCTGGTCGAGAAATCGTGTTTTAAGCAATAAAAACGACTCCCGGCCTTATTTGGTTCACATTTGTACTTTTGGTAAGCTAGCCCGTATTCATAACGCACTAAACCTTTTTATCGCGTTAAACGCCTTTTCTCGACGAGAAAAGCACAATTTCATCAAAAACAAACAAAACAAGAAAAATGAATCTATTCAACAAGTCTGCAACACGTCCTTAAGAGTTACATGATTTCACCCAATGTCAATGTGTAATTTCTCCAGTTCTGATCATTTTTTAGGTTGTTGGTAGCTTGGTCAATGCCAAAACACAGTGAGATCTTTTTATGGCTTTAAACGCGTTTTCTCCTCGAGAGAAACATGATTTCACTAAAAACGTTATAGTTTAAACATGCCTGTTTGTACATGTGTGCAAACACTCAGAGCCTTAAGATAGGGGTTTCACCAATGTGTTTTTTGGTGAGAAACCTTCTATTTCAAGGTTCTGTGCGTTTTCAGACAAGTACAACATGTATTTATAGTGTTTCTGATGAAATCCCTCCTTTTAATGCATTTTCTCACAGAAAACGAGTCTCTCGCCATGGGAACATGGCTTTTTTGAAAAAGCATATTCTGGTCGAGAAATCGTGTTTTAAGCAATAAAAACGACTCCCGGCCTTATTTAGTTCACATTTGTACTTTTGGTAAGCTAGCCCGTATTCATAACGCACTAAACCTTTTCATCGCGTTAAACGCCTTTTCTCGACGAGAAAAGCACAATTTCATCAAAAACAAACAAAACAAGAAAAATGAATCTATTCAACAAGTCTGCAACACGTCCTTAAGAGTTACATGATTTCACCCAATGTCAATGTGTAATTTCTCCAGTTCTGATCATTTTTTAGGTTGTTTTGGTAGCTTGGTCAATGCCAAAACACAGTGAGATCTTTTTATGGCTTTAAACGCGTTTTCTCCTCGAGAGAAACATGATTTCACTAAAAACGTTATAGTTTAAACATGCCTGTTTGTACATGTGTGCAAACACTCAGAGCCTTAAGATAGGGGTTTCACCAATGTGTTTTTTGGTGAGAAACCTTCTATTTCAAGGTTCTGTGCGTTTTCAGACAAGTTACAATATGTATTTATAGTGTTTCTGATGAAATCCCTCCTTTTAATGCATTTTCTCACAGAAAACGAGTCTCTCGCCATGGGAACATGGCTTTTTTGAAAAAGCATTTTCTGGTCGAGAAATCGTGTTTTAAGCAATAAAAACGACTCCCGGCCTTATTTGGTTCACATTTGTACTTTTGGTAAGCTAGCCCGTATTCATAACGCACTAAACCTTTTTATCGCGTTAAACGCCTTTTCTCGACGAGAAAAGCACAATTTCATCAAAAACAAACAAAACAAGAAAAATGAATCTATTCAACAAGTCTGCAACACGTCCTTAAGAGTTACATGATTTCACCCAATGTCAATGTGTAATTTCTCCAGTTCTGATCATTTTTTAGGTTGTTGGTAGCTTGGTCAATGCCAAAACACAGTGAGATCTTTTTATGGCTTTAAACGCGTTTTCTCCTCGAGAGAAACATGATTTCACTAAAAACGTTATAGTTTAAACATGCCTGTTTGTACATGTGTGCAAACACTCAGAGCCTTAAGATAGGGGTTTCACCAATGTGTTTTTTGGTGAGAAACCTTCTATTTCAATGTTCTGTGCGTTTTCAGACAAGTACAATATGTATTTATAGTGTTTCTGATGAAATCCCTCCTTTTAATGCATTTTCTCACAGAAAACGAGTCTCTCGCCATGGGAACATGGCTTTTTTGAAAAAGCATTTTCTGGTCGAGAAATCGTGTTTTAAGCAATAAAAACGACTCCCGGCCTTATTTAGTTCACATTTGTACTTTTGGTAAGCTAGCCCGTATTCATAACGCACTAAACCTTTTTATCGCGTTAAACGCCTTTTCTCGACGAGAAAAGCACAATTTCATCAAAAACAAACAAAACAAGAAAAATGAATCTATTCAACAAGTCTGCAACACGTCCTTAAGAGTTACATGATTTCACCCAATGTCAATGTGTAATTTCTCCAGTTCTGATCATTTTTTAGGTTGTTGGTAGCTTGGTCAATGCCAAAACACAGTGAGATCTTTTTATGGCTTTAAACGCGTTTTCTCCTCGAGAGAAACATGATTTCACTAAAAACGTTATAGTTTAAACATGCCTGTTTGTACATGTGTGCAAACACTCAGAGCCTTAAGATAGGGGTTTCACCAATGTGTTTTTTGGTGAGAAACCTTCTATTTCAAGGTTCTGTGCGTTTTCAGACAAGTACAACATGTATTTATAGTGTTTCTGATGAAATCCCTCCTTTTAATGCATTTTCTCACAGAAAACGAGTCTCTCGCCATGGGAACATGGCTTTTTTGAAAAAGCATTTTCTGGTCGAGAAATCGTGTTTTAAGCAATAAAAACGACTCCCGGCCTTATTTGGTTCACATTTGTACTTTTGGTAAGCTAGCCCGTATTCATAACGCACTAAACCTTTTTATCGCGTTAAACGCCTTTTCTCGACGAGAAAAGCACAATTTCATCAAAAACAAACAAAACAAGAAAAATGAATCTATTCAACAAGTCTGCAACACGTCCTTAAGAGTTACATGATTTCACCCAATGTCAATGTGTAATTTCTCCAGTTCTGATCATTTTTTAGGTGGTTGGTAGCTTGGTCAATGCCAAAACACAGTGAGATCTTTTTATGGCTTTAAACGCGTTTTCTCCTCGAGAGAAACATGATTTCACTAAAAACGTTATAGTTTAAACATGCCTGTTTGTACATGTGTGCAAACACTCAGAGCCTTAAGATAGGGGTTTCACCAATGTGTTTTTTGGTGAGAAACCTTCTATTTCAAGGTTCTGTGCGTTTTCAGACAAGTACAATATGTATTTATAGTGTTTCTGATGAAATCCCTCCTTTTAATGCATTTTCTCACAGAAAACGAGTCTCTCGCCATGGGAACATGGCTTTTTTGAAAAAGCATTTTCTGGTCGAGAAATCGTGTTTTAAGCAATAAAAACGACTCCCGGCCTTATTTAGTTCACATTTGTACTTTTGGTAAGCTAGCCCGTATTCATAACGCACTAAACCTTTTTATCGCGTTAAACGCCTTTTCTCGACGAGAAAAGCACAATTTCATCAAAAACAAACAAAACAAGAAAAATGAATCTATTCAACAAGTCTGCAACACGTCCTTAAGAGTTACATGATTTCACCCAATGTCAATGTGTAATTTCTCCAGTTCTGATCATTTTTTAGGTTGTTGGTAGCTTGGTCAATGCCAAAACACAGTGAGATCTTTTTATGGCTTTAAACGCGTTTTCTCCTCGAGAGAAACATGATTTCACTAAAAACGTTATAGTTTAAACATGCCTGTTTGTACATGTGTGCAAACACTCAGAGCCTTAAGATAGGGGTTTCACCAATGTGTTTTTTGGTGAGAAACCTTCTATTTCAAGGTTCTGTGCGTTTTCAGACAAGTACAACATGTATTTATAGTGTTTCTGATGAAATCCCTCCTTTTAATGCATTTTCTCACAGAAAACGAGTCTCTCGCCATGGGAACATGGCTTTTTTGAAAAAGCATATTCTGGTCGAGAAATCGTGTTTTAAGCAATAAAAACGACTCCCGGCCTTATTTAGTTCACATTTGTACTTTTGGTAAGCTAGCCCGTATTCATAACGCACTAAACCTTTTTATCGCGTTAAACGCCTTTTCTCGACGAGAAAAGCACAATTTCATCAAAAACAAACAAAACAAGAAAAATGAATCTATTCAACAAGTCTGCAACACGTCCTTAAGAGTTACATGATTTCACCCAATGTCAATGTGTAATTTCTCCAGTTCTGATCATTTTTTAGGTGGTTGGTAGCTTGGTCAATGCCAAAACACAGTGAGATCTTTTTATGGCTTTAAACGCGTTTTCTCCTCGAGAGAAACATGATTTCACTAAAAACGTTATAGTTTAAACATGCCTGTTTGTACATGTGTGCAAACACTCAGAGCCTTAAGATAGGGGTTTCACCAATGTGTTTTTTGGTGAGAAACCTTCTATTTCAAGGTTCTGTGCGTTTTCAGACAAGTACAACATGTATTTATAGTGTTTCTGATGAAATCCCTCCTTTTAATGCATTTTCTCACAGAAAACGAGTCTCTCGCCATGGGAACATGGCTTTTTTGAAAAAGCATTTTCTGGTCGAGAAATCGTGTTTTAAGCAATAAAAACGACTCCCGGCCTTATTTGGTTCACATTTGTACTTTTGGTAAGCTAGCCCGTATTCATAACGCACTAAACCTTTTTATCGCGTTAAACGCCTTTTCTCGACGAGAAAAGCACAATTTCATCAAAAACAAACAAAACAAGAAAAATGAATCTATTCAACAAGTCTGCAACACGTCCTTAAGAGTTACATGATTTCACCCAATGTCAATGTGTAATTTCTCCAGTTCTGATCATTTTTTAGGTTGTTGGTAGCTTGGTCAATGCCAAAACACAGTGAGATCTTTTTATGGCTTTAAACGCGTTTTCTCCTCGAGAGAAACATGATTTCACTAAAAACGTTATAGTTTAAACATGCCTGTTTGTACATGTGTGCAAACACTCAGAGCCTTAAGATAGGGGTTTCACCAATGTGTTTTTTGGTGAGAAACCTTCTATTTCAAGGTTCTGTGCGTTTTCAGACAAGTACAACATGTATTTATAGTGTTTCTGATGAAATCCCTCCTTTTAATGCATTTTCTCACAGAAAACGAGTCTCTCGCCATGGGAACATGGCTTTTTTGAAAAAGCATATTCTGGTCGAGAAATCGTGTTTTAAGCAATAAAAACGACTCCCGGCCTTATTTAGTTCACATTTGTACTTTTGGTAAGCTAGCCCGTATTCATAACGCACTAAACCTTTTTATCGCGTTAAACGCCTTTTCTCGACGAGAAAAGCACAATTTCATCAAAAACAAACAAAACAAGAAAAATGAATCTATTCAACAAGTCTGCAACACGTCCTTAAGAGTTACATGATTTCACCCAATGTCAATGTGTAATTTCTCCAGTTCTGATCATTTTTTAGGTTGTTGGTAGCTTGGTCAATGCCAAAACACAGTGAGATCTTTTTATGGCTTTAAACGCGTTTTCTCATCGAGAGAAACATGATTTCACTAAAAACGTTATAGTTTAAACATGCCTGTTTGTACATGTGTGCAAACACTCAGAGCCTTAAGATAGGGGTTTCACCAATGTGTTTTTTGGTGAGAAACCTTCTATTTCAAGGTTCTGTGCGTTTTCAGACAAGTACAATATGTATTTATAGTGTTTCTGATGAAATCCCTCCTTTTAATGCATTTTCTCACAGAAAACGAGTCTCTCGCCATGGGAACATGGCTTTTTTGAAAAAGCATTTTCTGGTCGAGAAATCGTGTTTTAAGCAATAAAAACGACTCCCGGCCTTATTTAGTTCACATTTGTACTTTTGGTAAGCTAGCCCGTATTCATAACGCACTAAACCTTTTTATCGCGTTAAACGCCTTTTCTCGACGAGAAAAGCACAATTTCATCAAAAACAAACAAAACAAGAAAAATGAATCTATTCAACAAGTCTGCAACACGTCCTTAAGAGTTACATGATTTCACCCAATGTCAATGTGTAATTTCTCCAGTTCTGATCATTTTTTAGGTTGTTGGTAGCTTGGTCAATGCCAAAACACAGTGAGATCTTTTTATGGCTTTAAACGCGTTTTCTCCTCGAGAGAAACATGATTTCACTAAAAACGTTATAGTTTAAACATGCCTGTTTGTACATGTGTGCAAACACTCAGAGCCTTAAGATAGGGGTTTCACCAATGTGTTTTTTGGTGAGAAACCTTCTATTTCAAGGTTCTGTGCGTTTTCAGACAAGTACAACATGTATTTATAGTGTTTCTGATGAAATCCCTCCTTTTAATGCATTTTCTCACAGAAAACGAGTCTCTCGCCATGGGAACATGGCTTTTTTGAAAAAGCATTTTCTGGTCGAGAAATCGTGTTTTAAGCAATAAAAACGACTCCCGGCCTTATTTGGTTCACATTTGTACTTTTGGTAAGCTAGCCCGTATTCATAACGCACTAAACCTTTTTATCGCGTTAAACGCCTTTTCTCGACGAGAAAAGCACAATTTCATCAAAAACAAACAAAACAAGAAAAATGAATCTATTCAACAAGTCTGCAACACGTCCTTAAGAGTTACATGATTTCACCCAATGTCAATGTGTAATTTCTCCAGTTCTGATCATTTTTTAGGTTGTTGGTAGCTTGGTCAATGCCAAAACACAGTGAGATCTTTTTATGGCTTTAAACGCGTTTTCTCCTCGAGAGAAACATGATTTCACTAAAAACGTTATAGTTTAAACATGCCTGTTTGTACATGTGTGCAAACACTCAGAGCCTTAAGATAGGGGTTTCACCAATGTGTTTTTTGGTGAGAAACCTTCTATTTCAAGGTTCTGTGCGTTTTCAGACAAGTACAATATGTATTTATAGTGTTTCTGATGAAATCCCTCCTTTTAATGCATTTTCTCACAGAAAACGAGTCTCTCGCCATGGGAACATGGCTTTTTTGAAAAAGCATTTTCTGGTCGAGAAATCGTGTTTTAAGCAATAAAAACGACTCCCGGCCTTATTTGGTTCACATTTGTACTTTTGGTAAGCTAGCCCGTATTCATAACGCACTAAACCTTTTTATCGCGTTAAACGCCTTTTCTCGACGAGAAAAGCACAATTTCATCAAAAACAAAGAAAACAAGAAAAATGAATCTATTCAACAAGTCTGCAACACGTCCTTAAGAGTTACATGATTTCACCCAATGTCAATGTGTAATTTCTCCAGTTCTGATCATTTTTTAGGTTGTTGGTAGCTTGGTCAATGCCAAAACACAGTGAGATCTTTTTATGGCTTTAAACGCGTTTTCTCCTCGAGAGAAACATGATTTCACTAAAAACGTTATAGTTTAAACATGCCTGTTTGTACATGTGTGCAAACACTCAGAGCCTTAAGATAGGGGTTTCACCAATGTGTTTTTTGGTGAGAAACCTTCTATTTCAAGGTTCTGTGCGTTTTCAGACAAGTACAATATGTATTTATAGTGTTTCTGATGAAATCCCTCCTTTTAATGCATTTTCTCACAGAAAACGAGTCTCTCGCCATGGGAACATGGCTTTTTTGAAAAAGCATATTCTGGTCGAGAAATCGTGTTTTAAGCAATAAAAACGACTCCCGGCCTTATTTAGTTCACATTTGTACTTTTGGTAAGCTAGCCCGTATTCATAACGCACTAAACCTTTTTATCGCGTTAAACGCCTTTTCTCGACGAGAAAAGCACAATTTCATCAAAAACAAACAAAACAAGAAAAATGAATCTATTCAAGAAGTCTGCAACACGTCCTTAAGAGTTACATGATTTCACCCAATGTCAATGTGTAATTTCTCCAGTTCTGATCATTTTTTAGGTTGTTGGTAGCTTGGTCAATGCCAAAACACAGTGAGATCTTTTTATGGCTTTAAACGCGTTTTCTCATCGAGAGAAACATGATTTCACTAAAAACGTTATAGTTTAAACATGCCTGTTTGTACATGTGTGCAAACACTCAGAGCCTTAAGATAGGGGTTTCACCAATGTGTTTTTTGGTGAGAAACCTTCTATTTCAAGGTTCTGTGCGTTTTCAGACAAGTACAATATGTATTTATAGTGTTTCTGATGAAATCCCTCCTTTTAATGCATTTTCTCACAGAAAACGAGTCTCTCGCCATGGGAACATGGCTTTTTTGAAAAAGCATATTCTGGTCGAGAAATCGTGTTTTAAGCAATAAAAACGACTCCCGGCCTTATTTAGTTCACATTTGTACTTTTGGTAAGCTAGCCCGTATTCATAACGCACTAAACCTTTTTATCGCGTTAAACGCCTTTTCTCGACGAGAAAAGCACAATTTCATCAAAAACAAACAAAACAAGAAAAATGAATCTATTCAACAAGTCTGCAACACGTCCTTAAGAGTTACATGATTTCACCCAATGTCAATGTGTAATTTCTCCAGTTCTGATCATTTTTTAGGTTGTTTTGGTAGCTTGGTCAATGCCAAAACACAGTGAGATCTTTTTATGGCTTTAAACGCGTTTTCTCCTCGAGAGAAACATGATTTCACTAAAAACGTTATAGTTTAAACATGCCTGTTTGTACATGTGTGCAAACACTCAGAGCCTTAAGATAGGGGTTTCACCAATGTGTTTTTTGGTGAGAAACCTTCTATTTCAAGGTTCTGTGCGTTTTCAGACAAGTACAATATGTATTTATAGTGTTTCTGATGAAATCCCTCCTTTTAATGCATTTTCTCACAGAAAACGAGTCTCTCGCCATGGGAACATGGCTTTTTTGAAAAAGCATTTTCTGGTCGAGAAATCGTGTTTTAAGCAATAAAAACGACTCCCGGCCTTATTTGGTTCACATTTGTACTTTTGGTAAGCTAGCCCGTATTCATAACGCACTAAACCTTTTTATCGCGTTAAACGCCTTTTCTCGACGAGAAAAGCACAATTTCATCAAAAACAAACAAAACAAGAAAAATGAATCTATTCAACAAGTCTGCAACACGTCCTTAAGAGTTACATGATTTCACCCAATGTCAATGTGTAATTTCTCCAGTTCTGATCATTTTTTAGGTGGTTGGTAGCTTGGTCAATGCCAAAACACAGTGAGATCTTTTTATGGCTTTAAACGCGTTTTCTCCTCGAGAGAAACATGATTTCACTAAAAACGTTATAGTTTAAACATGCCTGTTTGTACATGTGTGCAAACACTCAGAGCCTTAAGATAGGGGTTTCACCAATGTGTTTTTTGGTGAGAAACCTTCTATTTCAAGGTCCTGTGCGTTTTCAGACAAGTATATATGTATTTATAGTGTTTCTGATGAAATCCCTCCTTTTAATGCATTTTCTCACAGAAAACGAGTCTCTCGCCATGGGAACATGGCTTTTTTGAAAAAGCATATTCTGGTCGAGAAATCGTGTTTTAAGCAATAAAAACGACTCCCGGCCTTATTTAGTTCACATTTGTACTTTTGGTAAGCTAGCCCGTATTCATAACGCACTAAACCTTTTTATCGCGTTAAACGCCTTTTCTCGACGAGAAAAGCACAATTTCATCAAAAACAAACAAAACAAGAAAAATGAATCTATTCAACAAGTCTGCAACACGTCCTTAAGAGTTACATGATTTCACCCAATGTCAATGTGTAAATTCTCCAGTTCTGATCATTTTTTAGGTGGTTGGTAGCTTGGTCAATGCCAAAACACAGTGAGATCTTTTTATGGCTTTAAACGCGTTTTCTCCTCGAGAGAAACATGATTTCACTAAAAACGTTATAGTTTAAACATGCCTGTTTGTACATGTGTGCAAACACTCAGAGCCTTAAGATAGGGGTTTCACCAATGTGTTTTTTGGTGAGAAACCTTCTATTTCAAGGTTTTGTGCGTTTTCAGACAAGTACAATATGTATTTATAGTGTTTCTGATGAAATCCCTCCTTTTAATGCATTTTCTCACAGAAAACGAGTCTCTCGCCATGGGAACATGGCTTTTTTGAAAAAGCATATTCTGGTCGAGAAATCGTGTTTTAAGCAATAAAAACGACTCCCGGCCTTATTTAGTTCACATTTGTACTTTTGGTAAGCTAGCCCGTATTCATAACGCACTAAACCTTTTTATCGCGTTAAACGCCTTTTCTCGACGAGAAAAGCACAATTTCATCAAAAACAAACAAAACAAGAAAAATGAATCTATTCAAGAAGTCTGCAACACGTCCTTAAGAGTTACATGATTTCACCCAATGTCAATGTGTAATTTCTCCAGTTCTGATCATTTTTTAGGTTGTTGGTAGCTTGGTCAATGCCAAAACACAGTGAGATCTTTTTATGGCTTTAAACGCGTTTTCTCCTCGAGAGAAACATGATTTCACTAAAAACGTTATAGTTTAAACATGCCTGTTTGTACATGTGTGCAAACACTCAGAGCCTTAAGATAGGGGTTTCACCAATGTGTTTTTTGGTGAGAAACCTTCTATTTCAAGGTTCTGTGCGTTTTCAGACAAGTACAATATGTATTTATAGTGTTTCTGATGAAATCCCTCCTTTTAATGCATTTTCTCACAGAAAACGAGTCTCTCGCCATGGGAACATGGCTTTTTTGAAAAAGCATATTCTGGTCGAGAAATCGTGTTTTAAGCAATAAAAACGACTCCCGGCCTTATTTAGTTCACATTTGTACTTTTGGTAAGCTAGCCCGTATTCATAACGCACTAAACCTTTTTATCGCGTTAAACGCCTTTTCTCGACGAGAAAAGCACAATTTCATCAAAAACAAACAAAACAAGAAAAATGAATCTATTCAACAAGTCTGCAACACGTCCTTAAGAGTTACATGATTTCACCCAATGTCAATGTGTAATTTCTCCAGTTCTGATCATTTTTTAGGTTGTTTTGGTAGCTTGGTCAATGCCAAAACACAGTGAGATCTTTTTATGGCTTTAAACGCGTTTTCTCCTCGAGAGAAACATGATTTCACTAAAAACGTTATAGTTTAAACATGCCTGTTTGTACATGTGTGCAAACACTCAGAGCCTTAAGATAGGGGTTTCACCAATGTGTTTTTTGGTGAGAAACCTTCTATTTCAAGGTTCTGTGCGTTTTCAGACAAGTACAATATGTATTTATAGTGTTTCTGATGAAATCCCTCCTTTTAATGCATTTTCTCACAGAAAACGAGTCTCTCGCCATGGGAACATGGCTTTTTTGAAAAAGCATTTTCTGGTCGAGAAATCGTGTTTTAAGCAATAAAAACGACTCCCGGCCTTATTTGGTTCACATTTGTACTTTTGGTAAGCTAGCCCGTATTCATAACGCACTAAACCTTTTTATCGCATTAAACGCCTTTTCTCGACGAGAAAAGCACAATTTCATCAAAAACAAACAAAACAAGAAAAATGAATCTATTCAACAAGTCTGCAACACGTCCTTAAGAGTTACATGATTTCACCCAATGTCAATGTGTAATTTCTCCAGTTCTGATCATTTTTTAGGTTGTTGGTAGCTTGGTCAATGCCAAAACACAGTGAGATCTTTTTATGGCTTTAAACGCGTTTTCTCCTCGAGAGAAACATGATTTCACTAAAAACGTTATAGTTTAAACATGCCTGTTTGTACATGTGTGCAAACACTCAGAGCCTTAAGATAGGGGTTTCACCAATGTGTTTTTTGGTGAGAAACCTTCTATTTCAAGGTCCTGTGCGTTTTCAGACAAGTATATATGTATTTATAGTGTTTCTGATGAAATCCCTCCTTTTAATGCATTTTCTCACAGAAAACGAGTCTCTCGCCATGGGAACATGGCTTTTTTGAAAAAGCATATTCTGGTCGAGAAATCGTGTTTTAAGCAATAAAAACGACTCCCGGCCTTATTTAGTTCACATTTGTACTTTTGGTAAGCTAGCCCGTATTCATAACGCACTAAACCTTTTTATCGCGTTAAACGCCTTTTCTCGACGAGAAAAGCACAATTTCATCAAAAACAAACAAAACAAGAAAAATGAATCTATTCAAGAAGTCTGCAACACGTCCTTAAGAGTTACATGATTTCACCCAATGTCAATGTGTAATTTCTCCAGTTCTGATCATTTTTTAGGTGGTTGGTAGCTTGGTCAATGCCAAAACACAGTGAGATCTTTTTATGGCTTTAAACGCGTTTTCTCCTCGAGAGAAACATGATTTTACTAAAAACGTTATAGTTTAAACATGCCTGTTTGTACATGTGTGCAAACACTCAGAGCCTTAAGATAGGGGTTTCACCAATGTGTTTTTTGGTGAGAAACCTTCTATTTCAAGGTTCTGTGCGTTTTCAGACAAGTTACAATATGTATTTATAGTGTTTCTGATGAAATCCCTCCTTTTAATGCATTTTCTCACAGAAAACGAGTCTCTCGCCATGGGAACATGGCTTTTTTGAAAAAGCATTTTCTGGTCGAGAAATCGTGTTTTAAGCAATAAAAACGACTCCCGGCCTTATTTGGTTCACATTTGTACTTTTGGTAAGCTAGCCCGTATTCATAACGCACTAAACCTTTTTATCGCATTAAACGCCTTTTCTCGACGAGAAAAGCACAATTTCATCAAAAACAAACAAAACAAGAAAAATGAATCTATTCAACAAGTCTGCAACACGTCCTTAAGAGTTACATGATTTCACCCAATGTCAATGTGTAATTTCTCCAGTTCTGATCATTTTTTAGGTTGTTGGTAGCTTGGTCAATGCCAAAACACAGTGAGATCTTTTTATGGCTTTAAACGCGTTTTCTCCTCGAGAGAAACATGATTTCACTAAAAACGTTATAGTTTAAACATGCCTGTTTGTACATGTGTGCAAACACTCAGAGCCTTAAGATAGGGGTTTCACCAATGTGTTTTTTGGTGAGAAACCTTCTATTTCAAGGTCCTGTGCGTTTTCAGACAAGTATATATGTATTTATAGTGTTTCTGATGAAATCCCTCCTTTTAATGCATTTTCTCACAGAAAACGAGTCTCTCGCCATGGGAACATGGCTTTTTTGAAAAAGCATATTCTGGTCGAGAAATCGTGTTTTAAGCAATAAAAACGACTCCCGGCCTTATTTAGTTCACATTTGTACTTTTGGTAAGCTAGCCCGTATTCATAACGCACTAAACCTTTTTATCGCGTTAAACGCCTTTTCTCGACGAGAAAAGCACAATTTCATCAAAAACAAACAAAACAAGAAAAATGAATCTATTCAACAAGTCTGCAACACGTCCTTAAGAGTTACATGATTTCACCCAATGTCAATGTGTAATTTCTCCAGTTCTGATCATTTTTTAGGTTGTTGGTAGCTTGGTCAATGCCAAAACACAGTGAGATCTTTTTATGGCTTTAAACGCGTTTTCTCCTCGAGAGAAACATGATTTCACCAAAAACGTTATAGTTTAAACATGCCTGTTTGTACATGTGTGCAAACACTCAGAGCCTTAAGATAGGGGTTTCACCAATGTGTTTTTTGGTGAGAAACCTTCTATTTCAAGGTTCTGTGCGTTTTCAGACAAGTACAATATGTATTTATAGTGTTTCTGATGAAATCCCTCCTTTTAATGCATTTTCTCACAGAAAACGAGTCTCTCGCCATGGGAACATGGCTTTTTTGAAAAAGCATATTCTGGTCGAGAAATCGTGTTTTAAGCAATAAAAACGACTCCCGGCCTTATTTGGTTCACATTTGTACTTTTGGTAAGCTAGCCCGTATTCATAACGCACTAAACCTTTTTATCGCGTTAAACGCCTTTTCTCGACGAGAAAAGCACAATTTCATCAAAAACAAACAAAACAAGAAAAATGAATCTATTCAACAAGTCTGCAACACGTCCTTAAGAGTTACATGATTTCACCCAATGTCAATGTGTAATTTCTCCAGTTCTGATCATTTTTTAGGTTGTTGGTAGCTTGGTCAATGCCAAAACACAGTGAGATCTTTTTATGGCTTTAAACGCGTTTTCTCCTTGAGAGAAACAGGATTTCACTAAAAACGTTATAGTTTAAACATGCCTGTTTGTACATGTGTGCAAACACTCAGAGCCTTAAGATAGTGGTTTCACCAATGTGTTTTTTGGTGAGAAACCTTCTATTTCAAGGTCCTGTGCGTTTTCAGACAAGTATATATGTATTTATAGTGTTTCTGATGAAATCCCTCCTTTTAATGCATTTTCTCACAGAAAACGAGTCTCTCGCCATGGGAACATGGCTTTTTTGAAAAAGCATATTCTGGTCGAGAAATCGTGTTTTAAGCAATAAAAACGACTCCCGGCCTTATTTAGTTCACATTTGTACTTTTGGTAAGCTAGCCCGTATTCATAACGCACTAAACCTTTTTATCGCGTTAAACGCCTTTTCTCGACGAGAAAAGCACAATTTCATCAAAAACAAACAAAACAAGAAAAATGAATCTATTCAACAAGTCTGCAACACGTCCTTAAGAGTTACATGATTTCACCCAATGTCAATGTGTAATTTCTCCAGTTCTGATCATTTTTTAGGTTGTTGGTAGCTTGGTCAATGCCAAAACACAGTGAGATCTTTTTATGGCTTTAAACGCGTTTTCTCCTCGAGAGAAACATGATTTCACCAAAAACGTTATAGTTTAAACATGCCTGTTTGTACATGTGTGCAAACACTCAGAGCCTTAAGATAGGGGTTTCACCAATGTGTTTTTTGGTGAGAAACCTTCTATTTCAAGGTTCTGTGCGTTTTCAGACAAGTACAATATGTATTTATAGTGTTTCTGATGAAATCCCTCCTTTTAATGCATTTTCTCACAGAAAACGAGTCTCTCGCCATGGGAACATGGCTTTTTTGAAAAAGCATTTTCTGGTCGAGAAATCGTGTTTTAAGCAATAAAAACGACTCCCGGCCTTATTTGGTTCACATTTGTACTTTTGGTAAGCTAGCCCGTATTCATAACGCACTAAACCTTTTTATCGCGTTAAACGCCTTTTCTCGACGAGAAAAGCACAATTTCATCAAAAACAAACAAAACAAGAAAAATGAATCTATTCAACAAGTCTGCAACACGTCCTTAAGAGTTACATGATTTCACCCAATGTCAATGTGTAATTTCTCCAGTTCTGATCATTTTTTAGGTTGTTGGTAGCTTGGTCAATGCCAAAACACAGTGAGATCTTTTTATGGCTTTAAACGCGTTTTCTCCTCGAGAGAAACATGATTTCACTAAAAACGTTATAGTTTAAACATGCCTGTTTGTACATGTGTGCAAACACTCAGAGCCTTAAGATAGGGGTTTCACCAATGTGTTTTTTGGTGAGAAACCTTCTATTTCAAGGTTCTGTGCGTTTTCAGACAAGTACAATATGTATTTATAGTGTTTCTGATGAAATCCCTCCTTTTAATGCATTTTCTCACAGAAAACGAGTCTCTCGCCATGGGAACATGGCTTTTTTGAAAAAGCATATTCTGGTCGAGAAATCGTGTTTTAAGCAATAAAAACGACTCCCGGCCTTATTTAGTTCACATTTGTACTTTTGGTAAGCTAGCCCGTATTCATAACGCACTAAACCTTTTTATCGCGTTAAACGCCTTTTCTCGACGAGAAAAGCACAATTTCATCAAAAACAAACAAAACAAGAAAAATGAATCTATTCAACAAGTCTGCAACACGTCCTTAAGAGTTACATGATTTCACCCAATGTCAATGTGTAATTTCTCCAGTTCTGATCATTTTTTAGGTTGTTTTGGTAGCTTGGTCAATGCCAAAACACAGTGAGATCTTTTTATGGCTTTAAACGCGTTTTCTCCTCGAGAGAAACATGATTTCACTAAAAACGTTATAGTTTAAACATGCCTGTTTGTACATGTGTGCAAACACTCAGAGCCTTAAGATAGGGGTTTCACCAATGTGTTTTTTGGTGAGAAACCTTCTATTTCAAGGTTCTGTGCGTTTTCAGACAAGTACAATATGTATTTATAGTGTTTCTGATGAAATCCCTCCTTTTAATGCATTTTCTCACAGAAAACGAGTCTCTCGCCATGGGAACATGGCTTTTTTGAAAAAGCATATTCTGGTCGAGAAATCGTGTTTTAAGCAATAAAAACGACTCCCGGCCTTATTTAGTTCACATTTGTACTTTTGGTAAGCTAGCCCGTATTCATAACGCACTAAACCTTTTTATCGCGTTAAACGCCTTTTCTCGACGAGAAAAGCACAATTTCATCAAAAACAAACAAAACAAGAAAAATGAATCTATTCAACAAGTCTGCAACACGTCCTTAAGAGTTACATGATTTCACCCAATGTCAATGTGTAATTTCTCCAGTTCTGATCATTTTTTAGGTTGTTTTGGTAGCTTGGTCAATGCCAAAACACAGTGAGATCTTTTTATGGCTTTAAACGCGTTTTCTCCTCGAGAGAAACATGATTTCACTAAAAACGTTGTAGTTTAAACATGCCTGTTTGTACATGTGTGCAAACACTCAGAGCCTTAAGATAGGGGTTTCACCAATGTGTTTTTTGGTGAGAAACCTTCTATTTCAAGGTTCTGTGCGTTTTCAGACAAGTACAATATGTATTTATAGTGTTTCTGATGAAATCCCTCCTTTTAATGCATTTTCTCACAGAAAACGAGTCTCTCGCCATGGGAACATGGCTTTTTTGAAAAAGCATATTCTGGTCGAGAAATCGTGTTTTAAGCAATAAAAACGACTCCCGGCCTTATTTAGTTCACATTTGTACTTTTGGTAAGCTAGCCCGTATTCATAACGCACTAAACCTTTTTATCGCGTTAAACGCCTTTTCTCGACGAGAAAAGCACAATTTCATCAAAAACAAACAAAACAAGAAAAATGAATCTATTCAACAAGTCTGCAACACGTCCTTAAGAGTTACATGATTTCACCCAATGTCAATGTGTAATTTCTCCAGTTCTGATCATTTTTTACGTTGTTTTGGTAGCTTGGTCAATGCCAAAACACAGTGAGATCTTTTTATGGCTTTAAACGCGTTTTCTCCTCGAGAGAAACATTATTTCACTAAAAACGTTATAGTTTAAACATGCCTGTTTGTACATGTGTGCAAACACTCAGAGCCTTAAGATAGGGGTTTCACCAATGTGTTTTTTGGTGAGAAACCTTCTATTTCAAGGTTCTGTGCGTTTTCAGACAAGTACAATATGTATTTATAGTGTTTCTGATGAAATCCCTCCTTTTAATGCATTTTCTCACAGAAAACGAGTCTCTCGCCATGGGAACATGGCTTTTTTGAAAAAGCATTTTCTGGTCGAGAAATCGTGTTTTAAGCAATAAAAACGACTCCCGGCCTTATTTGGTTCACATTTGTACTTTTGGTAAGCTAGCCCGTATTCATAACGCACTAAACCTTTTTATCGCGTTAAACGCCTTTTCTCGACGAGAAAAGCACAATTTCATCAAAAACAAACAAAACAAGAAAAATGAATCTATTCAACAAGTCTGCAACACGTCCTTAAGAGTTACATGATTTCACCCAATGTCAATGTGTAATTTCTCCAGTTCTGATCATTTTTTAGGTTGTTGGTAGCTTGGTCAATGCCAAAACACAGTGAGATCTTTTTATGGCTTTAAACGCGTTTTCTCCTCGAGAGAAACATGATTTCACTAAAAACGTTATAGTTTAAACATGCCTGTTTGTACATGTGTGCAAACACTCAGAGCCTTAAGATAGGGGTTTCACCAATGTGTTTTTTGGTGAGAAACCTTCTATTTCAAGGTTCTGTGCGTTTTCAGACAAGTACAATATGTATTTATAGTGTTTCTGATGAAATCCCTCCTTTTAATGCATTTTCTCACAGAAAACGAGTCTCTCGCCATGGGAACATGGCTTTTTTGAAAAAGCATATTCTGGTCGAGAAATCGTGTTTTAAGCAATAAAAACGACTCCCGGCCTTATTTAGTTCACATTTGTACTTTTGGTAAGCTAGCCCGTATTCATAACGCACTAAACCTTTTTATCGCGTTAAACGCCTTTTCTCGACGAGAAAAGCACAATTTCATCAAAAACAAACAAAACAAGAAAAATGAATCTATTCAACAAGTCTGCAACACGTCCTTAAGAGTTACATGATTTCACCCAATGTCAATGTGTAATTTCTCCAGTTCTGATCATTTTTTAGGTTGTTTTGGTAGCTTGGTCAATGCCAAAACACAGTGAGATCTTTTTATGGCTTTAAACGCGTTTTCTCCTCGAGAGAAACATGATTTCACTAAAAACGTTATAGTTTAAACATGCCTGTTTGTACATGTGTGCAAACACTCAGAGCCTTAAGATAGGGGTTTCACCAATGTGTTTTTTGGTGAGAAACCCTTCTATTTCAAGGTTCTGTGCGTTTTCAGACAAGTACAATATGTATTTATAGTGTTTCTGATGAAATCCCTCCTTTTAATGCATTTTCTCACAGAAAACGAGTCTCTCGCCATGGGAACATGGCTTTTTTGAAAAAGCATATTCTGGTCGAGAAATCGTGTTTTAAGCAATAAAAACGACTCCCGGCCTTATTTAGTTCACATTTGTACTTTTGGTAAGCTAGCCCGTATTCATAACGCACTAAACCTTTTTATCGCGTTAAACGCCTTTTCTCGACGAGAAAAGCACAATTTCATCAAAAACAAACAAAACAAGAAAAATGAATCTATTCAACAAGTCTGCAACACGTCCTTAAGAGTTACATGATTTCACCCAATGTCAATGTGTAATTTCTCCAGTTCTGATCATTTTTTAGGTTGTTTTGGTAGCTTGGTCAATGCCAAAACACAGTGAGATCTTTTTATGGCTTTAAACGCGTTTTCTCCTCGAGAGAAACATGATTTCACCAAAAACGTTATAGTTTAAACATGCCTGTTTGTACATGTGTGCAAACACTCAGAGCCTTAAGATAGGGGTTTCACCAATGTGTTTTTTGGTGAGAAACCTTCTATTTCAAGGTTCTGTGCGTTTTCAGACAAGTACAATATGTATTTATAGTGTTTCTGATGAAATCCCTCCTTTTAATGCATTTTCTCACAGAAAACGAGTCTCTCGCCATGGGAACATGGCTTTTTTGAAAAAGCATTTTCTGGTCGAGAAATCGTGTTTTAAGCAATAAAAACGACTCCCGGCCTTATTTGGTTCACATTTGTACTTTTGGTAAGCTAGCCCGTATTCATAACGCACTAAACCTTTTTATCGCGTTAAACGCCTTTTCTCGACGAGAAAAGCACAATTTCATCAAAAACAAACAAAACAAGAAAAATGAATCTATTCAACAAGTCTGCAACACGTCCTTAAGAGTTACATGATTTCACCCAATGTCAATGTGTAATTTCTCCAGTTCTGATCATTTTTTAGGTTGTTGGTAGCTTGGTCAATGCCAAAACACAGTGAGATCTTTTTATGGCTTTAAACGCGTTTTCTCCTCGAGAGAAACATGATTTCACTAAAAACGTTATAGTTTAAACATGCCTGTTTGTACATGTGTGCAAACACTCAGAGCCTTAAGATAGGGGTTTCACCAATGTGTTTTTTGGTGAGAAACCTTCTATTTCAAGGTTCTGTGCGTTTTCAGACAAGTACAATATGTATTTATAGTGTTTCTGATGAAATCCCTCCTTTTAATGCATTTTCTCACAGAAAACGAGTCTCTCGCCATGGGAACATGGCTTTTTTGAAAAAGCATATTCTGGTCGAGAAATCGTGTTTTAAGCAATAAAAACGACTCCCGGCCTTATTTAGTTCACATTTGTACTTTTGGTAAGCTAGCCCGTATTCATAACGCACTAAACCTTTTTATCGCGTTAAACGCCTTTTCTCGACGAGAAAAGCACAATTTCATCAAAAACAAACAAAACAAGAAAAATGAATCTATTCAACAAGTCTGCAACACGTCCTTAAGAGTTACATGATTTCACCCAATGTCAATGTGTAATTTCTCCAGTTCTGATCATTTTTTAGGTTGTTTTGGTAGCTTGGTCAATGCCAAAACACAGTGAGATCTTTTTATGGCTTTAAACGCGTTTTCTCCTCGAGAGAAACATGA
Source organism: Lampris incognitus (assembly GCF_029633865.1). Classification (NCBI taxonomy): domain Eukaryota; kingdom Metazoa; phylum Chordata; class Actinopteri; order Lampriformes; family Lampridae; genus Lampris; species Lampris incognitus. The sequence goes on from NC_079227.1 coordinate 44,460,111, forward strand.
TTTCACTAAAAACGTTATAGTTTAAACATGCCTGTTTGTACATGTGTGCAAACACTCAGAGCCTTAAGATAGGGGTTTCACCAATGTGTTTTTTGGTGAGAAACCTTCTATTTCAAGGTTCTGTGCGTTTTCAGACAAGTACAATATGTATTTATAGTGTTTCTGATGAAATCCCTCCTTTTAATGCATTTTCTCACAGAAAACGAGTCTCTCGCCATGGGAACATGGCTTTTTTGAAAAAGCATTTTCTGGTCGAGAAATCGTGTTTTAAGCAATAAAAACGACTCCCGGCCTTATTTAGTTCACATTTGTACTTTTGGTAAGCTAGCCCGTATTCATAACGCACTAAACCTTTTTATCGCGTTAAACGCCTTTTCTCGACGAGAAAAGCACAATTTCATCAAAAACAAACAAAACAAGAAAAATGAATCTATTCAACAAGTCTGCAACACGTCCTTAAGAGTTACATGATTTCACCCAATGTCAATGTGTAATTTCTCCAGTTCTGATCATTTTTTAGGTTGTTTTGGTAGCTTGGTCAATGCCAAAACACAGTGAGATCTTTTTATGGCTTTAAACGCGTTTTCTCCTCGAGAGAAACATTATTTCACTAAAAACGTTATAGTTTAAACATGCCTGTTTGTACATGTGTGCAAACACTCAGAGCCTTAAGATAGGGGTTTCACCAATGTGTTTTTTGGTGAGAAACCTTCTATTTCAAGGTTCTGTGCGTTTTCAGACAAGTACAATATGTATTTATAGTGTTTCTGATGAAATCCCTCCTTTTAATGCATTTTCTCACAGAAAACGAGTCTCTCGCCATGGGAACATGGCTTTTTTGAAAAAGCATTTTCTGGTCGAGAAATCGTGTTTTAAGCAATGAAAACGACTCCCGGCCTTATTTGGTTCACATTTGTACTTTTGGTAAGCTAGCCCGTATTCATAACGCACTAAACCTTTTTATCGCGTTAAACGCCTTTTCTCGACGAGAAAAGCACAATTTCATCAAAAACAAACAAAACAAGAAAAATGAATCTATTCAACAAGTCTGCAACACGTCCTTAAGAGTTACATGATTTCACCCAATGTCAATGTGTAATTTCTCCAGTTCTGATCATTTTTTAGGTTGTTGGTAGCTTGGTCAATGCCAAAACACAGTGAGATCTTTTTATGGCTTTAAACGCGTTTTCTCCTCGAGAGAAACATGATTTCACTAAAAACGTTATAGTTTAAACATGCCTGTTTGTACATGTGTGCAAACACTCAGAGCCTTAAGATAGGGGTTTCACCAATGTGTTTTTTGGTGAGAAACCTTCTATTTCAAGGTTCTGTGCGTTTTCAGACAAGTACAATATGTATTTATAGTGTTTCTGATGAAATCCCTCCTTTTAATGCATTTTCTCACAGAAAACGAGTCTCTCGCCATGGGAACATGGCTTTTTTGAAAAAGCATATTCTGGTCGAGAAATCGTGTTTTAAGCAATAAAAACGACTCCCGGCCTTATTTAGTTCACATTTGTACTTTTGGTAAGCTAGCCCGTATTCATAACGCACTAAACCTTTTTATCGCGTTAAACGCCTTTTCTCGACGAGAAAAGCACAATTTCATCAAAAACAAACAAAACAAGAAAAATGAATCTATTCAACAAGTCTGCAACACGTCCTTAAGAGTTACATGATTTCACCCAATGTCAATGTGTAATTTCTCCAGTTCTGATCATTTTTTAGGTTGTTTTGGTAGCTTGGTCAATGCCAAAACACAGTGAGATCTTTTTATGGCTTTAAACGCGTTTTCTCCTCGAGAAAAACATGATTTCACTAAAAACGTTATAGTTTAAACATGCCTGTTTGTACATGTGTGCAAACACTCAGAGCCTTAAGATAGGGGTTTCACCAATGTGTTTTTTGGTGAGAAACCTTCTATTTCAAGGTTCTGTGCGTTTTCAGACAAGTACAATATGTATTTATAGTGTTTCTGATGAAATCCCTCCTTTTAATGCATTTTCTCACAGAAAACGAGTCTCTCGCCATGGGAACATGGCTTTTTTGAAAAAGCATATTCTGGTCGAGAAATCGTGTTTTAAGCAATAAAAACGACTCCCGGCCTTATTTAGTTCACATTTGTACTTTTGGTAAGCTAGCCCGTATTCATAACGCACTAAACCTTTTTATCGCGTTAAACGCCTTTTCTCGACGAGAAAAGCACAATTTCATCAAAAACAAACAAAACAAGAAAAATGAATCTATTCAACAAGTCTGCAACACGTCCTTAAGAGTTACATGATTTCACCCAATGTCAATGTGTAATTTCTCCAGTTCTGATCATTTTTTAGGTTGTTTTGGTAGCTTGGTCAATGCCAAAACACAGTGAGATCTTTTTATGGCTTTAAACGCGTTTTCTCCTCGAGAGAAACATGATTTCACTAAAAACGTTATAGTTTAAACATGCCTGTTTGTACATGTGTGCAAACACTCAGAGCCTTAAGATAGGGGTTTCACCAATGTGTTTTTTGGTGAGAAACCTTCTATTTCAAGGTTCTGTGCGTTTTCAGACAAGTACAATATGTATTTATAGTGTTTCTGATGAAATCCCTCCTTTTAATGCATTTTCTCACAGAAAACGAGTCTCTCGCCATGGGAACATGGCTTTTTTGAAAAAGCATTTTCTTGTCGAGAAATCGTGTTTTAAGCAATAAAAACGACTCCCGGCCTTATTTGGTTCACATTTGTACTTTTGGTAAGCTAGCCCGTATTCATAACGCACTAAACCTTTTTATCGCATTAAACGCCTTTTCTCGACGAGAAAAGCACAATTTCATCAAAAACAAACAAAACAAGAAAAATGAATCTATTCAACAAGTCTGCAACACGTCCTTAAGAGTTACATGATTTCACCCAATGTCAATGTGTAATTTCTCCAGTTCTGATCATTTTTTAGGTTGTTGGTAGCTTGGTCAATGCCAAAACACAGTGAGATCTTTTTATGGCTTTAAACGCGTTTTCTCCTCGAGAGAAACATGATTTCACTAAAAACGTTATAGTTTAAACATGCCTGTTTGTACATGTGTGCAAACACTCAGAGCCTTAAGATAGGGGTTTCACCAATGTGTTTTTTGGTGAGAAACCTTCTATTTCAAGGTCCTGTGCGTTTTCAGACAAGTATATATGTATTTATAGTGTTTCTGATGAAATCCCTCCTTTTAATGCATTTTCTCACAGAAAACGAGTCTCTCGCCATGGGAACATGGCTTTTTTGAAAAAGCATATTCTGGTCGAGAAATCGTGTTTTAAGCAATAAAAACGACTCCCGGCCTTATTTAGTTCACATTTGTACTTTTGGTAAGCTAGCCCGTATTCATAACGCACTAAACCTTTTTATCGCGTTAAACGCCTTTTCTCGACGAGAAAAGCACAATTTCATCAAAAACAAACAAAACAAGAAAAATGAATCTATTCAACAAGTCTGCAACACGTCCTTAAGAGTTACATGATTTCACCCAATGTCAATGTGTAATTTCTCCAGTTCTGATCATTTTTTAGGTGGTTGGTAGCTTGGTCAATGCCAAAACACAGTGAGATCTTTTTATGGCTTTAAACGCGTTTTCTCCTCGAGAGAAACATGATTTCACTAAAAACGTTATAGTTTAAACATGCCTGTTTGTACATGTGTGCAAACACTCAGAGCCTTAAGATAGGGGTTTCACCAATGTGTTTTTTGGTGAGAAACCTTCTATTTCAAGGTTTTGTGCGTTTTCAGACAAGTACAATATGTATTTATAGTGTTTCTGATGAAATCCCTCCTTTTAATGCATTTTCTCACAGAAAACGAGTCTCTCGCCATGGGAACATGGCTTTTTTGAAAAAGCATATTCTGGTCGAGAAATCGTGTTTTAAGCAATAAAAACGACTCCCGGCCTTATTTAGTTCACATTTGTACTTTTGGTAAGCTAGCCCGTATTCATAACGCACTAAACCTTTTTATCGCGTTAAACGCCTTTTCTCGACGAGAAAAGCACAATTTCATCAAAAACAAACAAAACAAGAAAAATGAATCTATTCAACAAGTCTGCAACACGTCCTTAAGAGTTACATGATTTCACCCAATGTCAATGTGTAATTTCTCCAGTTCTGATCATTTTTTAGGTTGTTTTGGTAGCTTGGTCAATGCCAAAACACAGTGAGATCTTTTTATGGCTTTAAACGCGTTTTCTCCTCGAGAGAAACATGATTTCACTAAAAACGTTATAGTTTAAACATGCCTGTTTGTACATGTGTGCAAACACTCAGAGCCTTAAGATAGGGGTTTCACCAATGTGTTTTTTGGTGAGAAACCTTCTATTTCAAGGTTCTGTGCGTTTTCAGACAAGTACAATATGTATTTATAGTGTTTCTGATGAAATCCCTCCTTTTAATGCATTTTCTCACAGAAAACGAGTCTCTCGCCATGGGAACATGGCTTTTTTGAAAAAGCATATTCTGGTCGAGAAATCGTGTTTTAAGCAATAAAAACGACTCCCGGCCTTATTTAGTTCACATTTGTACTTTTGGTGAGCTAGCCCGTATTCATAACGCACTAAACCTTTTTATCGCGTTAAACGCCTTTTCTCGACGAGAAAAGCACAATTTCATCAAAAACAAACAAAACAAGAAAAATGAATCTATTCAACAAGTCTGCAACACGTCCTTAAGAGTTACATGATTTCACCCAATGTCAATGTGTAATTTCTCCAGTTCTGATCATTTTTTAGGTTGTTTTGGTAGCTTGGTCAATGCCAAAACACAGTGAGATCTTTTTATGGCTTTAAACGCGTTTTCTCCTCGAGAGAAACATGATTTCACTAAAAACGTTATAGTTTAAACATGCCTGTTTGTACATGTGTGCAAACACTCAGAGCCTTAAGATAGGGGTTTCACCAATGTGTTTTTTGGTGAGAAACCTTCTATTTCAAGGTTTTGTGCGTTTTCAGACAAGTACAATATGTATTTATAGTGTTTCTGATGAAATCCCTCCTTTTAATGCATTTTCTCACAGAAAACGAGTCTCTCGCCATGGGAACATGGCTTTTTTGAAAAAGCATATTCTGGTCGAGAAATCGTGTTTTAAGCAATAAAAACGACTCCCGGCCTTATTTAGTTCACATTTGTACTTTTGGTAAGCTAGCCCGTATTCATAACGCACTAAACCTTTTTATCGCGTTAAACGCCTTTTCTCGACGAGAAAAGCACAATTTCATCAAAAACAAACAAAACAAGAAAAATGAATCTATTCAACAAGTCTGCAACACGTCCTTAAGAGTTACATGATTTCACCCAATGTCAATGTGTAATTTCTCCAGTTCTGATCATTTTTTAGGTTGTTGGTAGCTTGGTCAATGCCAAAACACAGTGAGATCTTTTTATGGCTTTAAACGCGTTTTCTCCTCGAGAGAAACATGATTTCACTAAAAACGTTATAGTTTAAACATGCCTGTTTGTACATGTGTGCAAACACTCAGAGCCTTAAGATAGGGGTTTCACCAATGTGTTTTTTGGTGAGAAACCTTCTATTTCAAGGTTCTGTGCGTTTTCAGACAAGTACAATATGTATTTATAGTGTTTCTGATGAAATCCCTCCTTTTAATGCATTTTCTCACAGAAAACCAGTCTCTCGCCATGGGAACATGGCTTTTTTGAAAAAGCATATTCTGGTCGAGAAATCGTGTTTTAAGCAATAAAAACGACTCCCGGCCTTATTTAGTTCACATTTGTACTTTTGGTAAGCTAGCCCGTATTCATAACGCACTAAACCTTTTTATCGCGTTAAACGCCTTTTCTCGACGAGAAAAGCACAATTTCATCAAAAACAAACAAAACAAGAAAAATGAATCTATTCAACAAGTCTGCAACACGTCCTTAAGAGTTACATGATTTCACCCAATGTCAATGTGTAATTTCTCCAGTTCTGATCATTTTTTAGGTGGTTGGTAGCTTGGTCAATGCCAAAACACAGTGAGATCTTTTTATGGCTTTAAACGCGTTTTCTCCTCGAGAGAAACATGATTTCACTAAAAACGTTATAGTTTAAACATGCCTGTTTGTACATGTGTGCAAACACTCAGAGCCTTAAGATAGGGGTTTCACCAATGTGTTTTTTGGTGAGAAACCTCCTATTTCAAGGTTTTGTGCGTTTTCAGACAAGTACAATATGTATTTATAGTGTTTCTGATGAAATCCCTCCTTTTAATGCATTTTCTCACAGAAAACGAGTCTCTCGCCATGGGAACATGGCTTTTTTGAAAAAGCATATTCTGGTCGAGAAATCGTGTTTTAAGCAATAAAAACGACTCCCGGCCTTATTTAGTTCACATTTGTACTTTTGGTAAGCTAGCCCGTATTCATAACGCACTAAACCTTTTTATCGCGTTAAACGCCTTTTCTCGACGAGAAAAGCACAATTTCATCAAAAACAAACAAAACAAGAAAAATGAATCTATTCAACAAGTCTGCAACACGTCCTTAAGAGTTACATGATTTCACCCAATGTCAATGTGTAATTTCTCCAGTTCTGATCATTTTTTAGGTTGTTGGTAGCTTGGTCAATGCCAAAACACAGTGAGATCTTTTTATGGCTTTAAACGCGTTTTCTCCTCGAGAGAAACATGATTTCACTAAAAACGTTATAGTTTAAACATGCCTGTTTGTACATGTGTGCAAACACTCAGAGCCTTAAGATAGGGGTTTCACCAATGTGTTTTTTGGTGAGAAACCTTCTATTTCAAGGTTCTGTGCGTTTTCAGACAAGTACAATATGTATTTATAGTGTTTCTGATGAAATCCCTCCTTTTAATGCATTTTCTCACAGAAAACGAGTCTCTCGCCATGGGAACATGGCTTTTTTGAAAAAGCATATTCTGGTCGAGAAATCGTGTTTTAAGCAATAAAAACGACTCCCGGCCTTATTTAGTTCACATTTGTACTTTTGGTAAGCTAGCCCGTATTCATAACGCACTAAACCTTTTTATCGCGTTAAACGCCTTTTCTCGACGAGAAAAGCACAATTTCATCAAAAACAAACAAAACAAGAAAAATGAATCTATTCAACAAGTCTGCAACACGTCCTTAAGAGTTACATGATTTCACCCAATGTCAATGTGTAATTTCTCCAGTTCTGATCATTTTTTAGGTGGTTGGTAGCTTGGTCAATGCCAAAACACAGTGAGATCTTTTTATGGCTTTAAACGCGTTTTCTCCTCGAGAGAAACATGATTTCACCAAAAACGTTATAGTTTAAACATGCCTGTTTGTACATGTGTGCAAACACTCAGAGCCTTAAGATAGGGGTTTCACCAATGTGTTTTTTGGTGAGAAACCTTCTATTTCAAGGTTCTGTGCGTTTTCAGACAAGTACAATATGTATTTATAGTGTTTCTGATGAAATCCCTCCTTTTAATGCATTTTCTCACAGAAAACGAGTCTCTCGCCATGGGAACATGGCTTTTTTGAAAAAGCATATTCTGGTCGAGAAATCGTGTTTTAAGCAATAAAAACGACTCCCGGCCTTATTTAGTTCACATTTGTACTTTTGGTAAGCTAGCCCGTATTCATAACGCACTAAACCTTTTTATCGCGTTAAACGCCTTTTCTCGACGAGAAAAGCACAATTTCATCAAAAACAAACAAAACAAGAAAAATGAATCTATTCAACAAGTCTGCAACACGTCCTTAAGAGTTACATGATTTCACCCAATGTCAATGTGTAATTTCTCCAGTTCTGATCATTTTTTAGGTTGTTGGTAGCTTGGTCAATGCCAAAACACAGTGAGATCTTTTTATGGCTTTAAACGCGTTTTCTCCTCGAGAGAAACATGATTTCACTAAAAACGTTATAGTTTAAACATGCCTGTTTGTACATGTGTGCAAACACTCAGAGCCTTAAGATAGGGGTTTCACCAATGTGTTTTTTGGTGAGAAACCTTCTATTTCAAGGTTCTGTGCGTTTTCAGACAAGTACAATATGTATTTATAGTGTTTCTGATGAAATCCCTCCTTTTAATGCATTTTCTCACAGAAAACGAGTCTCTCGCCATGGGAACATGGCTTTTTTGAAAAAGCATATTCTGGTCGAGAAATCGTGTTTTAAGCAATAAAAACGACTCCCGGCCTTATTTAGTTCACATTTGTACTTTTGGTAAGCTAGCCCGTATTCATAACGCACTAAACCTTTTTATCGCGTTAAACGCCTTTTCTCGACGAGAAAAGCACAATTTCATCAAAAACAAACAAAACAAGAAAAATGAATCTATTCAACAAGTCTGCAACACGTCCTTAAGAGTTACATGATTTCACCCAATGTCAATGTGTAATTTCTCCAGTTCTGATCATTTTTTAGGTGGTTGGTAGCTTGGTCAATGCCAAAACACAGTGAGATCTTTTTATGGCTTTAAACGCGTTTTCTCCTCGAGAGAAACATGATTTCACTAAAAACGTTATAGTTTAAACATGCCTGTTTGTACATGTGTGCAAACACTCAGAGCCTTAAGATAGGGGTTTCACCAATGTGTTTTTTGGTGAGAAACCTTCTATTTCAAGGTTTTGTGCGTTTTCAGACAAGTACAATATGTATTTATAGTGTTTCTGATGAAATCCCTCCTTTTAATGCATTTTCTCACAGAAAACGAGTCTCTCGCCATGGGAACATGGCTTTTTTGAAAAAGCATATTCTGGTCGAGAAATCGTGTTTTAAGCAATAAAAACGACTCCCGGCCTTATTTAGTTCACATTTGTACTTTTGGTAAGCTAGCCCGTATTCATAACGCACTAAACCTTTTTATCGCGTTAAACGCCTTTTCTCGACGAGAAAAGCACAATTTCATCAAAAACAAACAAAACAAGAAAAATGAATCTATTCAACAAGTCTGCAACACGTCCTTAAGAGTTACATGATTTCACCCAATGTCAATGTGTAATTTCTCCAGTTCTGATCATTTTTTAGGTTGTTGGTAGCTTGGTCAATGCCAAAACACAGTGAGATCTTTTTATGGCTTTAAACGCGTTTTCTCCTCGAGAGAAACATGATTTCACTAAAAACGTTATAGTTTAAACATGCCTGTTTGTACATGTGTGCAAACACTCAGAGCCTTAAGATAGGGGTTTCACCAATGTGTTTTTTGGTGAGAAACCTTCTATTTCAAGGTTCTGTGCGTTTTCAGACAAGTACAATATGTATTTATAGTGTTTCTGATGAAATCCCTCCTTTTAATGCATTTTCTCACAGAAAACGAGTCTCTCGCCATGGGAACATGGCTTTTTTGAAAAAGCATATTCTGGTCGAGAAATCGTGTTTTAAGCAATAAAAACGACTCCCGGCCTTATTTAGTTCACATTTGTACTTTTGGTAAGCTAGCCCGTATTCATAACGCACTAAACCTTTTTATCGCGTTAAACGCCTTTTCTCGACGAGAAAAGCACAATTTCATCAAAAACAAACAAAACAAGAAAAATGAATCTATTCAAGAAGTCTGCAACACGTCCTTAAGAGTTACATGATTTCACCCAATGTCAATGTGTAATTTCTCCAGTTCTGATCATTTTTTAGGTGGTTGGTAGCTTGGTCAATGCCAAAACACAGTGAGATCTTTTTATGGCTTTAAACGCGTTTTCTCCTCGAGAGAAACATGATTTCACCAAAAACGTTATAGTTTAAACATGCCTGTTTGTACATGTGTGCAAACACTCAGAGCCTTAAGATAGGGGTTTCACCAATGTGTTTTTTGGTGAGAAACCTTCTATTTCAAGGTTCTGTGCGTTTTCAGACAAGTACAATATGTATTTATAGTGTTTCTGATGAAATCCCTCCTTTTAATGCATTTTCTCACAGAAAACGAGTCTCTCGCCATGGGAACATGGCTTTTTTGAAAAAGCATATTCTGGTCGAGAAATCGTGTTTTAAGCAATAAAAACGACTCCCGGCCTTATTTAGTTCACATTTGTACTTTTGGTAAGCTAGCCCGTATTCATAACGCACTAAACCTTTTTATCGCGTTAAACGCCTTTTCTCGACGAGAAAAGCACAATTTCATCAAAAACAAACAAAACAAGAAAAATGAATCTATTCAACAAGTCTGCAACACGTCCTTAAGAGTTACATGATTTCACCCAATGTCAATGTGTAATTTCTCCAGTTCTGATCATTTTTTAGGTGGTTGGTAGCTTGGTCAATGCCAAAACACAGTGAGATCTTTTTATGGCTTTAAACGCGTTTTCTCCTCGAGAGAAACATGATTTCACTAAAAACGTTATAGTTTAAACATGCCTGTTTGTACATGTGTGCAAACACTCAGAGCCTTAAGATAGGGGTTTCACCAATGTGTTTTTTGGTGAGAAACCTTCTATTTCAAGGTTCTGTGCGTTTTCAGACAAGTACAATATGTATTTATAGTGTTTCTGATGAAATCCCTCCTTTTAATGCATTTTCTCACAGAAAACGAGTCTCTCGCCATGGGAACATGGCTTTTTTGAAAAAGCATTTTCTGGTCGAGAAATCGTGTTTTAAGCAATAAAAACGACTCCCGGCCTTATTTGGTTCACATTTGTACTTTTGGTAAGCTAGCCCGTATTCATAACGCACTAAACCTTTTTATCGCGTTAAACGCCTTTTCTCGACGAGAAAAGCACAATTTCATCAAAAACAAACAAAACAAGAAAAATGAATCTATTCAACAAGTCTGCAACACGTCCTTAAGAGTTACATGATTTCACCCAATGTCAATGTGTAATTTCTCCAGTTCTGATCATTTTTTAGGTTGTTTTGGTAGCTTGGTCAATGCCAAAACACAGTGAGATCTTTTTATGGCTTTAAACGCGTTTTCTCCTCGAGAGAAACAGGATTTCACTAAAAACGTTATAGTTTAAACATGCCTGTTTGTACATGAGTGCAAACACTCAGAGCCTTAAGATAGGGGTTTCACCAATGTGTTTTTTGGTGAGAAACCTTCTATTTCAAGGTTATGTGCGTTTTCAGACAAGTACAATATGTATTTATAGTGTTTCTGATGAAATCCCTCCTTTTAATGCATTTTCTCACAGAAAACGAGTCTCTCGCCATGGGAACATGGCTTTTTTGAAAAAGCATATTCTGGTCGAGAAATCGTGTTTTAAGCAATAAAAACGACTCCCGGCCTTATTTAGTTCACATTTGTACTTTTGGTAAGCTAGCCCGTATTCATAACGCACTAAACCTTTTTATCGCGTTAAACGCCTTTTCTCGACGAGAAAAGCACAATTTCATCAAAAACAAACAAAACAAGAAAAATGAATCTATTCAAGAAGTCTGCAACACGTCCTTAAGAGTTACATGATTTCACCCAATGTCAATGTGTAATTTCTCCAGTTCTGATCATTTTTTAGGTGGTTGGTAGCTTGGTCAATGCCAAAACACAGTGAGATCTTTTTATGGCTTTAAACGCGTTTTCTCCTCGAGAGAAACATGATTTCACCAAAAACGTTATAGTTTAAACATGCCTGTTTGTACATGTGTGCAAACACTCAGAGCCTTAAGATAGGGGTTTCACCAATGTGTTTTTTGGTGAGAAACCTTCTATTTCAAGGTTCTGTGCGTTTTCAGACAAGTACAATATGTATTTATAGTGTTTCTGATGAAATCCCTCCTTTTAATGCATTTTCTCACAGAAAACGAGTCTCTCGCCATGGGAACATGGCTTTTTTGAAAAAGCATATTCTGGTCGAGAAATCGTGTTTTAAGCAATAAAAACGACTCCCGGCCTTATTTAGTTCACATTTGTACTTTTGGTAAGCTAGCCCGTATTCATAACGCACTAAACCTTTTTATCGCGTTAAACGCCTTTTCTCGACGAGAAAAGCACAATTTCATCAAAAACAAACAAAACAAGAAAAATGAATCTATTCAACAAGTCTGCAACACGTCCTTAAGAGTTACATGATTTCACCCAATGTCAATGTGTAATTTCTCCAGTTCTGATCATTTTTTAGGTGGTTGGTAGCTTGGTCAATGCCAAAACACAGTGAGATCTTTTTATGGCTTTAAACGCGTTTTCTCCTCGAGAGAAACATGATTTCACTAAAAACGTTATAGTTTAAACATGCCTGTTTGTACATGTGTGCAAACACTCAGAGCCTTAAGATAGGGGTTTCACCAATGTGTTTTTTGGTGAGAAACCTTCTATTTCAAGGTTCTGTGCGTTTTCAGACAAGTACAATATGTATTTATAGTGTTTCTGATGAAATCCCTCCTTTTAATGCATTTTCTCACAGAAAACGAGTCTCTCGCCATGGGAACATGGCTTTTTTGAAAAAGCATTTTCTGGTCGAGAAATCGTGTTTTAAGCAATAAAAACGACTCCCGGCCTTATTTGGTTCACATTTGTACTTTTGGTAAGCTAGCCCGTATTCATAACGCACTAAACCTTTTTATCGCGTTAAACGCCTTTTCTCGACGAGAAAAGCACAATTTCATCAAAAACAAACAAAACAAGAAAAATGAATCTATTCAACAAGTCTGCAACACGTCCTTAAGAGTTACATGATTTCACCCAATGTCAATGTGTAATTTCTCCAGTTCTGATCATTTTTTAGGTGGTTGGTAGCTTGGTCAATGCCAAAACACAGTGAGATCTTTTTATGGCTTTAAACGCGTTTTCTCCTCGAGAGAAACATGATTTCACTAAAAACGTTATAGTTTAAACATGCCTGTTTGTACATGTGTGCAAACACTCAGAGCCTTAAGATAGGGGTTTCACCAATGTGTTTTTTGGTGAGAAACCTTCTATTTCAAGGTCCTGTGCGTTTTCAGACAAGTATATATGTATTTATAGTGTTTCTGATGAAATCCCTCCTTTTAATGCATTTTCTCACAGAAAACGAGTCTCTCGCCATGGGAACATGGCTTTTTTGAAAAAGCATATTCTGGTCGAGAAATCGTGTTTTAAGCAATAAAAACGACTCCCGGCCTTATTTAGTTCACATTTGTACTTTTGGTAAGCTAGCCCGTATTCATAACGCACTAAACCTTTTTATCGCGTTAAACGCCTTTTCTCGACGAGAAAAGCACAATTTCATCAAAAACAAACAAAACAAGAAAAATGAATCTATTCAACAAGTCTGCAACACGTCCTTAAGAGTTACATGATTTCACCCAATGTCAATGTGTAATTTCTCCAGTTCTGATCATTTTTTAGGTTGTTGGTAGCTTGGTCAATGCCAAAACACAGTGAGATCTTTTTATGGCTTTAAACGCGTTTTCTCCTCGAGAGAAACAGGATTTCACTAAAAACGTTATAGTTTAAACATGCCTGTTTGTACATGAGTGCAAACACTCAGAGCCTTAAGATAGGGGTTTCACCAATGTGTTTTTTGGTGAGAAACCTTCTATTTCAAGGTTATGTGCGTTTTCAGACAAGTACAATATGTATTTATAGTGTTTCTGATGAAATCCCTCCTTTTAATGCATTTTCTCACAGAAAACGAGTCTCTCGCCATGGGAACATGGCTTTTTTGAAAAAGCATATTCTGGTCGAGAAATCGTGTTTTAAGCAATAAAAACGACTCCCGGCCTTATTTAGTTCACATTTGTACTTTTGGTAAGCTAGCCCGTATTCATAACGCACTAAACCTTTTTATCGCGTTAAACGCCTTTTCTCGACGAGAAAAGCACAATTTCATCAAAAACAAACAAAACAAGAAAAATGAATCTATTCAAGAAGTCTGCAACACGTCCTTAAGAGTTACATGATTTCACCCAATGTCAATGTGTAATTTCTCCAGTTCTGATCATTTTTTAGGTGGTTGGTAGCTTGGTCAATGCCAAAACACAGTGAGATCTTTTTATGGCTTTAAACGCGTTTTCTCCTCGAGAGAAACATGATTTCACCAAAAACGTTATAGTTTAAACATGCCTGTTTGTACATGTGTGCAAACACTCAGAGCCTTAAGATAGGGGTTTCACCAATGTGTTTTTTGGTGAGAAACCTTCTATTTCAAGGTTCTGTGCGTTTTCAGACAAGTACAATATGTATTTATAGTGTTTCTGATGAAATCCCTCCTTTTAATGCATTTTCTCACAGAAAACGAGTCTCTCGCCATGGGAACATGGCTTTTTTGAAAAAGCATATTCTGGTCGAGAAATCGTGTTTTAAGCAATAAAAACGACTCCCGGCCTTATTTAGTTCACATTTGTACTTTTGGTAAGCTAGCCCGTATTCATAACGCACTAAACCTTTTTATCGCGTTAAACGCCTTTTCTCGACGAGAAAAGCACAATTTCATCAAAAACAAACAAAACAAGAAAAATGAATCTATTCAACAAGTCTGCAACACGTCCTTAAGAGTTACATGATTTCACCCAATGTCAATGTGTAATTTCTCCAGTTCTGATCATTTTTTAGGTGGTTGGTAGCTTGGTCAATGCCAAAACACAGTGAGATCTTTTTATGGCTTTAAACGCGTTTTCTCCTCGAGAGAAACATGATTTCACTAAAAACGTTGTAGTTTAAACATGCCTGTTTGTACATGTGTGCAAACACTCAGAGCCTTAAGATAGGGGTTTCACCAATGTGTTTTTTGGTGAGAAACCTTCTATTTCAAGGTTCTGTGCGTTTTCAGACAAGTACAATATGTATTTATAGTGTTTCTGATGAAATCCCTCCTTTTAATGCATTTTCTCACAGAAAACGAGTCTCTCGCCATGGGAACATGGCTTTTTTGAAAAAGCATTTTCTGGTCGAGAAATCGTGTTTTAAGCAATAAAAACGACTCCCGGCCTTATTTGGTTCACATTTGTACTTTTGGTAAGCTAGCCCGTATTCATAACGCACTAAACCTTTTTATCGCGTTAAACGCCTTTTCTCGACGAGAAAAGCACAATTTCATCAAAAACAAACAAAACAAGAAAAATGAATCTATTCAACAAGTCTGCAACACGTCCTTAAGAGTTACATGATTTCACCCAATGTCAATGTGTAATTTCTCCAGTTCTGATCATTTTTTAGGTGGTTGGTAGCTTGGTCAATGCCAAAACACAGTGAGATCTTTTTATGGCTTTAAACGCGTTTTCTCCTCGAGAGAAACATGATTTCACTAAAAACGTTATAGTTTAAACATGCCTGTTTGTACATGTGTGCAAACACTCAGAGCCTTAAGATAGGGGTTTCACCAATGTGTTTTTTGGTGAGAAACCTTCTATTTCAAGGTCCTGTGCGTTTTCAGACAAGTATATATGTATTTATAGTGTTTCTGATGAAATCCCTCCTTTTAATGCATTTTCTCACAGAAAACGAGTCTCTCGCCATGGGAACATGGCTTTTTTGAAAAAGCATATTCTGGTCGAGAAATCGTGTTTTAAGCAATAAAAACGACTCCCGGCCTTATTTAGTTCACATTTGTACTTTTGGTAAGCTAGCCCGTATTCATAACGCACTAAACCTTTTTATCGCGTTAAACGCCTTTTCTCGACGAGAAAAGCACAATTTCATCAAAAACAAACAAAACAAGAAAAATGAATCTATTCAACAAGTCTGCAACACGTCCTTAAGAGTTACATGATTTCACCCAATGTCAATGTGTAATTTCTCCAGTTCTGATCATTTTTTAGGTGGTTGGTAGCTTGGTCAATGCCAAAACACAGTGAGATCTTTTTATGGCTTTAAACGCGTTTTCTCCTCGAGAGAAACATGATTTCACTAAAAACGTTATAGTTTAAACATGCCTGTTTGTACATGTGTGCAAACACTCAGAGCCTTAAGATAGGGGTTTCACCAATGTGTTTTTTGGTGAGAAACCTTCTATTTCAAGGTTTTGTGCGTTTTCAGACAAGTACAATATGTATTTATAGTGTTTCTGATGAAATCCCTCCTTTTAATGCATTTTCTCACAGAAAACGAGTCTCTCGCCATGGGAACATGGCTTTTTTGAAAAAGCATATTCTGGTCGAGAAATCGTGTTTTAAGCAATAAAAACGACTCCCGGCCTTATTTAGTTCACATTTGTACTTTTGGTAAGCTAGCCCGTATTCATAACGCACTAAACCTTTTTATCGCGTTAAACGCCTTTTCTCGACGAGAAAAGCACAATTTCATCAAAAACAAACAAAACAAGAAAAATGAATCTATTCAAGAAGTCTGCAACACGTCCTTAAGAGTTACATGATTTCACCCAATGTCAATGTGTAATTTCTCCAGTTCTGATCATTTTTTAGGTTGTTTTGGTAGCTTGGTCAATGCCAAAACACAGTGAGATCTTTTTATGGCTTTAAACGCGTTTTCTCCTCGAGAGAAACATGATTTCACTAAAAACGTTATAGTTTAAACATGCCTGTTTGTACATGTGTGCAAACACTCAGAGCCTTAAGATAGGGGTTTCACCAATGTGTTTTTTGGTGAGAAACCTTCTATTTCAAGGTTCTGTGCGTTTTCAGACAAGTACAATATGTATTTATAGTGTTTCTGATGAAATCCCTCCTTTTAATGCATTTTCTCACAGAAAACGAGTCTCTCGCCATGGGAACATGGCTTTTTTGAAAAAGCATATTCTGGTCGAGAAATCGTGTTTTAAGCAATAAAAACGACTCCCGGCCTTATTTAGTTCACATTTGTACTTTTGGTAAGCTAGCCCGTATTCATAACGCACTAAACCTTTTTATCGCGTTAAACGCCTTTTCTCGACGAGAAAAGCACAATTTCATCAAAAACAAACAAAACAAGAAAAATGAATCTATTCAACAAGTCTGCAACACGTCCTTAAGAGTTACATGATTTCACCCAATGTCAATGTGTAATTTCTCCAGTTCTGATCATTTTTTAGGTTGTTTTGGTAGCTTGGTCAATGCCAAAACACAGTGAGATCTTTTTATGGCTTTAAACGCGTTTTCTCCTCGAGAGAAACATGATTTCACTAAAAACGTTATAGTTTAAACATGCCTGTTTGTACATGTGTGCAAACACTCAGAGCCTTAAGATAGGGGTTTCACCAATGTGTTTTTTGGTGAGAAACCTTCTATTTCAAGGTTCTGTGCGTTTTCAGACAAGTACAATATGTATTTATAGTGTTTCTGATGAAATCCCTCCTTTTAATGCATTTTCTCACAGAAAACGAGTCTCTCGCCATGGGAACATGGCTTTTTTGAAAAAGCATTTTCTGGTCGAGAAATCGTGTTTTAAGCAATAAAAACGACTCCCGGCCTTATTTGGTTCACATTTGTACTTTTGGTAAGCTAGCCCGTATTCATAACGCACTAAACCTTTTTATCGCATTAAACGCCTTTTCTCG
This sequence comes from Lampris incognitus, assembly GCF_029633865.1. NCBI lineage: Eukaryota > Metazoa > Chordata > Actinopteri > Lampriformes > Lampridae > Lampris > Lampris incognitus. Next base: position 44,477,388 of record NC_079227.1, read on the forward strand.
ACGAGAAAAGCACAATTTCATCAAAAACAAACAAAACAAGAAAAATGAATCTATTCAACAAGTCTGCAACACGTCCTTAAGAGTTACATGATTTCACCCAATGTCAATGTGTAATTTCTCCAGTTCTGATCATTTTTTAGGTTGTTGGTAGCTTGGTCAATGCCAAAACACAGTGAGATCTTTTTATGGCTTTAAACGCGTTTTCTCCTCGAGAGAAACATGATTTCACTAAAAACGTTATAGTTTAAACATGCCTGTTTGTACATGTGTGCAAACACTCAGAGCCTTAAGATAGGGGTTTCACCAATGTGTTTTTTGGTGAGAAACCTTCTATTTCAAGGTCCTGTGCGTTTTCAGACAAGTATATATGTATTTATAGTGTTTCTGATGAAATCCCTCCTTTTAATGCATTTTCTCACAGAAAACGAGTCTCTCGCCATGGGAACATGGCTTTTTTGAAAAAGCATATTCTGGTCGAGAAATCGTGTTTTAAGCAATAAAAACGACTCCCGGCCTTATTTAGTTCACATTTGTACTTTTGGTAAGCTAGCCCGTATTCATAACGCACTAAACCTTTTTATCGCGTTAAACGCCTTTTCTCGACGAGAAAAGCACAATTTCATCAAAAACAAACAAAACAAGAAAAATGAATCTATTCAACAAGTCTGCAACACGTCCTTAAGAGTTACATGATTTCACCCAATGTCAATGTGTAATTTCTCCAGTTCTGATCATTTTTTAGGTGGTTGGTAGCTTGGTCAATGCCAAAACACAGTGAGATCTTTTTATGGCTTTAAACGCGTTTTCTCCTCGAGAGAAACATGATTTCACTAAAAACGTTATAGTTTAAACATGCCTGTTTGTACATGTGTGCAAACACTCAGAGCCTTAAGATAGGGGTTTCACCAATGTGTTTTTTGGTGAGAAACCTTCTATTTCAAGGTTTTGTGCGTTTTCAGACAAGTACAATATGTATTTATAGTGTTTCTGATGAAATCCCTCCTTTTAATGCATTTTCTCACAGAAAACGAGTCTCTCGCCATGGGAACATGGCTTTTTTGAAAAAGCATATTCTGGTCGAGAAATCGTGTTTTAAGCAATAAAAACGACTCCCGGCCTTATTTAGTTCACATTTGTACTTTTGGTAAGCTAGCCCGTATTCATAACGCACTAAACCTTTTTATCGCGTTAAACGCCTTTTCTCGACGAGAAAAGCACAATTTCATCAAAAACAAACAAAACAAGAAAAATGAATCTATTCAACAAGTCTGCAACACGTCCTTAAGAGTTACATGATTTCACCCAATGTCAATGTGTAATTTCTCCAGTTCTGATCATTTTTTAGGTTGTTGGTAGCTTGGTCAATGCCAAAACACAGTGAGATCTTTTTATGGCTTTAAACGCGTTTTCTCCTCGAGAGAAACATGATTTCACTAAAAACGTTATAGTTTAAACATGCCTGTTTGTACATGTGTGCAAACACTCAGAGCCTTAAGATAGGGGTTTCACCAATGTGTTTTTTGGTGAGAAACCTTCTATTTCAAGGTTCTGTGCGTTTTCAGACAAGTACAATATGTATTTATAGTGTTTCTGATGAAATCCCTCCTTTTAATGCATTTTCTCACAGAAAACGAGTCTCTCGCCATGGGAACATGGCTTTTTTGAAAAAGCATATTCTGGTCGAGAAATCGTGTTTTAAGCAATAAAAACGACTCCCGGCCTTATTTAGTTCACATTTGTACTTTTGGTAAGCTAGCCCGTATTCATAACGCACTAAACCTTTTTATCGCGTTAAACGCCTTTTCTCGACGAGAAAAGCACAATTTCATCAAAAACAAACAAAACAAGAAAAATGAATCTATTCAACAAGTCTGCAACACGTCCTTAAGAGTTACATGATTTCACCCAATGTCAATGTGTAATTTCTCCAGTTCTGATCATTTTTTAGGTGGTTGGTAGCTTGGTCAATGCCAAAACACAGTGAGATCTTTTTATGGCTTTAAACGCGTTTTCTCCTCGAGAGAAACATGATTTCACTAAAAACGTTATAGTTTAAACATGCCTGTTTGTACATGTGTGCAAACACTCAGAGCCTTAAGATAGGGGTTTCACCAATGTGTTTTTTGGTGAGAAACCTTCTATTTCAAGGTTCTGTGCGTTTTCAGACAAGTACAATATGTATTTATAGTGTTTCTGATGAAATCCCTCCTTTTAATGCATTTTCTCACAGAAAACGAGTCTCTCGCCATGGGAACATGGCTTTTTTGAAAAAGCATATTCTGGTCGAGAAATCGTGTTTTAAGCAATAAAAACGACTCCCGGCCTTATTTAGTTCACATTTGTACTTTTGGTAAGCTAGCCCGTATTCATAACGCACTAAACCTTTTTATCGCGTTAAACGCCTTTTCTCGACGAGAAAAGCACAATTTCATCAAAAACAAACAAAACAAGAAAAATGAATCTATTCAACAAGTCTGCAACACGTCCTTAAGAGTTACATGATTTCACCCAATGTCAATGTGTAATTTCTCCAGTTCTGATCATTTTTTAGGTGGTTGGTAGCTTGGTCAATGCCAAAACACAGTGAGATCTTTTTATGGCTTTAAACGCGTTTTCTCCTCGAGAGAAACATGATTTCACTAAAAACGTTATAGTTTAAACATGCCTGTTTGTACATGTGTGCAAACACTCAGAGCCTTAAGATAGGGGTTTCACCAATGTGTTTTTTGGTGAGAAACCTTCTATTTCAAGGTTCTGTGCGTTTTCAGACAAGTACAATATGTATTTATAGTGTTTCTGATGAAATCCCTCCTTTTAATGCATTTTCTCACAGAAAACGAGTCTCTCGCCATGGGAACATGGCTTTTTTGAAAAAGCATTTTCTGGTCGAGAAATCGTGTTTTAAGCAATAAAAACGACTCCCGGCCTTATTTGGTTCACATTTGTACTTTTGGTAAGCTAGCCCGTATTCATAACGCACTAAACCTTTTTATCGCGTTAAACGCCTTTTCTCGACGAGAAAAGCACAATTTCATCAAAAACAAACAAAACAAGAAAAATGAATCTATTCAACAAGTCTGCAACACGTCCTTAAGAGTTACATGATTTCACCCAATGTCAATGTGTAATTTCTCCAGTTCTGATCATTTTTTAGGTGGTTGGTAGCTTGGTCAATGCCAAAACACAGTGAGATCTTTTTATGGCTTTAAACGCGTTTTCTCCTCGAGAGAAACATGATTTCACTAAAAACGTTATAGTTTAAACATGCCTGTTTGTACATGTGTGCAAACACTCAGAGCCTTAAGATAGGGGTTTTACCAATGTGTTTTTTGGTGAGAAACCTTCTATTTCAAGGTCCTGTGCGTTTTCAGACAAGTATATATGTATTTATAGTGTTTCTGATGAAATCCCTCCTTTTAATGCATTTTCTCACAGAAAACGAGTCTCTCGCCATGGGAACATGGCTTTTTTGAAAAAGCATATTCTGGTCGAGAAATCGTGTTTTAAGCAATAAAAACGACTCCCGGCCTTATTTAGTTCACATTTGTACTTTTGGTAAACTAGCCCGTATTCATAACGCACTAAACCTTTTTATCGCGTTAAACGCCTTTTCTCGACGAGAAAAGCACAATTTCATCAAAAACAAACAAAACAAGAAAAATGAATCTATTCAACAAGTCTGCAACACGTCCTTAAGAGTTACATGATTTCACCCAATGTCAATGTGTAATTTCTCCAGTTCTGATCATTTTTTAGGTTGTTGGTAGCTTGGTCAATGCCAAAACACAGTGAGATCTTTTTATGGCTTTAAACGCGTTTTCTCCTCGAGAGAAACATGATTTCACTAAAAACGTTATAGTTTAAACATGCCTGTTTGTACATGTGTGCAAACACTCAGAGCCTTAAGATAGGGGTTTCACCAATGTGTTTTTTGGTGAGAAACCTTCTATTTCAAGGTTTTGTGCGTTTTCAGACAAGTACAATATGTATTTATAGTGTTTCTGATGAAATCCCTCCTTTTAATGCATTTTCTCACAGAAAACGAGTCTCTCGCCATGGGAACATGGCTTTTTTGAAAAAGCATATTCTGGTCGAGAAATCGTGTTTTAAGCAATAAAAACGACTCCCGGCCTTATTTAGTTCACATTTGTACTTTTGGTAAGCTAGCCCGTATTCATAACGCACTAAACCTTTTTATCGCGTTAAACGCCTTTTCTCGACGAGAAAAGCACAATTTCATCAAAAACAAACAAAACAAGAAAAATGAATCTATTCAACAAGTCTGCAACACGTCCTTAAGAGTTACATGATTTCACCCAATGTCAATGTGTAATTTCTCCAGTTCTGATCATTTTTTAGGTGGTTGGTAGCTTGGTCAATGCCAAAACACAGTGAGATCTTTTTATGGCTTTAAACGCGTTTTCTCCTCGAGAGAAACATGATTTCACTAAAAACGTTATAGTTTAAACATGCCTGTTTGTACATGTGTGCAAACACTCAGAGCCTTAAGATAGGGGTTTCACCAATGTGTTTTTTGGTGAGAAACCTTCTATTTCAAGGTTCTGTGCGTTTTCAGACAAGTACAATATGTATTTATAGTGTTTCTGATGAAATCCCTCCTTTTAATGCATTTTCTCACAGAAAACGAGTCTCTCGCCATGGGAACATGGCTTTTTTGAAAAAGCATTTTCTGGTCGAGAAATCGTGTTTTAAGCAATAAAAACGACTCCCGGCCTTATTTGGTTCACATTTGTACTTTTGGTAAGCTAGCCCGTATTCATAACGCACTAAACCTTTTTATCGCGTTAAACGCCTTTTCTCGACGACAAAAGCACAATTTCATCAAAAACAAACAAAACAAGAAAAATGAATCTATTCAACAAGTCTGCAACACGTCCTTAAGAGTTACATGATTTCACCCAATGTCAATGTGTAATTTCTCCAGTTCTGATCATTTTTTAGGTGGTTGGTAGCTTGGTCAATGCCAAAACACAGTGAGATCTTTTTATGGCTTTAAACGCGTTTTCTCCTCGAGAGAAACATGATTTCACTAAAAACGTTATAGTTTAAACATGCCTGTTTGTACATGTGTGCAAACACTCAGAGCCTTAAGATAGGGGTTTTACCAATGTGTTTTTTTGGTGAGAAACCTTCTATTTCAAGGTCCTGTGCGTTTTCAGACAAGTATATATGTATTTATAGTGTTTCTGATGAAATCCCTCCTTTTAATGCATTTTCTCACAGAAAACGAGTCTCTCGCCATGGGAACATGGCTTTTTTGAAAAAGCATATTCTGGTCGAGAAATCGTGTTTTAAGCAATAAAAACGACTCCCGGCCTTATTTAGTTCACATTTGTACTTTTGGTAAACTAGCCCGTATTCATAACGCACTAAACCTTTTTATCGCGTTAAACGCCTTTTCTCGACGAGAAAAGCACAATTTCATCAAAAACAAACAAAACAAGAAAAATGAATCTATTCAACAAGTCTGCAACACGTCCTTAAGAGTTACATGATTTCACCCAATGTCAATGTGTAATTTCTCCAGTTCTGATCATTTTTTAGGTTGTTGGTAGCTTGGTCAATGCCAAAACACAGTGAGATCTTTTTATGGCTTTAAACGCGTTTTCTCCTCGAGAGAAACATGATTTCACTAAAAACGTTATAGTTTAAACATGCCTGTTTGTACATGTGTGCAAACACTCAGAGCCTTAAGATAGGGGTTTCACCAATGTGTTTTTTGGTGAGAAACCTTCTATTTCAAGGTTTTGTGCGTTTTCAGACAAGTACAATATGTATTTATAGTGTTTCTGATGAAATCCCTCCTTTTAATGCATTTTCTCACAGAAAACGAGTCTCTCGCCATGGGAACATGGCTTTTTTGAAAAAGCATATTCTGGTCGAGAAATCGTGTTTTAAGCAATAAAAACGACTCCCGGCCTTATTTAGTTCACATTTGTACTTTTGGTAAGCTAGCCCGTATTCATAACGCACTAAACCTTTTTATCGCGTTAAACGCCTTTTCTCGACGAGAAAAGCACAATTTCATCAAAAACAAACAAAACAAGAAAAATGAATCTATTCAAGAAGTCTGCAACACGTCCTTAAGAGTTACATGATTTCACCCAATGTCAATGTGTAATTTCTCCAGTTCTGATCATTTTTTAGGTTGTTGGTAGCTTGGTCAATGCCAAAACACAGTGAGATCTTTTTATGGCTTTAAACGCGTTTTCTCCTCGAGAGAAACATGATTTCACTAAAAAATTTATAGTTTAAACATGCCTGTTTGTACATGTGTGCAAACACTCAGAGCCTTAAGATAGGGGTTTCACCAATGTGTTTTTTGGTGAGAAACCTTCTATTTCAAGGTTCTGTGCGTTTTCAGACAAGTACAATATGTATTTATAGTGTTTCTGATGAAATCCCTCCTTTTAATGCATTTTCTCACAGAAAACGAGTCTCTCGCCATGGGAACATGGCTTTTTTGAAAAAGCATATTCTGGTCGAGAAATCGTGTTTTAAGCAATAAAAACGACTCCCGGCCTTATTTGGTTCACATTTGTACTTTTGGTAAGCTAGCCCGTATTCATAACGCACTAAACCTTTTTATCGCGTTAAACGCCTTTTCTCGACGAGAAAAGCACAATTTCATCAAAAACAAACAAAACAAGAAAAATGAATCTATTCAACAAGTCTGCAACACGTCCTTAAGAGTTACATGATTTCACCCAATGTCAATGTGTAATTTCTCCAGTTCTGATCATTTTTTAGGTTGTTGGTAGCTTGGTCAATGCCAAAACACAGTGAGATCTTTTTATGGCTTTAAACGCGTTTTCTCCTCGAGAGAAACATGATTTCACTAAAAACGTTATAGTTTAAACATGCCTGTTTGTACATGTGTGCAAACACTCAGAGCCTTAAGATAGGGGTTTCACCAATGTGTTTTTTGGTGAGAAACCTTCTATTTCAAGGTTCTGTGCGTTTTCAGACAAGTACAATATGTATTTATAGTGTTTCTGATGAAATCCCTCCTTTTAATGCATTTTCTCACAGAAAACGAGTCTCTCGCCATGGGAACATGGCTTTTTTGAAAAAGCATATTCTGGTCGAGAAATCGTGTTTTAAGCAATAAAAACGACTCCCGGCCTTATTTAGTTCACATTTGTACTTTTGGTAAGCTAGCCCGTATTCATAACGCACTAAACCTTTTTATCGCGTTAAACGCCTTTTCTCGACGAGAAAAGCACAATTTCATCAAAAACAAACAAAACAAGAAAAATGAATCTATTCAACAAGTCTGCAACACGTCCTTAAGAGTTACATGATTTCACCCAATGTCAATGTGTAATTTCTCCAGTTCTGATCATTTTTTAGGTTGTTTTGGTAGCTTGGTCAATGCCAAAACACAGTGAGATCTTTTTATGGCTTTAAACGCGTTTTCTCCTCGAGAGAAACATGATTTCACTAAAAACGTTATAGTTTAAACATGCCTGTTTGTACATGTGTGCAAACACTCAGAGCCTTAAGATAGGGGTTTCACCAATGTGTTTTTTGGTGAGAAACCTTCTATTTCAAGGTTCTGTGCGTTTTCAGACAAGTACAATATGTATTTATAGTGTTTCTGATGAAATCCCTCCTTTTAATGCATTTTCTCACAGAAAACGAGTCTCTCGCCATGGGAACATGGCTTTTTTGAAAAAGCATATTCTGGTCGAGAAATCGTGTTTTAAGCAATAAAAACGACTCCCGGCCTTATTTAGTTCACATTTGTACTTTTGGTAAGCTAGCCCGTATTCATAACGCACTAAACCTTTTTATCGCGTTAAACGCCTTTTCTCGACGAGAAAAGCACAATTTCATCAAAAACAAACAAAACAAGAAAAATGAATCTATTCAACAAGTCTGCAACACGTCCTTAAGAGTTACATGATTTCACCCAATGTCAATGTGTAATTTCTCCAGTTCTGATCATTTTTTAGGTTGTTTTGGTAGCTTGGTCAATGCCAAAACACAGTGAGATCTTTTTATGGCTTTAAACGCGTTTTCTCCTCGAGAGAAACATGATTTCACTAAAAACGTTATAGTTTAAACATGCCTGTTTGTACATGTGTGCAAACACTCAGAGCCTTAAGATAGGGGTTTCACCAATGTGTTTTTTGGTGAGAAACCTTCTATTTCAAGGTTTTGTGCGTTTTCAGACAAGTACAATATGTATTTATAGTGTTTCTGATGAAATCCCTCCTTTTAATGCATTTTCTCACAGAAAACGAGTCTCTCGCCATGGGAACATGGCTTTTTTGAAAAAGCATATTCTGGTCGAGAAATCGTGTTTTAAGCAATAAAAACGACTCCCGGCCTTATTTAGTTCACATTTGTACTTTTGGTAAGCTAGCCCGTATTCATAACGCACTAAACCTTTTTATCGCGTTAAACGCCTTTTCTCGACGAGAAAAGCACAATTTCATCAAAAACAAACAAAACAAGAAAAATGAATCTATTCAACAAGTCTGCAACACGTCCTTAAGAGTTACATGATTTCACCCAATGTCAATGTGTAATTTCTCCAGTTCTGATCATTTTTTAGGTTGTTGGTAGCTTGGTCAATGCCAAAACACAGTGAGATCTTTTTATGGCTTTAAACGCGTTTTCTCCTCGAGAGAAACATGATTTCACTAAAAACGTTATAGTTTAAACATGCCTGTTTGTACATGTGTGCAAACACTCAGAGCCTTAAGATAGGGGTTTCACCAATGTGTTTTTTGGTGAGAAACCTTCTATTTCAAGGTTCTGTGCGTTTTCAGACAAGTACAATATGTATTTATAGTGTTTCTGATGAAATCCCTCCTTTTAATGCATTTTCTCACAGAAAACGAGTCTCTCGCCATGGGAACATGGCTTTTTTGAAAAAGCATATTCTGGTCGAGAAATCGTGTTTTAAGCAATAAAAACGACTCCCGGCCTTATTTGGTTCACATTTGTACTTTTGGTAAGCTAGCCCGTATTCATAACGCACTAAACCTTTTTATCGCGTTAAACGCCTTTTCTCGACGAGAAAAGCACAATTTCATCAAAAACAAACAAAACAAGAAAAATGAATCTATTCAACAAGTCTGCAACACGTCCTTAAGAGTTACATGATTTCACCCAATGTCAATGTGTAATTTCTCCAGTTCTGATCATTTTTTAGGTTGTTGGTAGCTTGGTCAATGCCAAAACACAGTGAGATCTTTTTATGGCTTTAAACGCGTTTTCTCCTCGAGAGAAACATTATTTCACTAAAAACGTTATAGTTTAAACATGCCTGTTTGTACATGTGTGCAAACACTCAGAGCCTTAAGATAGGGGTTTCACCAATGTGTTTTTTGGTGAGAAACCTTCTATTTCAAGGTTCTGTGCGTTTTCAGACAAGTACAATATGTATTTATAGTGTTTCTGATGAAATCCCTCCTTTTAATGCATTTTCTCACAGAAAACGAGTCTCTCGCCATGGGAACATGGCTTTTTTGAAAAAGCATTTTCTGGTCGAGAAATCGTGTTTTAAGCAATAAAAACGACTCCCGGCCTTATTTGGTTCACATTTGTACTTTTGGTAAGCTAGCCCGTATTCATAACGCACTAAACCTTTTTATCGCGTTAAACGCCTTTTCTCGACGAGAAAAGCACAATTTCATCAAAAACAAACAAAACAAGAAAAATGAATCTATTCAACAAGTCTGCAACACGTCCTTAAGAGTTACATGATTTCACCCAATGTCAATGTGTAATTTCTCCAGTTCTGATCATTTTTTAGGTTGTTGGTAGCTTGGTCAATGCCAAAACACAGTGAGATCTTTTTATGGCTTTAAACGCGTTTTCTCCTCGAGAGAAACATGATTTCACTAAAAACGTTATAGTTTAAACATGCCTGTTTGTACATGTGTGCAAACACTCAGAGCCTTAAGATAGGGGTTTCACCAATGTGTTTTTTGGTGAGAAACCTTCTATTTCAAGGTTCTGTGCGTTTTCAGACAAGTACAATATGTATTTATAGTGTTTCTGATGAAATCCCTCCTTTTAATGCATTTTCTCACAGAAAACGAGTCTCTCGCCATGGGAACATGGCTTTTTTGAAAAAGCATATTCTGGTCGAGAAATCGTGTTTTAAGCAATAAAAACGACTGCCGGCCTTATTTAGTTCACATTTGTACTTTTGGTAAGCTAGCCCGTATTCATAACGCACTAAACATTTTTATCGCGTTAAACGCCTTTTCTCGACGAGAAAAGCACAATTTCATCAAAAACAAACAAAACAAGAAAAATGAATCTATTCAACAAGTCTGCAACACGTCCTTAAGAGTTACATGATTTCACCCAATGTCAATGTGTAATTTCTCCAGTTCTGATCATTTTTTAGGTTGTTTTGGTAGCTTGGTCAATGCCAAAACACAGTGAGATCTTTTTATGGCTTTAAACGCGTTTTCTCCTCGAGAGAAACATGATTTCACTAAAAACGTTATAGTTTAAACATGCCTGTTTGTACATGTGTGCAAACACTCAGAGCCTTAAGATAGGGGTTTCACCAATGTGTTTTTTGGTGAGAAACCTTCTATTTCAAGGTTCTGTGCGTTTTCAGACAAGTACAATATGTATTTATAGTGTTTCTGATGAAATCCCTCCTTTTAATGCATTTTCTCACAGAAAACGAGTCTCTCGCCATGGGAACATGGCTTTTTTGAAAAAGCATATTCTGGTCGAGAAATCGTGTTTTAAGCAATAAAAACGACTCCCGGCCTTATTTAGTTCACATTTGTACTTTTGGTAAGCTAGCCCGTATTCATAACGCACTAAACCTTTTTATCGCGTTAAACGCCTTTTCTCGACGAGAAAAGCACAATTTCATCAAAAACAAACAAAACAAGAAAAATGAATCTATTCAAGAAGTCTGCAACACGTCCTTAAGAGTTACATGATTTCACCCAATGTCAATGTGTAATTTCTCCAGTTCTGATCATTTTTTAGGTTGTTGGTAGCTTGGTCAATGCCAAAACACAGTGAGATCTTTTTATGGCTTTAAACGCGTTTTCTCCTCGAGAGAAACATGATTTCACTAAAAACGTTATAGTTTAAACATGCCTGTTTGTACATGTGTGCAAACACTCAGAGCCTTAAGATAGGGGTTTCACCAATGTGTTTTTTGGTGAGAAACCTTCTATTTCAAGGTTCTGTGCGTTTTCAGACAAGTACAATATGTATTTATAGTGTTTCTGATGAAATCCCTCCTTTTAATGCATTTTCTCACAGAAAACGAGTCTCTCGCCATGGGAACATGGCTTTTTTGAAAAAGCATATTCTGGTCGAGAAATCGTGTTTTAAGCAATAAAAACGACTCCCGGCCTTATTTAGTTCACATTTGTACTTTTGGTAAGCTAGCCCGTATTCATAACGCACTAAACCTTTTTATCGCGTTAAACGCCTTTTCTCGACGAGAAAAGCACAATTTCATCAAAAACAAACAAAACAAGAAAAATGAATCTATTCAAGAAGTCTGCAACACGTCCTTAAGAGTTACATGATTTCACCCAATGTCAATGTGTAATTTCTCCAGTTCTGATCATTTTTTAGGTTGTTGGTAGCTTGGTCAATGCCAAAACACAGTGAGATCTTTTTATGGCTTTAAACGCGTTTTCTCCTCGAGAGAAACATGATTTCACTAAAAACGTTATAGTTTAAACATGCCTGTTTGTACATGTGTGCAAACACTCAGAGCCTTAAGATAGGGGTTTCACCAATGTGTTTTTTGGTGAGAAACCTTCTATTTCAAGGTTCTGTGCGTTTTCAGACAAGTACAATATGTATTTATAGTGTTTCTGATGAAATCCCTCCTTTTAATGCATTTTCTCACAGAAAACGAGTCTCTCGCCATGGGAACATGGCTTTTTTGAAAAAGCATATTCTGGTCGAGAAATCGTGTTTTAAGCAATAAAAACGACTCCCGGCCTTATTTAGTTCACATTTGTACTTTTGGTAAGCTAGCCCGTATTCATAACGCACTAAACTTTTTATCGCGTTAAACGCCTTTTCTCGACGAGAAAAGCACAATTTCATCAAAAACAAACAAAACAAGAAAAATGAATCTATTCAAGAAGTCTGCAACACGTCCTTAAGAGTTACATGATTTCACCCAATGTCAATGTGTAATTTCTCCAGTTCTGATCATTTTTTAGGTGGTTGGTAGCTTGGTCAATGCCAAAACACAGTGAGATCTTTTTATGGCTTTAAACGCGTTTTCTCCTCGAGAGAAACATGATTTCACCAAAAACGTTATAGTTTAAACATGCCTGTTTGTACATGTGTGCAAACACTCAGAGCCTTAAGATAGGGGTTTCACCAATGTGTTTTTTGGTGAGAAACCTTCTATTTCAAGGTTCTGTGCGTTTTCAGACAAGTACAATATGTATTTATAGTGTTTCTGATGAAATCCCTCCTTTTAATGCATTTTCTCACAGAAAACGAGTCTCTCGCCATGGGAACATGGCTTTTTTGAAAAAGCATATTCTGGTCGAGAAATCGTGTTTTAAGCAATAAAAACGACTCCCGGCCTTATTTAGTTCACATTTGTACTTTTGGTAAGCTAGCCCGTATTCATAACGCACTAAACCTTTTTATCGCGTTAAACGCCTTTTCTCGACGAGAAAAGCACAATTTCATCAAAAACAAACAAAACAAGAAAAATGAATCTATTCAACAAGTCTGCAACACGTCCTTAAGAGTTACATGATTTCACCCAATGTCAATGTGTAATTTCTCCAGTTCTGATCATTTTTTAGGTTGTTTTGGTAGCTTGGTCAATGCCAAAACACAGTGAGATCTTTTTATGGCTTTAAACGCGTTTTCTCCTCGAGAGAAACATGATTTCACTAAAAACGTTATAGTTTAAACATGCCTGTTTGTACATGTGTGCAAACACTCAGAGCCTTAAGATAGGGGTTTCACCAATGTGTTTTTTGGTGAGAAACCTTCTATTTCAAGGTTTTGTGCGTTTTCAGACAAGTACAATATGTATTTATAGTGTTTCTGATGAAATCCCTCCTTTTAATGCATTTTCTCACAGAAAACGAGTCTCTCGCCATGGGAACATGGCTTTTTTGAAAAAGCATATTCTGGTCGAGAAATCGTGTTTTAAGCAATAAAAACGACTCCCGGCCTTATTTAGTTCACATTTGTACTTTTGGTAAGCTAGCCCGTATTCATAACGCACTAAACCTTTTTATCGCGTTAAACGCCTTTTCTCGACGAGAAAAGCACAATTTCATCAAAAACAAACAAAACAAGAAAAATGAATCTATTCAAGAAGTCTGCAACACGTCCTTAAGAGTTACATGATTTCACCCAATGTCAATGTGTAATTTCTCCAGTTCTGATCATTTTTTAGGTTGTTGGTAGCTTGGTCAATGCCAAAACACAGTGAGATCTTTTTATGGCTTTAAACGCGTTTTCTCCTCGAGAGAAACATGATTTCACTAAAAAATTTATAGTTTAAACATGCCTGTTTGTACATGTGTGCAAACACTCAGAGCCTTAAGATAGGGGTTTCACCAATGTGTTTTTTGGTGAGAAACCTTCTATTTCAAGGTCCTGTGCGTTTTCAGACAAGTATATATGTATTTATAGTGTTTCTGATGAAATCCCTCCTTTTAATGCATTTTCTCACAGAAAACGAGTCTCTCGCCATGGGAACATGGCTTTTTTGAAAAAGCATATTCTGGTCGAGAAATCGTGTTTTAAGCAATAAAAACGACTCCCGGCCTTATTTGGTTCACATTTGTACTTTTGGTAAGCTAGCCCGTATTCATAACGCACTAAACCTTTTTATCGCGTTAAACGCCTTTTCTCGACGAGAAAAGCACAATTTCATCAAAAACAAACAAAACAAGAAAAATGAATCTATTCAACAAGTCTGCAACACGTCCTTAAGAGTTACATGATTTCACCCAATGTCAATGTGTAATTTCTCCAGTTCTGATCATTTTTTAGGTTGTTGGTAGCTTGGTCAATGCCAAAACACAGTGAGATCTTTTTATGGCTTTAAACGCGTTTTCTCCTCGAGAGAAACATTATTTCACTAAAAACGTTATAGTTTAAACATGCCTGTTTGTACATGTGTGCAAACACTCAGAGCCTTAAGATAGGGGTTTCACCAATGTGTTTTTTGGTGAGAAACCTTCTATTTCAAGGTTCTGTGCGTTTTCAGACAAGTACAATATGTATTTATAGTGTTTCTGATGAAATCCCTCCTTTTAATGCATTTTCTCACAGAAAACGAGTCTCTCGCCATGGGAACATGGCTTTTTTGAAAAAGCATTTTCTGGTCGAGAAATCGTGTTTTAAGCAATAAAAACGACTCCCGGCCTTATTTGGTTCACATTTGTACTTTTGGTAAGCTAGCCCGTATTCATAACGCACTAAACCTTTTTATCGCGTTAAACGCCTTTTCTCGACGAGAAAAGCACAATTTCATCAAAAACAAACAAAACAAGAAAAATGAATCTATTCAACAAGTCTGCAACACGTCCTTAAGAGTTACATGATTTCACCCAATGTCAATGTGTAATTTCTCCAGTTCTGATCATTTTTTAGGTTGTTGGTAGCTTGGTCAATGCCAAAACACAGTGAGATCTTTTTATGGCTTTAAACGCGTTTTCTCCTCGAGAGAAACATGATTTCACTAAAAACGTTATAGTTTAAACATGCCTGTTTGTACATGTGTGCAAACACTCAGAGCCTTAAGATAGGGGTTTCACCAATGTGTTTTTTGGTGAGAAACCTTCTATTTCAAGGTTCTGTGCGTTTTCAGACAAGTACAATATGTATTTATAGTGTTTCTGATGAAATCCCTCCTTTTAATGCATTTTCTCACAGAAAACGAGTCTCTCGCCATGGGAACATGGCTTTTTTGAAAAAGCATATTCTGGTCGAGAAATCGTGTTTTAAGCAATAAAAACGACTCCCGGCCTTATTTAGTTCACATTTGTACTTTTGGTAAGCTAGCCCGTATTCATAACGCACTAAACCTTTTTATCGCGTTAAACGCCTTTTCTCGACGAGAAAAGCACAATTTCATCAAAAACAAACAAAACAAGAAAAATGAATCTATTCAACAAGTCTGCAACACGTCCTTAAGAGTTACATGATTTCACCCAATGTCAATGTGTAATTTCTCCAGTTCTGATCATTTTTTAGGTTGTTTTGGTAGCTTGGTCAATGCCAAAACACAGTGAGATCTTTTTATGGCTTTAAACGCGTTTTCTCCTCGAGAGAAACATGATTTCACTAAAAACGTTATAGTTTAAACATGCCTGTTTGTACATGTGTGCAAACACTCAGAGCCTTAAGATAGGGGTTTCACCAATGTGTTTTTTGGTGAGAAACCTTCTATTTCAAGGTTCTGTGCGTTTTCAGACAAGTACAATATGTATTTATAGTGTTTCTGATGAAATCCCTCCTTTTAATGCATTTTCTCACAGAAAACGAGTCTCTCGCCATGGGAACATGGCTTTTTTGAAAAAGCATATTCTGGTCGAGAAATCGTGTTTTAAGCAATAAAAACGACTCCCGGCCTTATTTAGTTCACATTTGTACTTTTGGTAAGCTAGCCCGTATTCATAACGCACTAAACCTTTTTATCGCGTTAAACGCCTTTTCTCGACGAGAAAAGCACAATTTCATCAAAAACAAACAAAACAAGAAAAATGAATCTATTCAACAAGTCTGCAACACGTCCTTAAGAGTTACATGATTTCACCCAATGTCAATGTGTAATTTCTCCAGTTCTGATCATTTTTTAGGTTGTTGGTAGCTTGGTCAATGCCAAAACACAGTGAGATCTTTTTATGGCTTTAAACGCGTTTTCTCCTCGAGAGAAACATGATTTCACTAAAAACGTTATAGTTTAAACATGCCTGTTTGTACATGTGTGCAAACACTCAGAGCCTTAAGATAGGGGTTTCACCAATGTGTTTTTTGGTGAGAAACCTTCTATTTCAAGGTTCTGTGCGTTTTCAGACAAGTACAATATGTATTTATAGTGTTTCTGATGAAATCCCTCCTTTTAATGCATTTTCTCACAGAAAACGAGTCTCTCGCCATGGGAACATGGCTTTTTTGAAAAAGCATATTCTGGTCGAGAAATCGTGTTTTAAGCAATAAAAACGACTCCCGGCCTTATTTAGTTCACATTTGTACTTTTGGTAAGCTAGCCCGTATTCATAACGCACTAAACCTTTTTATCGCGTTAAACGCCTTTTCTCGACGAGAAAAGCACAATTTCATCAAAAACAAACAAAACAAGAAAAATGAATCTATTCAACAAGTCTGCAACACGTCCTTAAGAGTTACATGATTTCACCCAATGTCAATGTGTAATTTCTCCAGTTCTGATCATTTTTTAGGTTGTTTTGGTAGCTTGGTCAATGCCAAAACACAGTGAGATCTTTTTATGGCTTTAAACGCGTTTTCTCCTCGAGAGAAACATGATTTCACTAAAAACGTTATAGTTTAAACATGCCTGTTTGTACATGTGTGCAAACACTCAGAGCCTTAAGATAGGGGTTTCACCAATGTGTTTTTTGGTGAGAAACCTTCTATTTCAAGGTTCTGTGCGTTTTCAGACAAGTACAACATGTATTTATAGTGTTTCTGATGAAATCCCTCCTTTTAATGCATTTTCTCACAGAAAACGAGTCTCTCGCCATGGGAACATGGCTTTTTTGAAAAAGCATATTCTGGTCGAGAAATCGTGTTTTAAGCAATAAAAACGACTCCCGGCCTTATTTAGTTCACATTTGTACTTTTGGTAAGCTAGCCCGTATTCATAACGCACTAAACCTTTTTATCGCGTTAAACGCCTTTTCTCGACGAGAAAAGCACAATTTCATCAAAAACAAACAAAACAAGAAAAATGAATCTATTCAACAAGTCTGCAACACGTCCTTAAGAGTTACATGATTTCACCCAATGTCAATGTGTAATTTCTCCAGTTCTGATCATTTTTTAGGTTGTTTTGGTAGCTTGGTCAATGCCAAAACACAGTGAGATCTTTTTATGGCTTTAAACGCGTTTTCTCCTCGAGAGAAACATGATTTCACTAAAAACGTTATAGTTTAAACATGCCTGTTTGTACATGTGTGCAAACACTCAGAGCCTTAAGATAGGGGTTTCACCAATGTGTTTTTTGGTGAGAAACCTTCTATTTCAAGGTTCTGTGCGTTTTCAGACAAGTACAATATGTATTTATAGTGTTTCTGATGAAATCCCTCCTTTTAATGCATTTTCTCACAGAAAACGAGTCTCTCGCCATGGGAACATGGCTTTTTTGAAAAAGCATATTCTGGTCGAGAAATCGTGTTTTAAGCAATAAAAACGACTCCCGGCCTTATTTAGTTCACATTTGTACTTTTGGTAAGCTAGCCCGTATTCATAACGCACTAAACCTTTTTATCGCGTTAAACGCCTTTTCTCGACGAGAAAAGCACAATTTCATCAAAAACAAACAAAACAAGAAAAATGAATCTATTCAACAAGTCTGCAACACGTCCTTAAGAGTTACATGATTTCACCCAATGTCAATGTGTAATTTCTCCAGTTCTGATCATTTTTTAGGTTGTTTTGGTAGCTTGGTCAATGCCAAAACACAGTGAGATCTTTTTATGGCTTTAAACGCGTTTTCTCCTCGAGAGAAACATGATTTCACTAAAAACGTTATAGTTTAAACATGCCTGTTTGTACATGTGTGCAAACACTCAGAGCCTTAAGATAGGGGTTTCACCAATGTGTTTTTTGGTGAGAAACCTTCTATTTCAAGGTTCTGTGCGTTTTCAGACAAGTACAATATGTATTTATAGTGTTTCTGATGAAATCCCTCCTTTTAATGCATTTTCTCACAGAAAACGAGTCTCTCGCCATGGGAACATGGCTTTTTTGAAAAAGCATATTCTGGTCGAGAAATCGTGTTTTAAGCAATAAAAACGACTCCCGGCCTCATTTAGTTCACATTTGTACTTTTGGTAAGCTAGCCCGTATTCATAACGCACTAAACCTTTTTATCGCGTTAAACGCCTTTTCTCGACGAGAAAAGCACAATTTCATCAAAAACAAACAAAACAAGAAAAATGAATCTATTCAACAAGTCTGCAACACGTCCTTAAGAGTTACATGATTTCACCCAATGTCAATGTGTAATTTCTCCAGTTCTGATCATTTTTTAGGTTGTTGGTAGCTTGGTCAATGCCAAAACACAGTGAGATCTTTTTATGGCTTTAAACGCATTTTCTCCTCGAGAGAAACATGATTTCACTAAAAACGTTATAGTTTAAACATGCCTGTTTGTACATGTGTGCAAACACTCAGAGCCTTAAGATAGGGGTTTCACCAATGTGTTTTTTGGTGAGAAACCTTCTATTTCAAGGTTCTGTGCGTTTTCAGACAAGTACAATATGTATTTATAGTGTTTCTGATGAAATCCCTCCTTTTAATGCATTTTCTCACAGAAAACGAGTCTCTCGCCATGGGAACATGGCTTTTTTGAAAAAGCATATTCTGGTCGAGAAATCGTGTTTTAAGCAATAAAAACGACTCCCGGCCTTATTTAGTTCACATTTGTACTTTTGGTAAGCTAGCCCGTATTCATAACGCACTAAACCTTTTTATCGCGTTAAACGCCTTTTCTCGACGAGAAAAGCACAATTTCATCAAAAACAAACAAAACAAGAAAAATGAATCTATTCAACAAGTCTGCAACACGTCCTTAAGAGTTACATGATTTCACCCAATGTCAATGTGTAATTTCTCCAGTTCTGATCATTTTTTAGGTTGTTTTGGTAGCTTGGTCAATGCCAAAACACAGTGAGATCTTTTTATGGCTTTAAACGCGTTTTCTCCTCGAGAGAAACATGATTTCACTAAAAACGTTATAGTTTAAACATGCCTGTTTGTACATGTGTGCAAACACTCAGAGCCTTAAGATAGGGGTTTCACCAATGTGTTTTTTGGTGAGAAACCTTCTATTTCAAGGTTCTGTGCGTTTTCAGACAAGTACAACATGTATTTATAGTGTTTCTGATGAAATCCCTCCTTTTAATGCATTTTCTCACAGAAAACGAGTCTCTCGCCATGGGAACATGGCTTTTTTGAAAAAGCATATTCTGGTCGAGAAATCGTGTTTTAAGCAATAAAAACGACTCCCGGCCTTATTTAGTTCACATTTGTACTTTTGGTAAGCTAGCCCGTATTCATAACGCACTAAACCTTTTCATCGCGTTAAACGCCTTTTCTCGACGAGAAAAGCACAATTTCATCAAAAACAAACAAAACAAGAAAAATGAATCTATTCAACAAGTCTGCAACACGTCCTTAAGAGTTACATGATTTCACCCAATGTCAATGTGTAATTTCTCCAGTTCTGATCATTTTTTAGGTTGTTTTGGTAGCTTGGTCAATGCCAAAACACAGTGAGATCTTTTTATGGCTTTAAACGCGTTTTCTCCTCGAGAGAAACATGATTTCACTAAAAACGTTATAGTTTAAACATGCCTGTTTGTACATGTGTGCAAACACTCAGAGCCTTAAGATAGGGGTTTCACCAATGTGTTTTTTGGTGAGAAACCTTCTATTTCAAGGTTCTGTGCGTTTTCAGACAAGTTACAATATGTATTTATAGTGTTTCTGATGAAATCCCTCCTTTTAATGCATTTTCTCACAGAAAACGAGTCTCTCGCCATGGGAACATGGCTTTTTTGAAAAAGCATTTTCTGGTCGAGAAATCGTGTTTTAAGCAATAAAAACGACTCCCGGCCTTATTTGGTTCACATTTGTACTTTTGGTAAGCTAGCCCGTATTCATAACGCACTAAACCTTTTTATCGCGTTAAACGCCTTTTCTCGACGAGAAAAGCACAATTTCATCAAAAACAAACAAAACAAGAAAAATGAATCTATTCAACAAGTCTGCAACACGTCCTTAAGAGTTACATGATTTCACCCAATGTCAATGTGTAATTTCTCCAGTTCTGATCATTTTTTAGGTTGTTGGTAGCTTGGTCAATGCCAAAACACAGTGAGATCTTTTTATGGCTTTAAACGCGTTTTCTCCTCGAGAGAAACATGATTTCACTAAAAACGTTATAGTTTAAACATGCCTGTTTGTACATGTGTGCAAACACTCAGAGCCTTAAGATAGGGGTTTCACCAATGTGTTTTTTGGTGAGAAACCTTCTATTTCAATGTTCTGTGCGTTTTCAGACAAGTACAATATGTATTTATAGTGTTTCTGATGAAATCCCTCCTTTTAATGCATTTTCTCACAGAAAACGAGTCTCTCGCCATGGGAACATGGCTTTTTTGAAAAAGCATTTTCTGGTCGAGAAATCGTGTTTTAAGCAATAAAAACGACTCCCGGCCTTATTTAGTTCACATTTGTACTTTTGGTAAGCTAGCCCGTATTCATAACGCACTAAACCTTTTTATCGCGTTAAACGCCTTTTCTCGACGAGAAAAGCACAATTTCATCAAAAACAAACAAAACAAGAAAAATGAATCTATTCAACAAGTCTGCAACACGTCCTTAAGAGTTACATGATTTCACCCAATGTCAATGTGTAATTTCTCCAGTTCTGATCATTTTTTAGGTTGTTGGTAGCTTGGTCAATGCCAAAACACAGTGAGATCTTTTTATGGCTTTAAACGCGTTTTCTCCTCGAGAGAAACATGATTTCACTAAAAACGTTATAGTTTAAACATGCCTGTTTGTACATGTGTGCAAACACTCAGAGCCTTAAGATAGGGGTTTCACCAATGTGTTTTTTGGTGAGAAACCTTCTATTTCAAGGTTCTGTGCGTTTTCAGACAAGTACAACATGTATTTATAGTGTTTCTGATGAAATCCCTCCTTTTAATGCATTTTCTCACAGAAAACGAGTCTCTCGCCATGGGAACATGGCTTTTTTGAAAAAGCATTTTCTGGTCGAGAAATCGTGTTTTAAGCAATAAAAACGACTCCCGGCCTTATTTGGTTCACATTTGTACTTTTGGTAAGCTAGCCCGTATTCATAACGCACTAAACCTTTTTATCGCGTTAAACGCCTTTTCTCGACGAGAAAAGCACAATTTCATCAAAAACAAACAAAACAAGAAAAATGAATCTATTCAACAAGTCTGCAACACGTCCTTAAGAGTTACATGATTTCACCCAATGTCAATGTGTAATTTCTCCAGTTCTGATCATTTTTTAGGTGGTTGGTAGCTTGGTCAATGCCAAAACACAGTGAGATCTTTTTATGGCTTTAAACGCGTTTTCTCCTCGAGAGAAACATGATTTCACTAAAAACGTTATAGTTTAAACATGCCTGTTTGTACATGTGTGCAAACACTCAGAGCCTTAAGATAGGGGTTTCACCAATGTGTTTTTTGGTGAGAAACCTTCTATTTCAAGGTTCTGTGCGTTTTCAGACAAGTACAATATGTATTTATAGTGTTTCTGATGAAATCCCTCCTTTTAATGCATTTTCTCACAGAAAACGAGTCTCTCGCCATGGGAACATGGCTTTTTTGAAAAAGCATTTTCTGGTCGAGAAATCGTGTTTTAAGCAATAAAAACGACTCCCGGCCTTATTTAGTTCACATTTGTACTTTTGGTAAGCTAGCCCGTATTCATAACGCACTAAACCTTTTTATCGCGTTAAACGCCTTTTCTCGACGAGAAAAGCACAATTTCATCAAAAACAAACAAAACAAGAAAAATGAATCTATTCAACAAGTCTGCAACACGTCCTTAAGAGTTACATGATTTCACCCAATGTCAATGTGTAATTTCTCCAGTTCTGATCATTTTTTAGGTTGTTGGTAGCTTGGTCAATGCCAAAACACAGTGAGATCTTTTTATGGCTTTAAACGCGTTTTCTCCTCGAGAGAAACATGATTTCACTAAAAAATTTATAGTTTAAACATGCCTGTTTGTACATGTGTGCAAACACTCAGAGCCTTAAGATAGGGGTTTCACCAATGTGTTTTTTGGTGAGAAACCTTCTATTTCAAGGTCCTGTGCGTTTTCAGACAAGTATATATGTATTTATAGTGTTTCTGATGAAATCCCTCCTTTTAATGCATTTTCTCACAGAAAACGAGTCTCTCGCCATGGGAACATGGCTTTTTTGAAAAAGCATATTCTGGTCGAGAAATCGTGTTTTAAGCAATAAAAACGACTCCCGGCCTTATTTGGTTCACATTTGTACTTTTGGTAAGCTAGCCCGTATTCATAACGCACTAAACCTTTTTATCGCGTTAAACGCCTTTTCTCGACGAGAAAAGCACAATTTCATCAAAAACAAACAAAACAAGAAAAATGAATCTATTCAACAAGTCTGCAACACGTCCTTAAGAGTTACATGATTTCACCCAATGTCAATGTGTAATTTCTCCAGTTCTGATCATTTTTTAGGTTGTTGGTAGCTTGGTCAATGCCAAAACACAGTGAGATCTTTTTATGGCTTTAAACGCGTTTTCTCCTCGAGAGAAACATTATTTCACTAAAAACGTTATAGTTTAAACATGCCTGTTTGTACATGTGTGCAAACACTCAGAGCCTTAAGATAGGGGTTTCACCAATGTGTTTTTTGGTGAGAAACCTTCTATTTCAAGGTTCTGTGCGTTTTCAGACAAGTACAATATGTATTTATAGTGTTTCTGATGAAATCCCTCCTTTTAATGCATTTTCTCACAGAAAACGAGTCTCTCGCCATGGGAACATGGCTTTTTTGAAAAAGCATTTTCTGGTCGAGAAATCGTGTTTTAAGCAATAAAAACGACTCCCGGCCTTATTTGGTTCACATTTGTACTTTTGGTAAGCTAGCCCGTATTCATAACGCACTAAACCTTTTTATCGCGTTAAACGCCTTTTCTCGACGAGAAAAGCACAATTTCATCAAAAACAAACAAAACAAGAAAAATGAATCTATTCAACAAGTCTGCAACACGTCCTTAAGAGTTACATGATTTCACCCAATGTCAATGTGTAATTTCTCCAGTTCTGATCATTTTTTAGGTTGTTTTGGTAGCTTGGTCAATGCCAAAACACAGTGAGATCTTTTTATGGCTTTAAACGCGTTTTCTCCTCGAGAGAAACATGATTTCACTAAAAACGTTATAGTTTAAACATGCCTGTTTGTACATGTGTGCAAACACTCAGAGCCTTAAGATAGGGGTTTCACCAATGTGTTTTTTGGTGAGAAACCTTCTATTTCAAGGTTCTGTGCGTTTTCAGACAAGTACAATATGTATTTATAGTGTTTCTGATGAAATCCCTCCTTTTAATGCATTTTCTCACAGAAAACGAGTCTCTCGCCATGGGAACATGGCTTTTTTGAAAAAGCATATTCTGGTCGAGAAATCGTGTTTTAAGCAATAAAAACGACTCCCGGCCTTATTTAGTTCACATTTGTACTTTTGGTAAGCTAGCCCGTATTCATAACGCACTAAACCTTTTTATCGCGTTAAACGCCTTTTCTCGACGAGAAAAGCACAATTTCATCAAAAACAAACAAAACAAGAAAAATGAATCTATTCAACAAGTCTGCAACACGTCCTTAAGAGTTACATGATTTCACCCAATGTCAATGTGTAATTTCTCCAGTTCTGATCATTTTTTAGGTTGTTTTGGTAGCTTGGTCAATGCCAAAACACAGTGAGATCTTTTTATGGCTTTAAACGCGTTTTCTCCTCGAGAGAAACATGATTTCACTAAAAACGTTATAGTTTAAACATGCCTGTTTGTACATGTGTGCAAACACTCAGAGCCTTAAGATAGGGGTTTCACCAATGTGTTTTTTGGTGAGAAACCTTCTATTTCAAGGTTCTGTGCGTTTTCAGACAAGTACAATATGTATTTATAGTGTTTCTGATGAAATCCCTCCTTTTAATGCATTTTCTCACAGAAAACGAGTCTCTCGCCATGGGAACATGGCTTTTTTGAAAAAGCATATTCTGGTCGAGAAATCGTGTTTTAAGCAATAAAAACGACTCCCGGCCTCATTTAGTTCACATTTGTACTTTTGGTAAGCTAGCCCGTATTCATAACGCACTAAACCTTTTTATCGCGTTAAACGCCTTTTCTCGACGAGAAAAGCACAATTTCATCAAAAACAAACAAAACAAGAAAAATGAATCTATTCAACAAGTCTGCAACACGTCCTTAAGAGTTACATGATTTCACCCAATGTCAATGTGTAATTTCTCCAGTTCTGATCATTTTTTAGGTTGTTGGTAGCTTGGTCAATGCCAAAACACAGTGAGATCTTTTTATGGCTTTAAACGCGTTTTCTCCTCGAGAGAAACATGATTTCACTAAAAACGTTATAGTTTAAACATGCCTGTTTGTACATGTGTGCAAACACTCAGAGCCTTAAGATAGGGGTTTCACCAATGTGTTTTTTGGTGAGAAACCTTCTATTTCAAGGTTCTGTGCGTTTTCAGACAAGTACAATATGTATTTATAGTGTTTCTGATGAAATCCCTCCTTTTAATGCATTTTCTCACAGAAAACGAGTCTCTCGCCATGGGAACATGGCTTTTTTGAAAAAGCATTTTCTGGTCGAGAAATCGTGTTTTAAGCAATAAAAACGACTCCCGGCCTTATTTGGTTCACATTTGTACTTTTGGTAAGCTAGCCCGTATTCATAACGCACTAAACCTTTTTATCGCGTTAAACGCCTTTTCTCGACGAGAAAAGCACAATTTCATCAAAAACAAACAAAACAAGAAAAATGAATCTATTCAACAAGTCTGCAACACGTCCTTAAGAGTTACATGATTTCACCCAATGTCAATGTGTAATTTCTCCAGTTCTGATCATTTTTTAGGTTGTTGGTAGCTTGGTCAATGCCAAAACACAGTGAGATCTTTTTATGGCTTTAAACGCGTTTTCTCCTCGAGAGAAACATGATTTCACTAAAAACGTTATAGTTTAAACATGCCTGTTTGTACATGTGTGCAAACACTCAGAGCCTTAAGATAGGGGTTTCACCAATGTGTTTTTTGGTGAGAAACCTTCTATTTCAAGGTTCTGTGCGTTTTCAGACAAGTACAATATGTATTTATAGTGTTTCTGATGAAATCCCTCCTTTTAATGCATTTTCTCACAGAAAACGAGTCTCTCGCCATGGGAACATGGCTTTTTTGAAAAAGCATATTCTGGTCGAGAAATCGTGTTTTAAGCAATAAAAACGACTCCCGGCCTTATTTAGTTCACATTTGTACTTTTGGTAAGCTAGCCCGTATTCATAACGCACTAAACCTTTTTATCGCGTTAAACGCCTTTTCTCGACGAGAAAAGCACAATTTCATCAAAAACAAACAAAACAAGAAAAATGAATCTATTCAACAAGTCTGCAACACGTCCTTAAGAGTTACATGATTTCACCCAATGTCAATGTGTAATTTCTCCAGTTCTGATCATTTTTTAGGTTGTTTTGGTAGCTTGGTCAATGCCAAAACACAGTGAGATCTTTTTATGGCTTTAAACGCGTTTTCTCCTCGAGAGAAACATGATTTCACTAAAAACGTTATAGTTTAAACATGCCTGTTTGTACATGTGTGCAAACACTCAGAGCCTTAAGATAGGGGTTTCACCAATGTGTTTTTTGGTGAGAAACCTTCTATTTCAAGGTTCTGTGCGTTTTCAGACAAGTACAATATGTATTTATAGTGTTTCTGATGAAATCCCTCCTTTTAATGCATTTTCTCACAGAAAACGAGTCTCTCGCCATGGGAACATGGCTTTTTTGAAAAAGCATATTCTGGTCGAGAAATCGTGTTTTAAGCAATAAAAACGACTCCCGGCCTTATTTAGTTCACATTTGTACTTTTGGTAAGCTAGCCCGTATTCATAACGCACTAAACCTTTTTATCGCGTTAAACGCCTTTTCTCGACGAGAAAAGCACAATTTCATCAAAAACAAACAAAACAAGAAAAATGAATCTATTCAACAAGTCTGCAACACGTCCTTAAGAGTTACATGATTTCACCCAATGTCAATGTGTAATTTCTCCAGTTCTGATCATTTTTTAGGTTGTTGGTAGCTTGGTCAATGCCAAAACACAGTGAGATCTTTTTATGGCTTTAAACGCGTTTTCTCCTCGAGAGAAACATGATTTCACTAAAAACGTTATAGTTTAAACATGCCTGTTTGTACATGTGTGCAAACACTCAGAGCCTTAAGATAGGGGTTTCACCAATGTGTTTTTTGGTGAGAAACCTTCTATTTCAAGGTTCTGTGCGTTTTCAGACAAGTACAATATGTATTTATAGTGTTTCTGATGAAATCCCTCCTTTTAATGCATTTTCTCACAGAAAACGAGTCTCTCGCCATGGGAACATGGCTTTTTTGAAAAAGCATATTCTGGTCGAGAAATCGTGTTTTAAGCAATAAAAACGACTCCCGGCCTTATTTAGTTCACATTTGTACTTTTGGTAAGCTAGCCCGTATTCATAACGCACTAAACCTTTTTATCGCGTTAAACGCCTTTTCTCGACGAGAAAAGCACAATTTCATCAAAAACAAACAAAACAAGAAAAATGAATCTATTCAACAAGTCTGCAACACGTCCTTAAGAGTTACATGATTTCACCCAATGTCAATGTGTAATTTCTCCAGTTCTGATCATTTTTTAGGTTGTTTTGGTAGCTTGGTCAATGCCAAAACACAGTGAGATCTTTTTATGGCTTTAAACGCGTTTTCTCCTCGAGAGAAACATGATTTCACTAAAAACGTTATAGTTTAAACATGCCTGTTTGTACATGTGTGCAAACACTCAGAGCCTTAAGATAGGGGTTTCACCAATGTGTTTTTTGGTGAGAAACCTTCTATTTCAAGGTTCTGTGCGTTTTCAGACAAGTACAATATGTATTTATAGTGTTTCTGATGAAATCCCTCCTTTTAATGCATTTTCTCACAGAAAACGAGTCTCTCGCCATGGGAACATGGCTTTTTTGAAAAAGCATTTTCTGGTCGAGAAATCGTGTTTTAAGCAATAAAAACGACTCCCGGCCTTATTTAGTTCACATTTGTACTTTTGGTAAGCTAGCCCGTATTCATAACGCACTAAACCTTTTTATCGCGTTAAACGCCTTTTCTCGACGAGAAAAGCACAATTTCATCAAAAACAAACAAAACAAGAAAAATGAATCTATTCAACAAGTCTGCAACACGTCCTTAAGAGTTACATGATTTCACCCAATGTCAATGTGTAATTTCTCCAGTTCTGATCATTTTTTAGGTTGTTGGTAGCTTGGTCAATGCCAAAACACAGTGAGATCTTTTTATGGCTTTAAACGCGTTTTCTCCTCGAGAGAAACATGATTTCACTAAAAAATTTATAGTTTAAACATGCCTGTTTGTACATGTGTGCAAACACTCAGAGCCTTAAGATAGGGGTTTCACCAATGTGTTTTTTGGTGAGAAACCTTCTATTTCAAGGTCCTGTGCGTTTTCAGACAAGTATATATGTATTTATAGTGTTTCTGATGAAATCCCTCCTTTTAATGCATTTTCTCACAGAAAACGAGTCTCTCGCCATGGGAACATGGCTTTTTTGAAAAAGCATATTCTGGTCGAGAAATCGTGTTTTAAGCAATAAAAACGACTCCCGGCCTTATTTGGTTCACATTTGTACTTTTGGTAAGCTAGCCCGTATTCATAACGCACTAAACCTTTTTATCGCGTTAAACGCCTTTTCTCGACGAGAAAAGCACAATTTCATCAAAAACAAACAAAACAAGAAAAATGAATCTATTCAACAAGTCTGCAACACGTCCTTAAGAGTTACATGATTTCACCCAATGTCAATGTGTAATTTCTCCAGTTCTGATCATTTTTTAGGTTGTTGGTAGCTTGGTCAATGCCAAAACACAGTGAGATCTTTTTATGGCTTTAAACGCGTTTTCTCCTCGAGAGAAACATTATTTCACTAAAAACGTTATAGTTTAAACATGCCTGTTTGTACATGTGTGCAAACACTCAGAGCCTTAAGATAGGGGTTTCACCAATGTGTTTTTTGGTGAGAAACCTTCTATTTCAAGGTTCTGTGCGTTTTCAGACAAGTACAATATGTATTTATAGTGTTTCTGATGAAATCCCTCCTTTTAATGCATTTTCTCACAGAAAACGAGTCTCTCGCCATGGGAACATGGCTTTTTTGAAAAAGCATATTCTGGTCGAGAAATCGTGTTTTAAGCAATAAAAACGACTCCCGGCCTTATTTAGTTCACATTTGTACTTTTGGTAAGCTAGCCCGTATTCATAACGCACTAAACCTTTTTATCGCGTTAAACGCCTTTTCTCGACGAGAAAAGCACAATTTCATCAAAAACAAACAAAACAAGAAAAATGAATCTATTCAACAAGTCTGCAACACGTCCTTAAGAGTTACATGATTTCACCCAATGTCAATGTGTAATTTCTCCAGTTCTGATCATTTTTTAGGTTGTTTTGGTAGCTTGGTCAATGCCAAAACACAGTGAGATCTTTTTATGGCTTTAAACGCGTTTTCTCCTCGAGAGAAACATGATTTCACTAAAAACGTTATAGTTTAAACATGCCTGTTTGTACATGTGTGCAAACACTCAGAGCCTTAAGATAGGGGTTTCACCAATGTGTTTTTTGGTGAGAAACCTTCTATTTCAAGGTTCTGTGCGTTTTCAGACAAGTACAACATGTATTTATAGTGTTTCTGATGAAATCCCTCCTTTTAATGCATTTTCTCACAGAAAACGAGTCTCTCGCCATGGGAACATGGCTTTTTTGAAAAAGCATATTCTGGTCGAGAAATCGTGTTTTAAGCAATAAAAACGACTCCCGGCCTTATTTAGTTCACATTTGTACTTTTGGTAAGCTAGCCCGTATTCATAACGCACTAAACCTTTTCATCGCGTTAAACGCCTTTTCTCGACGAGAAAAGCACAATTTCATCAAAAACAAACAAAACAAGAAAAATGAATCTATTCAACAAGTCTGCAACACGTCCTTAAGAGTTACATGATTTCACCCAATGTCAATGTGTAATTTCTCCAGTTCTGATCATTTTTTAGGTTGTTTTGGTAGCTTGGTCAATGCCAAAACACAGTGAGATCTTTTTATGGCTTTAAACGCGTTTTCTCCTCGAGAGAAACATGATTTCACTAAAAACGTTATAGTTTAAACATGCCTGTTTGTACATGTGTGCAAACACTCAGAGCCTTAAGATAGGGGTTTCACCAATGTGTTTTTTGGTGAGAAACCTTCTATTTCAAGGTTCTGTGCGTTTTCAGACAAGTTACAATATGTATTTATAGTGTTTCTGATGAAATCCCTCCTTTTAATGCATTTTCTCACAGAAAACGAGTCTCTCGCCATGGGAACATGGCTTTTTTGAAAAAGCATTTTCTGGTCGAGAAATCGTGTTTTAAGCAATAAAAACGACTCCCGGCCTTATTTGGTTCACATTTGTACTTTTGGTAAGCTAGCCCGTATTCATAACGCACTAAACCTTTTTATCGCGTTAAACGCCTTTTCTCGACGAGAAAAGCACAATTTCATCAAAAACAAACAAAACAAGAAAAATGAATCTATTCAACAAGTCTGCAACACGTCCTTAAGAGTTACATGATTTCACCCAATGTCAATGTGTAATTTCTCCAGTTCTGATCATTTTTTAGGTTGTTGGTAGCTTGGTCAATGCCAAAACACAGTGAGATCTTTTTATGGCTTTAAACGCGTTTTCTCCTCGAGAGAAACATGATTTCACTAAAAACGTTATAGTTTAAACATGCCTGTTTGTACATGTGTGCAAACACTCAGAGCCTTAAGATAGGGGTTTCACCAATGTGTTTTTTGGTGAGAAACCTTCTATTTCAATGTTCTGTGCGTTTTCAGACAAGTACAATATGTATTTATAGTGTTTCTGATGAAATCCCTCCTTTTAATGCATTTTCTCACAGAAAACGAGTCTCTCGCCATGGGAACATGGCTTTTTTGAAAAAGCATTTTCTGGTCGAGAAATCGTGTTTTAAGCAATAAAAACGACTCCCGGCCTTATTTAGTTCACATTTGTACTTTTGGTAAGCTAGCCCGTATTCATAACGCACTAAACCTTTTTATCGCGTTAAACGCCTTTTCTCGACGAGAAAAGCACAATTTCATCAAAAACAAACAAAACAAGAAAAATGAATCTATTCAACAAGTCTGCAACACGTCCTTAAGAGTTACATGATTTCACCCAATGTCAATGTGTAATTTCTCCAGTTCTGATCATTTTTTAGGTTGTTGGTAGCTTGGTCAATGCCAAAACACAGTGAGATCTTTTTATGGCTTTAAACGCGTTTTCTCCTCGAGAGAAACATGATTTCACTAAAAACGTTATAGTTTAAACATGCCTGTTTGTACATGTGTGCAAACACTCAGAGCCTTAAGATAGGGGTTTCACCAATGTGTTTTTTGGTGAGAAACCTTCTATTTCAAGGTTCTGTGCGTTTTCAGACAAGTACAACATGTATTTATAGTGTTTCTGATGAAATCCCTCCTTTTAATGCATTTTCTCACAGAAAACGAGTCTCTCGCCATGGGAACATGGCTTTTTTGAAAAAGCATTTTCTGGTCGAGAAATCGTGTTTTAAGCAATAAAAACGACTCCCGGCCTTATTTGGTTCACATTTGTACTTTTGGTAAGCTAGCCCGTATTCATAACGCACTAAACCTTTTTATCGCGTTAAACGCCTTTTCTCGACGAGAAAAGCACAATTTCATCAAAAACAAACAAAACAAGAAAAATGAATCTATTCAACAAGTCTGCAACACGTCCTTAAGAGTTACATGATTTCACCCAATGTCAATGTGTAATTTCTCCAGTTCTGATCATTTTTTAGGTGGTTGGTAGCTTGGTCAATGCCAAAACACAGTGAGATCTTTTTATGGCTTTAAACGCGTTTTCTCCTCGAGAGAAACATGATTTCACTAAAAACGTTATAGTTTAAACATGCCTGTTTGTACATGTGTGCAAACACTCAGAGCCTTAAGATAGGGGTTTCACCAATGTGTTTTTTGGTGAGAAACCTTCTATTTCAAGGTTCTGTGCGTTTTCAGACAAGTACAATATGTATTTATAGTGTTTCTGATGAAATCCCTCCTTTTAATGCATTTTCTCACAGAAAACGAGTCTCTCGCCATGGGAACATGGCTTTTTTGAAAAAGCATTTTCTGGTCGAGAAATCGTGTTTTAAGCAATAAAAACGACTCCCGGCCTTATTTAGTTCACATTTGTACTTTTGGTAAGCTAGCCCGTATTCATAACGCACTAAACCTTTTTATCGCGTTAAACGCCTTTTCTCGACGAGAAAAGCACAATTTCATCAAAAACAAACAAAACAAGAAAAATGAATCTATTCAACAAGTCTGCAACACGTCCTTAAGAGTTACATGATTTCACCCAATGTCAATGTGTAATTTCTCCAGTTCTGATCATTTTTTAGGTTGTTGGTAGCTTGGTCAATGCCAAAACACAGTGAGATCTTTTTATGGCTTTAAACGCGTTTTCTCCTCGAGAGAAACATGATTTCACTAAAAAATTTATAGTTTAAACATGCCTGTTTGTACATGTGTGCAAACACTCAGAGCCTTAAGATAGGGGTTTCACCAATGTGTTTTTTGGTGAGAAACCTTCTATTTCAAGGTCCTGTGCGTTTTCAGACAAGTATATATGTATTTATAGTGTTTCTGATGAAATCCCTCCTTTTAATGCATTTTCTCACAGAAAACGAGTCTCTCGCCATGGGAACATGGCTTTTTTGAAAAAGCATATTCTGGTCGAGAAATCGTGTTTTAAGCAATAAAAACGACTCCCGGCCTTATTTGGTTCACATTTGTACTTTTGGTAAGCTAGCCCGTATTCATAACGCACTAAACCTTTTTATCGCGTTAAACGCCTTTTCTCGACGAGAAAAGCACAATTTCATCAAAAACAAACAAAACAAGAAAAATGAATCTATTCAACAAGTCTGCAACACGTCCTTAAGAGTTACATGATTTCACCCAATGTCAATGTGTAATTTCTCCAGTTCTGATCATTTTTTAGGTTGTTGGTAGCTTGGTCAATGCCAAAACACAGTGAGATCTTTTTATGGCTTTAAACGCGTTTTCTCCTCGAGAGAAACATTATTTCACTAAAAACGTTATAGTTTAAACATGCCTGTTTGTACATGTGTGCAAACACTCAGAGCCTTAAGATAGGGGTTTCACCAATGTGTTTTTTGGTGAGAAACCTTCTATTTCAAGGTTCTGTGCGTTTTCAGACAAGTACAATATGTATTTATAGTGTTTCTGATGAAATCCCTCCTTTTAATGCATTTTCTCACAGAAAACGAGTCTCTCGCCATGGGAACATGGCTTTTTTGAAAAAGCATTTTCTGGTCGAGAAATCGTGTTTTAAGCAATAAAAACGACTCCCGGCCTTATTTGGTTCACATTTGTACTTTTGGTAAGCTAGCCCGTATTCATAACGCACTAAACCTTTTTATCGCGTTAAACGCCTTTTCTCGACGAGAAAAGCACAATTTCATCAAAAACAAACAAAACAAGAAAAATGAATCTATTCAACAAGTCTGCAACACGTCCTTAAGAGTTACATGATTTCACCCAATGTCAATGTGTAATTTCTCCAGTTCTGATCATTTTTTAGGTTGTTTTGGTAGCTTGGTCAATGCCAAAACACAGTGAGATCTTTTTATGGCTTTAAACGCGTTTTCTCCTCGAGAGAAACATGATTTCACTAAAAACGTTATAGTTTAAACATGCCTGTTTGTACATGTGTGCAAACACTCAGAGCCTTAAGATAGGGGTTTCACCAATGTGTTTTTTGGTGAGAAACCTTCTATTTCAAGGTTCTGTGCGTTTTCAGACAAGTACAATATGTATTTATAGTGTTTCTGATGAAATCCCTCCTTTTAATGCATTTTCTCACAGAAAACGAGTCTCTCGCCATGGGAACATGGCTTTTTTGAAAAAGCATATTCTGGTCGAGAAATCGTGTTTTAAGCAATAAAAACGACTCCCGGCCTTATTTAGTTCACATTTGTACTTTTGGTAAGCTAGCCCGTATTCATAACGCACTAAACCTTTTTATCGCGTTAAACGCCTTTTCTCGACGAGAAAAGCACAATTTCATCAAAAACAAACAAAACAAGAAAAATGAATCTATTCAACAAGTCTGCAACACGTCCTTAAGAGTTACATGATTTCACCCAATGTCAATGTGTAATTTCTCCAGTTCTGATCATTTTTTAGGTTGTTTTGGTAGCTTGGTCAATGCCAAAACACAGTGAGATCTTTTTATGGCTTTAAACGCGTTTTCTCCTCGAGAGAAACATGATTTCACTAAAAACGTTATAGTTTAAACATGCCTGTTTGTACATGTGTGCAAACACTCAGAGCCTTAAGATAGGGGTTTCACCAATGTGTTTTTTGGTGAGAAACCTTCTATTTCAAGGTTCTGTGCGTTTTCAGACAAGTACAATATGTATTTATAGTGTTTCTGATGAAATCCCTCCTTTTAATGCATTTTCTCACAGAAAACGAGTCTCTCGCCATGGGAACATGGCTTTTTTGAAAAAGCATATTCTGGTCGAGAAATCGTGTTTTAAGCAATAAAAACGACTCCCGGCCTCATTTAGTTCACATTTGTACTTTTGGTAAGCTAGCCCGTATTCATAACGCACTAAACCTTTTTATCGCGTTAAACGCCTTTTCTCGACGAGAAAAGCACAATTTCATCAAAAACAAACAAAACAAGAAAAATGAATCTATTCAACAAGTCTGCAACACGTCCTTAAGAGTTACATGATTTCACCCAATGTCAATGTGTAATTTCTCCAGTTCTGATCATTTTTTAGGTTGTTGGTAGCTTGGTCAATGCCAAAACACAGTGAGATCTTTTTATGGCTTTAAACGCGTTTTCTCCTCGAGAGAAACATGATTTCACTAAAAACGTTATAGTTTAAACATGCCTGTTTGTACATGTGTGCAAACACTCAGAGCCTTAAGATAGGGGTTTCACCAATGTGTTTTTTGGTGAGAAACCTTCTATTTCAAGGTTCTGTGCGTTTTCAGACAAGTACAATATGTATTTATAGTGTTTCTGATGAAATCCCTCCTTTTAATGCATTTTCTCACAGAAAACGAGTCTCTCGCCATGGGAACATGGCTTTTTTGAAAAAGCATATTCTGGTCGAGAAATCGTGTTTTAAGCAATAAAAACGACTCCCGGCCTTATTTAGTTCACATTTGTACTTTTGGTAAGCTAGCCCGTATTCATAACGCACTAAACCTTTTTATCGCGTTAAACGCCTTTTCTCGACGAGAAAAGCACAATTTCATCAAAAACAAACAAAACAAGAAAAATGAATCTATTCAACAAGTCTGCAACACGTCCTTAAGAGTTACATGATTTCACCCAATGTCAATGTGTAATTTCTCCAGTTCTGATCATTTTTTAGGTTGTTTTGGTAGCTTGGTCAATGCCAAAACACAGTGAGATCTTTTTATGGCTTTAAACGCGTTTTCTCCTCGAGAGAAACATGATTTCACTAAAAACGTTATAGTTTAAACATGCCTGTTTGTACATGTGTGCAAACACTCAGAGCCTTAAGATAGGGGTTTCACCAATGTGTTTTTTGGTGAGAAACCTTCTATTTCAAGGTTCTGTGCGTTTTCAGACAAGTACAACATGTATTTATAGTGTTTCTGATGAAATCCCTCCTTTTAATGCATTTTCTCACAGAAAACGAGTCTCTCGCCATGGGAACATGGCTTTTTTGAAAAAGCATATTCTGGTCGAGAAATCGTGTTTTAAGCAATAAAAACGACTCCCGGCCTTATTTAGTTCACATTTGTACTTTTGGTAAGCTAGCCCGTATTCATAACGCACTAAACCTTTTTATCGCGTTAAACGCCTTTTCTCGACGAGAAAAGCACAATTTCATCAAAAACAAACAAAACAAGAAAAATGAATCTATTCAACAAGTCTGCAACACGTCCTTAAGAGTTACATGATTTCACCCAATGTCAATGTGTAATTTCTCCAGTTCTGATCATTTTTTAGGTTGTTTTGGTAGCTTGGTCAATGCCAAAACACAGTGAGATCTTTTTATGGCTTTAAACGCGTTTTCTCCTCGAGAGAAACATGATTTCACTAAAAACGTTATAGTTTAAACATGCCTGTTTGTACATGTGTGCAAACACTCAGAGCCTTAAGATAGGGGTTTCACCAATGTGTTTTTTGGTGAGAAACCTTCTATTTCAAGGTTCTGTGCGTTTTCAGACAAGTACAATATGTATTTATAGTGTTTCTGATGAAATCCCTCCTTTTAATGCATTTTCTCACAGAAAACGAGTCTCTCGCCATGGGAACATGGCTTTTTTGAAAAAGCATATTCTGGTCGAGAAATCGTGTTTTAAGCAATAAAAACGACTCCCGGCCTTATTTAGTTCACATTTGTACTTTTGGTAAGCTAGCCCGTATTCATAACGCACTAAACCTTTTTATCGCGTTAAACGCCTTTTCTCGACGAGAAAAGCACAATTTCATCAAAAACAAACAAAACAAGAAAAATGAATCTATTCAACAAGTCTGCAACACGTCCTTAAGAGTTACATGATTTCACCCAATGTCAATGTGTAATTTCTCCAGTTCTGATCATTTTTTAGGTTGTTTTGGTAGCTTGGTCAATGCCAAAACACAGTGAGATCTTTTTATGGCTTTAAACGCGTTTTCTCCTCGAGAGAAACATGATTTCACTAAAAACGTTATAGTTTAAACATGCCTGTTTGTACATGTGTGCAAACACTCAGAGCCTTAAGATAGGGGTTTCACCAATGTGTTTTTTGGTGAGAAACCTTCTATTTCAAGGTTCTGTGCGTTTTCAGACAAGTACAATATGTATTTATAGTGTTTCTGATGAAATCCCTCCTTTTAATGCATTTTCTCACAGAAAACGAGTCTCTCGCCATGGGAACATGGCTTTTTTGAAAAAGCATATTCTGGTCGAGAAATCGTGTTTTAAGCAATAAAAACGACTCCCGGCCTCATTTAGTTCACATTTGTACTTTTGGTAAGCTAGCCCGTATTCATAACGCACTAAACCTTTTTATCGCGTTAAACGCCTTTTCTCGACGAGAAAAGCACAATTTCATCAAAAACAAACAAAACAAGAAAAATGAATCTATTCAACAAGTCTGCAACACGTCCTTAAGAGTTACATGATTTCACCCAATGTCAATGTGTAATTTCTCCAGTTCTGATCATTTTTTAGGTTGTTGGTAGCTTGGTCAATGCCAAAACACAGTGAGATCTTTTTATGGCTTTAAACGCATTTTCTCCTCGAGAGAAACATGATTTCACTAAAAACGTTATAGTTTAAACATGCCTGTTTGTACATGTGTGCAAACACTCAGAGCCTTAAGATAGGGGTTTCACCAATGTGTTTTTTGGTGAGAAACCTTCTATTTCAAGGTTCTGTGCGTTTTCAGACAAGTACAATATGTATTTATAGTGTTTCTGATGAAATCCCTCCTTTTAATGCATTTTCTCACAGAAAACGAGTCTCTCGCCATGGGAACATGGCTTTTTTGAAAAAGCATATTCTGGTCGAGAAATCGTGTTTTAAGCAATAAAAACGACTCCCGGCCTTATTTAGTTCACATTTGTACTTTTGGTAAGCTAGCCCGTATTCATAACGCACTAAACCTTTTTATCGCGTTAAACGCCTTTTCTCGACGAGAAAAGCACAATTTCATCAAAAACAAACAAAACAAGAAAAATGAATCTATTCAACAAGTCTGCAACACGTCCTTAAGAGTTACATGATTTCACCCAATGTCAATGTGTAATTTCTCCAGTTCTGATCATTTTTTAGGTTGTTTTGGTAGCTTGGTCAATGCCAAAACACAGTGAGATCTTTTTATGGCTTTAAACGCGTTTTCTCCTCGAGAGAAACATGATTTCACTAAAAACGTT
Source organism: Lampris incognitus (assembly GCF_029633865.1). NCBI lineage: Eukaryota > Metazoa > Chordata > Actinopteri > Lampriformes > Lampridae > Lampris > Lampris incognitus. The sequence goes on from NC_079227.1 coordinate 44,514,449, forward strand.
ATAGTTTAAACATGCCTGTTTGTACATGTGTGCAAACACTCAGAGCCTTAAGATAGGGGTTTCACCAATGTGTTTTTTGGTGAGAAACCTTCTATTTCAAGGTTCTGTGCGTTTTCAGACAAGTACAACATGTATTTATAGTGTTTCTGATGAAATCCCTCCTTTTAATGCATTTTCTCACAGAAAACGAGTCTCTCGCCATGGGAACATGGCTTTTTTGAAAAAGCATATTCTGGTCGAGAAATCGTGTTTTAAGCAATAAAAACGACTCCCGGCCTTATTTAGTTCACATTTGTACTTTTGGTAAGCTAGCCCGTATTCATAACGCACTAAACCTTTTCATCGCGTTAAACGCCTTTTCTCGACGAGAAAAGCACAATTTCATCAAAAACAAACAAAACAAGAAAAATGAATCTATTCAACAAGTCTGCAACACGTCCTTAAGAGTTACATGATTTCACCCAATGTCAATGTGTAATTTCTCCAGTTCTGATCATTTTTTAGGTTGTTTTGGTAGCTTGGTCAATGCCAAAACACAGTGAGATCTTTTTATGGCTTTAAACGCGTTTTCTCCTCGAGAGAAACATGATTTCACTAAAAACGTTATAGTTTAAACATGCCTGTTTGTACATGTGTGCAAACACTCAGAGCCTTAAGATAGGGGTTTCACCAATGTGTTTTTTGGTGAGAAACCTTCTATTTCAAGGTTCTGTGCGTTTTCAGACAAGTTACAATATGTATTTATAGTGTTTCTGATGAAATCCCTCCTTTTAATGCATTTTCTCACAGAAAACGAGTCTCTCGCCATGGGAACATGGCTTTTTTGAAAAAGCATTTTCTGGTCGAGAAATCGTGTTTTAAGCAATAAAAACGACTCCCGGCCTTATTTGGTTCACATTTGTACTTTTGGTAAGCTAGCCCGTATTCATAACGCACTAAACCTTTTTATCGCGTTAAACGCCTTTTCTCGACGAGAAAAGCACAATTTCATCAAAAACAAACAAAACAAGAAAAATGAATCTATTCAACAAGTCTGCAACACGTCCTTAAGAGTTACATGATTTCACCCAATGTCAATGTGTAATTTCTCCAGTTCTGATCATTTTTTAGGTTGTTGGTAGCTTGGTCAATGCCAAAACACAGTGAGATCTTTTTATGGCTTTAAACGCGTTTTCTCCTCGAGAGAAACATGATTTCACTAAAAACGTTATAGTTTAAACATGCCTGTTTGTACATGTGTGCAAACACTCAGAGCCTTAAGATAGGGGTTTCACCAATGTGTTTTTTGGTGAGAAACCTTCTATTTCAATGTTCTGTGCGTTTTCAGACAAGTACAATATGTATTTATAGTGTTTCTGATGAAATCCCTCCTTTTAATGCATTTTCTCACAGAAAACGAGTCTCTCGCCATGGGAACATGGCTTTTTTGAAAAAGCATTTTCTGGTCGAGAAATCGTGTTTTAAGCAATAAAAACGACTCCCGGCCTTATTTAGTTCACATTTGTACTTTTGGTAAGCTAGCCCGTATTCATAACGCACTAAACCTTTTTATCGCGTTAAACGCCTTTTCTCGACGAGAAAAGCACAATTTCATCAAAAACAAACAAAACAAGAAAAATGAATCTATTCAACAAGTCTGCAACACGTCCTTAAGAGTTACATGATTTCACCCAATGTCAATGTGTAATTTCTCCAGTTCTGATCATTTTTTAGGTTGTTGGTAGCTTGGTCAATGCCAAAACACAGTGAGATCTTTTTATGGCTTTAAACGCGTTTTCTCCTCGAGAGAAACATGATTTCACTAAAAACGTTATAGTTTAAACATGCCTGTTTGTACATGTGTGCAAACACTCAGAGCCTTAAGATAGGGGTTTCACCAATGTGTTTTTTGGTGAGAAACCTTCTATTTCAAGGTTCTGTGCGTTTTCAGACAAGTACAACATGTATTTATAGTGTTTCTGATGAAATCCCTCCTTTTAATGCATTTTCTCACAGAAAACGAGTCTCTCGCCATGGGAACATGGCTTTTTTGAAAAAGCATTTTCTGGTCGAGAAATCGTGTTTTAAGCAATAAAAACGACTCCCGGCCTTATTTGGTTCACATTTGTACTTTTGGTAAGCTAGCCCGTATTCATAACGCACTAAACCTTTTTATCGCGTTAAACGCCTTTTCTCGACGAGAAAAGCACAATTTCATCAAAAACAAACAAAACAAGAAAAATGAATCTATTCAACAAGTCTGCAACACGTCCTTAAGAGTTACATGATTTCACCCAATGTCAATGTGTAATTTCTCCAGTTCTGATCATTTTTTAGGTGGTTGGTAGCTTGGTCAATGCCAAAACACAGTGAGATCTTTTTATGGCTTTAAACGCGTTTTCTCCTCGAGAGAAACATGATTTCACTAAAAACGTTATAGTTTAAACATGCCTGTTTGTACATGTGTGCAAACACTCAGAGCCTTAAGATAGGGGTTTCACCAATGTGTTTTTTGGTGAGAAACCTTCTATTTCAAGGTTCTGTGCGTTTTCAGACAAGTACAATATGTATTTATAGTGTTTCTGATGAAATCCCTCCTTTTAATGCATTTTCTCACAGAAAACGAGTCTCTCGCCATGGGAACATGGCTTTTTTGAAAAAGCATTTTCTGGTCGAGAAATCGTGTTTTAAGCAATAAAAACGACTCCCGGCCTTATTTAGTTCACATTTGTACTTTTGGTAAGCTAGCCCGTATTCATAACGCACTAAACCTTTTTATCGCGTTAAACGCCTTTTCTCGACGAGAAAAGCACAATTTCATCAAAAACAAACAAAACAAGAAAAATGAATCTATTCAACAAGTCTGCAACACGTCCTTAAGAGTTACATGATTTCACCCAATGTCAATGTGTAATTTCTCCAGTTCTGATCATTTTTTAGGTTGTTGGTAGCTTGGTCAATGCCAAAACACAGTGAGATCTTTTTATGGCTTTAAACGCGTTTTCTCCTCGAGAGAAACATGATTTCACTAAAAACGTTATAGTTTAAACATGCCTGTTTGTACATGTGTGCAAACACTCAGAGCCTTAAGATAGGGGTTTCACCAATGTGTTTTTTGGTGAGAAACCTTCTATTTCAAGGTTCTGTGCGTTTTCAGACAAGTACAACATGTATTTATAGTGTTTCTGATGAAATCCCTCCTTTTAATGCATTTTCTCACAGAAAACGAGTCTCTCGCCATGGGAACATGGCTTTTTTGAAAAAGCATATTCTGGTCGAGAAATCGTGTTTTAAGCAATAAAAACGACTCCCGGCCTTATTTAGTTCACATTTGTACTTTTGGTAAGCTAGCCCGTATTCATAACGCACTAAACCTTTTTATCGCGTTAAACGCCTTTTCTCGACGAGAAAAGCACAATTTCATCAAAAACAAACAAAACAAGAAAAATGAATCTATTCAACAAGTCTGCAACACGTCCTTAAGAGTTACATGATTTCACCCAATGTCAATGTGTAATTTCTCCAGTTCTGATCATTTTTTAGGTGGTTGGTAGCTTGGTCAATGCCAAAACACAGTGAGATCTTTTTATGGCTTTAAACGCGTTTTCTCCTCGAGAGAAACATGATTTCACTAAAAACGTTATAGTTTAAACATGCCTGTTTGTACATGTGTGCAAACACTCAGAGCCTTAAGATAGGGGTTTCACCAATGTGTTTTTTGGTGAGAAACCTTCTATTTCAAGGTTCTGTGCGTTTTCAGACAAGTACAACATGTATTTATAGTGTTTCTGATGAAATCCCTCCTTTTAATGCATTTTCTCACAGAAAACGAGTCTCTCGCCATGGGAACATGGCTTTTTTGAAAAAGCATATTCTGGTCGAGAAATCGTGTTTTAAGCAATAAAAACGACTCCCGGCCTTATTTAGTTCACATTTGTACTTTTGGTAAGCTAGCCCGTATTCATAACGCACTAAACCTTTTTATCGCGTTAAACGCCTTTTCTCGACGAGAAAAGCACAATTTCATCAAAAACAAACAAAACAAGAAAAATGAATCTATTCAACAAGTCTGCAACACGTCCTTAAGAGTTACATGATTTCACCCAATGTCAATGTGTAATTTCTCCAGTTCTGATCATTTTTTAGGTTGTTGGTAGCTTGGTCAATGCCAAAACACAGTGAGATCTTTTTATGGCTTTAAACGCGTTTTCTCATCGAGAGAAACATGATTTCACTAAAAACGTTATAGTTTAAACATGCCTGTTTGTACATGTGTGCAAACACTCAGAGCCTTAAGATAGGGGTTTCACCAATGTGTTTTTTGGTGAGAAACCTTCTATTTCAAGGTTCTGTGCGTTTTCAGACAAGTACAATATGTATTTATAGTGTTTCTGATGAAATCCCTCCTTTTAATGCATTTTCTCACAGAAAACGAGTCTCTCGCCATGGGAACATGGCTTTTTTGAAAAAGCATTTTCTGGTCGAGAAATCGTGTTTTAAGCAATAAAAACGACTCCCGGCCTTATTTAGTTCACATTTGTACTTTTGGTAAGCTAGCCCGTATTCATAACGCACTAAACCTTTTTATCGCGTTAAACGCCTTTTCTCGACGAGAAAAGCACAATTTCATCAAAAACAAACAAAACAAGAAAAATGAATCTATTCAACAAGTCTGCAACACGTCCTTAAGAGTTACATGATTTCACCCAATGTCAATGTGTAATTTCTCCAGTTCTGATCATTTTTTAGGTTGTTGGTAGCTTGGTCAATGCCAAAACACAGTGAGATCTTTTTATGGCTTTAAACGCGTTTTCTCCTCGAGAGAAACATGATTTCACTAAAAACGTTATAGTTTAAACATGCCTGTTTGTACATGTGTGCAAACACTCAGAGCCTTAAGATAGGGGTTTCACCAATGTGTTTTTTGGTGAGAAACCTTCTATTTCAAGGTTCTGTGCGTTTTCAGACAAGTACAACATGTATTTATAGTGTTTCTGATGAAATCCCTCCTTTTAATGCATTTTCTCACAGAAAACGAGTCTCTCGCCATGGGAACATGGCTTTTTTGAAAAAGCATTTTCTGGTCGAGAAATCGTGTTTTAAGCAATAAAAACGACTCCCGGCCTTATTTGGTTCACATTTGTACTTTTGGTAAGCTAGCCCGTATTCATAACGCACTAAACCTTTTTATCGCGTTAAACGCCTTTTCTCGACGAGAAAAGCACAATTTCATCAAAAACAAACAAAACAAGAAAAATGAATCTATTCAACAAGTCTGCAACACGTCCTTAAGAGTTACATGATTTCACCCAATGTCAATGTGTAATTTCTCCAGTTCTGATCATTTTTTAGGTTGTTGGTAGCTTGGTCAATGCCAAAACACAGTGAGATCTTTTTATGGCTTTAAACGCGTTTTCTCCTCGAGAGAAACATGATTTCACTAAAAACGTTATAGTTTAAACATGCCTGTTTGTACATGTGTGCAAACACTCAGAGCCTTAAGATAGGGGTTTCACCAATGTGTTTTTTGGTGAGAAACCTTCTATTTCAAGGTTCTGTGCGTTTTCAGACAAGTACAATATGTATTTATAGTGTTTCTGATGAAATCCCTCCTTTTAATGCATTTTCTCACAGAAAACGAGTCTCTCGCCATGGGAACATGGCTTTTTTGAAAAAGCATTTTCTGGTCGAGAAATCGTGTTTTAAGCAATAAAAACGACTCCCGGCCTTATTTGGTTCACATTTGTACTTTTGGTAAGCTAGCCCGTATTCATAACGCACTAAACCTTTTTATCGCGTTAAACGCCTTTTCTCGACGAGAAAAGCACAATTTCATCAAAAACAAAGAAAACAAGAAAAATGAATCTATTCAACAAGTCTGCAACACGTCCTTAAGAGTTACATGATTTCACCCAATGTCAATGTGTAATTTCTCCAGTTCTGATCATTTTTTAGGTTGTTGGTAGCTTGGTCAATGCCAAAACACAGTGAGATCTTTTTATGGCTTTAAACGCGTTTTCTCCTCGAGAGAAACATGATTTCACTAAAAACGTTATAGTTTAAACATGCCTGTTTGTACATGTGTGCAAACACTCAGAGCCTTAAGATAGGGGTTTCACCAATGTGTTTTTTGGTGAGAAACCTTCTATTTCAAGGTTCTGTGCGTTTTCAGACAAGTACAATATGTATTTATAGTGTTTCTGATGAAATCCCTCCTTTTAATGCATTTTCTCACAGAAAACGAGTCTCTCGCCATGGGAACATGGCTTTTTTGAAAAAGCATATTCTGGTCGAGAAATCGTGTTTTAAGCAATAAAAACGACTCCCGGCCTTATTTAGTTCACATTTGTACTTTTGGTAAGCTAGCCCGTATTCATAACGCACTAAACCTTTTTATCGCGTTAAACGCCTTTTCTCGACGAGAAAAGCACAATTTCATCAAAAACAAACAAAACAAGAAAAATGAATCTATTCAAGAAGTCTGCAACACGTCCTTAAGAGTTACATGATTTCACCCAATGTCAATGTGTAATTTCTCCAGTTCTGATCATTTTTTAGGTTGTTGGTAGCTTGGTCAATGCCAAAACACAGTGAGATCTTTTTATGGCTTTAAACGCGTTTTCTCATCGAGAGAAACATGATTTCACTAAAAACGTTATAGTTTAAACATGCCTGTTTGTACATGTGTGCAAACACTCAGAGCCTTAAGATAGGGGTTTCACCAATGTGTTTTTTGGTGAGAAACCTTCTATTTCAAGGTTCTGTGCGTTTTCAGACAAGTACAATATGTATTTATAGTGTTTCTGATGAAATCCCTCCTTTTAATGCATTTTCTCACAGAAAACGAGTCTCTCGCCATGGGAACATGGCTTTTTTGAAAAAGCATATTCTGGTCGAGAAATCGTGTTTTAAGCAATAAAAACGACTCCCGGCCTTATTTAGTTCACATTTGTACTTTTGGTAAGCTAGCCCGTATTCATAACGCACTAAACCTTTTTATCGCGTTAAACGCCTTTTCTCGACGAGAAAAGCACAATTTCATCAAAAACAAACAAAACAAGAAAAATGAATCTATTCAACAAGTCTGCAACACGTCCTTAAGAGTTACATGATTTCACCCAATGTCAATGTGTAATTTCTCCAGTTCTGATCATTTTTTAGGTTGTTTTGGTAGCTTGGTCAATGCCAAAACACAGTGAGATCTTTTTATGGCTTTAAACGCGTTTTCTCCTCGAGAGAAACATGATTTCACTAAAAACGTTATAGTTTAAACATGCCTGTTTGTACATGTGTGCAAACACTCAGAGCCTTAAGATAGGGGTTTCACCAATGTGTTTTTTGGTGAGAAACCTTCTATTTCAAGGTTCTGTGCGTTTTCAGACAAGTACAATATGTATTTATAGTGTTTCTGATGAAATCCCTCCTTTTAATGCATTTTCTCACAGAAAACGAGTCTCTCGCCATGGGAACATGGCTTTTTTGAAAAAGCATTTTCTGGTCGAGAAATCGTGTTTTAAGCAATAAAAACGACTCCCGGCCTTATTTGGTTCACATTTGTACTTTTGGTAAGCTAGCCCGTATTCATAACGCACTAAACCTTTTTATCGCGTTAAACGCCTTTTCTCGACGAGAAAAGCACAATTTCATCAAAAACAAACAAAACAAGAAAAATGAATCTATTCAACAAGTCTGCAACACGTCCTTAAGAGTTACATGATTTCACCCAATGTCAATGTGTAATTTCTCCAGTTCTGATCATTTTTTAGGTGGTTGGTAGCTTGGTCAATGCCAAAACACAGTGAGATCTTTTTATGGCTTTAAACGCGTTTTCTCCTCGAGAGAAACATGATTTCACTAAAAACGTTATAGTTTAAACATGCCTGTTTGTACATGTGTGCAAACACTCAGAGCCTTAAGATAGGGGTTTCACCAATGTGTTTTTTGGTGAGAAACCTTCTATTTCAAGGTCCTGTGCGTTTTCAGACAAGTATATATGTATTTATAGTGTTTCTGATGAAATCCCTCCTTTTAATGCATTTTCTCACAGAAAACGAGTCTCTCGCCATGGGAACATGGCTTTTTTGAAAAAGCATATTCTGGTCGAGAAATCGTGTTTTAAGCAATAAAAACGACTCCCGGCCTTATTTAGTTCACATTTGTACTTTTGGTAAGCTAGCCCGTATTCATAACGCACTAAACCTTTTTATCGCGTTAAACGCCTTTTCTCGACGAGAAAAGCACAATTTCATCAAAAACAAACAAAACAAGAAAAATGAATCTATTCAACAAGTCTGCAACACGTCCTTAAGAGTTACATGATTTCACCCAATGTCAATGTGTAAATTCTCCAGTTCTGATCATTTTTTAGGTGGTTGGTAGCTTGGTCAATGCCAAAACACAGTGAGATCTTTTTATGGCTTTAAACGCGTTTTCTCCTCGAGAGAAACATGATTTCACTAAAAACGTTATAGTTTAAACATGCCTGTTTGTACATGTGTGCAAACACTCAGAGCCTTAAGATAGGGGTTTCACCAATGTGTTTTTTGGTGAGAAACCTTCTATTTCAAGGTTTTGTGCGTTTTCAGACAAGTACAATATGTATTTATAGTGTTTCTGATGAAATCCCTCCTTTTAATGCATTTTCTCACAGAAAACGAGTCTCTCGCCATGGGAACATGGCTTTTTTGAAAAAGCATATTCTGGTCGAGAAATCGTGTTTTAAGCAATAAAAACGACTCCCGGCCTTATTTAGTTCACATTTGTACTTTTGGTAAGCTAGCCCGTATTCATAACGCACTAAACCTTTTTATCGCGTTAAACGCCTTTTCTCGACGAGAAAAGCACAATTTCATCAAAAACAAACAAAACAAGAAAAATGAATCTATTCAAGAAGTCTGCAACACGTCCTTAAGAGTTACATGATTTCACCCAATGTCAATGTGTAATTTCTCCAGTTCTGATCATTTTTTAGGTTGTTGGTAGCTTGGTCAATGCCAAAACACAGTGAGATCTTTTTATGGCTTTAAACGCGTTTTCTCCTCGAGAGAAACATGATTTCACTAAAAACGTTATAGTTTAAACATGCCTGTTTGTACATGTGTGCAAACACTCAGAGCCTTAAGATAGGGGTTTCACCAATGTGTTTTTTGGTGAGAAACCTTCTATTTCAAGGTTCTGTGCGTTTTCAGACAAGTACAATATGTATTTATAGTGTTTCTGATGAAATCCCTCCTTTTAATGCATTTTCTCACAGAAAACGAGTCTCTCGCCATGGGAACATGGCTTTTTTGAAAAAGCATATTCTGGTCGAGAAATCGTGTTTTAAGCAATAAAAACGACTCCCGGCCTTATTTAGTTCACATTTGTACTTTTGGTAAGCTAGCCCGTATTCATAACGCACTAAACCTTTTTATCGCGTTAAACGCCTTTTCTCGACGAGAAAAGCACAATTTCATCAAAAACAAACAAAACAAGAAAAATGAATCTATTCAACAAGTCTGCAACACGTCCTTAAGAGTTACATGATTTCACCCAATGTCAATGTGTAATTTCTCCAGTTCTGATCATTTTTTAGGTTGTTTTGGTAGCTTGGTCAATGCCAAAACACAGTGAGATCTTTTTATGGCTTTAAACGCGTTTTCTCCTCGAGAGAAACATGATTTCACTAAAAACGTTATAGTTTAAACATGCCTGTTTGTACATGTGTGCAAACACTCAGAGCCTTAAGATAGGGGTTTCACCAATGTGTTTTTTGGTGAGAAACCTTCTATTTCAAGGTTCTGTGCGTTTTCAGACAAGTACAATATGTATTTATAGTGTTTCTGATGAAATCCCTCCTTTTAATGCATTTTCTCACAGAAAACGAGTCTCTCGCCATGGGAACATGGCTTTTTTGAAAAAGCATTTTCTGGTCGAGAAATCGTGTTTTAAGCAATAAAAACGACTCCCGGCCTTATTTGGTTCACATTTGTACTTTTGGTAAGCTAGCCCGTATTCATAACGCACTAAACCTTTTTATCGCATTAAACGCCTTTTCTCGACGAGAAAAGCACAATTTCATCAAAAACAAACAAAACAAGAAAAATGAATCTATTCAACAAGTCTGCAACACGTCCTTAAGAGTTACATGATTTCACCCAATGTCAATGTGTAATTTCTCCAGTTCTGATCATTTTTTAGGTTGTTGGTAGCTTGGTCAATGCCAAAACACAGTGAGATCTTTTTATGGCTTTAAACGCGTTTTCTCCTCGAGAGAAACATGATTTCACTAAAAACGTTATAGTTTAAACATGCCTGTTTGTACATGTGTGCAAACACTCAGAGCCTTAAGATAGGGGTTTCACCAATGTGTTTTTTGGTGAGAAACCTTCTATTTCAAGGTCCTGTGCGTTTTCAGACAAGTATATATGTATTTATAGTGTTTCTGATGAAATCCCTCCTTTTAATGCATTTTCTCACAGAAAACGAGTCTCTCGCCATGGGAACATGGCTTTTTTGAAAAAGCATATTCTGGTCGAGAAATCGTGTTTTAAGCAATAAAAACGACTCCCGGCCTTATTTAGTTCACATTTGTACTTTTGGTAAGCTAGCCCGTATTCATAACGCACTAAACCTTTTTATCGCGTTAAACGCCTTTTCTCGACGAGAAAAGCACAATTTCATCAAAAACAAACAAAACAAGAAAAATGAATCTATTCAAGAAGTCTGCAACACGTCCTTAAGAGTTACATGATTTCACCCAATGTCAATGTGTAATTTCTCCAGTTCTGATCATTTTTTAGGTGGTTGGTAGCTTGGTCAATGCCAAAACACAGTGAGATCTTTTTATGGCTTTAAACGCGTTTTCTCCTCGAGAGAAACATGATTTTACTAAAAACGTTATAGTTTAAACATGCCTGTTTGTACATGTGTGCAAACACTCAGAGCCTTAAGATAGGGGTTTCACCAATGTGTTTTTTGGTGAGAAACCTTCTATTTCAAGGTTCTGTGCGTTTTCAGACAAGTACAATATGTATTTATAGTGTTTCTGATGAAATCCCTCCTTTTAATGCATTTTCTCACAGAAAACGAGTCTCTCGCCATGGGAACATGGCTTTTTTGAAAAAGCATATTCTGGTCGAGAAATCGTGTTTTAAGTAATTAAAACGACTCCCGGCCTTATTTAGTTCACATTTGTACTTTTGGTAAGCTAGCCCGTATTCATAACGCACTAAACCTTTTTATCGCGTTAAACGCCTTTTCTCGACGAGAAAAGCACAATTTCATCAAAAACAAACAAAACAAGAAAAATGAATCTATTCAACAAGTCTGCAACACGTCCTTAAGAGTTACATGATTTCACCCAATGTCAATGTGTAATTTCTCCAGTTCTGATCATTTTTTAGGCTGTTGGTAGCTTGGTCAATGCCAAAACACAGTGAGATCTTTTTATGGCTTTAAACGCGTTTTCTCCTCGAGAGAAACATGATTTCACCAAAAACGTTATAGTTTAAACATGCCTGTTTGTACATGTGTGCAAACACTCAGAGCCTTAAGATAGGGGTTTCACCAATGTGTTTTTTGGTGAGAAACCTTCTATTTCAAGGTTCTGTGCGTTTTCAGACAAGTACAATATGTATTTATAGTGTTTCTGATGAAATCCCTCCTTTTAATGCATTTTCTCACAGAAAACGAGTCTCTCGCCATGGGAACATGGCTTTTTTGAAAAAGCATATTCTGGTCGAGAAATCGTGTTTTAAGCAATAAAAACGACTCCCGGCCTTATTTAGTTCACATTTGTACTTTTGGTAAGCTAGCCCGTATTCATAACGCACTAAACCTTTTTATCGCGTTAAACGCCTTTTCTCGACGAGAAAAGCACAATTTCATCAAAAACAAACAAAACAAGAAAAATGAATCTATTCAACAAGTCTGCAACACGTCCTTAAGAGTTACATGATTTCACCCAATGTCAATGTGTAATTTCTCCAGTTCTGATCATTTTTTAGGTGGTTGGTAGCTTGGTCAATGCCAAAACACAGTGAGATCTTTTTATGGCTTTAAACGCGTTTTCTCCTCGAGAGAAACATGATTTCACTAAAAACGTTATAGTTTAAACATGCCTGTTTGTACATGTGTGCAAACACTCAGAGCCTTAAGATAGGGGTTTCACCAATGTGTTTTTTGGTGAGAAACCTTCTATTTCAAGGTTTTGTGCGTTTTCAGACAAGTACAATATGTATTTATAGTGTTTCTGATGAAATCCCTCCTTTTAATGCATTTTCTCACAGAAAACGAGTCTCTCGCCATGGGAACATGGCTTTTTTGAAAAAGCATATTCTGGTCGAGAAATCGTGTTTTAAGCAATAAAAACGACTCCCGGCCTTATTTAGTTCACATTTGTACTTTTGGTAAGCTAGCCCGTATTCATAACGCACTAAACCTTTTTATCGCGTTAAACGCCTTTTCTCGACGAGAAAAGCACAATTTCATCAAAAACAAACAAAACAAGAAAAATGAATCTATTCAAGAAGTCTGCAACACGTCCTTAAGAGTTACATGATTTCACCCAATGTCAATGTGTAATTTCTCCAGTTCTGATCATTTTTTAGGTTGTTGGTAGCTTGGTCAATGCCAAAACACAGTGAGATCTTTTTATGGCTTTAAACGCGTTTTCTCCTCGAGAGAAACATGATTTCACTAAAAACGTTATAGTTTAAACATGCCTGTTTGTACATGTGTGCAAACACTCAGAGCCTTAAGATAGGGGTTTCACCAATGTGTTTTTTGGTGAGAAACCTTCTATTTCAAGGTTCTGTGCGTTTTCAGACAAGTACAATATGTATTTATAGTGTTTCTGATGAAATCCCTCCTTTTAATGCATTTTCTCACAGAAAACGAGTCTCTCGCCATGGGAACATGGCTTTTTTGAAAAAGCATATTCTGGTCGAGAAATCGTGTTTTAAGCAATAAAAACGACTCCCGGCCTTATTTAGTTCACATTTGTACTTTTGGTAAGCTAGCCCGTATTCATAACGCACTAAACCTTTTTATCGCGTTAAACGCCTTTTCTCGACGAGAAAAGCACAATTTCATCAAAAACAAACAAAACAAGAAAAATGAATCTATTCAACAAGTCTGCAACACGTCCTTAAGAGTTACATGATTTCACCCAATGTCAATGTGTAATTTCTCCAGTTCTGATCATTTTTTAGGTGGTTGGTAGCTTGGTCAATGCCAAAACACAGTGAGATCTTTTTATGGCTTTAAACGCGTTTTCTCCTCGAGAGAAACATGATTTCACTAAAAACGTTATAGTTTAAACATGCCTGTTTGTACATGTGTGCAAACACTCAGAGCCTTAAGATAGGGGTTTCACCAATGTGTTTTTTGGTGAGAAACCTTCTATTTCAAGGTTTTGTGCGTTTTCAGACAAGTACAATATGTATTTATAGTGTTTCTGATGAAATCCCTCCTTTTAATGCATTTTCTCACAGAAAACGAGTCTCTCGCCATGGGAACATGGCTTTTTTGAAAAAGCATATTCTGGTCGAGAAATCGTGTTTTAAGCAATAAAAACGACTCCCGGCCTTATTTAGTTCACATTTGTACTTTTGGTAAGCTAGCCCGTATTCATAACGCACTAAACCTTTTTATCGCGTTAAACGCCTTTTCTCGACGAGAAAAGCACAATTTCATCAAAAACAAACAAAACAAGAAAAATGAATCTATTCAAGAAGTCTGCAACACGTCCTTAAGAGTTACATGATTTCACCCAATGTCAATGTGTAATTTCTCCAGTTCTGATCATTTTTTAGGTTGTTGGTAGCTTGGTCAATGCCAAAACACAGTGAGATCTTTTTATGGCTTTAAACGCGTTTTCTCCTCGAGAGAAACATGATTTCACTAAAAACGTTATAGTTTAAACATGCCTGTTTGTACATGTGTGCAAACACTCAGAGCCTTAAGATAGGGGTTTCACCAATGTGTTTTTTGGTGAGAAACCTTCTATTTCAAGGTTCTGTGCGTTTTCAGACAAGTACAATATGTATTTATAGTGTTTCTGATGAAATCCCTCCTTTTAATGCATTTTCTCACAGAAAACGAGTCTCTCGCCATGGGAACATGGCTTTTTTGAAAAAGCATATTCTGGTCGAGAAATCGTGTTTTAAGCAATAAAAACGACTCCCGGCCTTATTTAGTTCACATTTGTACTTTTGGTAAGCTAGCCCGTATTCATAACGCACTAAACCTTTTTATCGCGTTAAACGCCTTTTCTCGACGAGAAAAGCACAATTTCATCAAAAACAAACAAAACAAGAAAAATGAATCTATTCAAGAAGTCTGCAACACGTCCTTAAGAGTTACATGATTTCACCCAATGTCAATGTGTAATTTCTCCAGTTCTGATCATTTTTTAGGTTGTTGGTAGCTTGGTCAATGCCAAAACACAGTGAGATCTTTTTATGGCTTTAAACGCGTTTTCTCCTCGAGAGAAACATGATTTCACTAAAAACGTTATAGTTTAAACATGCCTGTTTGTACATGTGTGCAAACACTCAGAGCCTTAAGATAGGGGTTTCACCAATGTGTTTTTTGGTGAGAAACCTTCTATTTCAAGGTTCTGTGCGTTTTCAGACAAGTACAATATGTATTTATAGTGTTTCTGATGAAATCCCTCCTTTTAATGCATTTTCTCACAGAAAACGAGTCTCTCGCCATGGGAACATGGCTTTTTTGAAAAAGCATATTCTGGTCGAGAAATCGTGTTTTAAGCAATAAAAACGACTCCCGGCCTTATTTAGTTCACATTTGTACTTTTGGTAAGCTAGCCCGTATTCATAACGCACTAAACCTTTTTATCGCGTTAAACGCCTTTTCTCGACGAGAAAAGCACAATTTCATCAAAAACAAACAAAACAAGAAAAATGAATCTATTCAACAAGTCTGCAACACGTCCTTAAGAGTTACATGATTTCACCCAATGTCAATGTGTAATTTCTCCAGTTCTGATCATTTTTTAGGTGGTTGGTAGCTTGGTCAATGCCAAAACACAGTGAGATCTTTTTATGGCTTTAAACGCGTTTTCTCCTCGAGAGAAACATGATTTCACTAAAAACGTTATAGTTTAAACATGCCTGTTTGTACATGTGTGCAAACACTCAGAGCCTTAAGATAGGGGTTTCACCAATGTGTTTTTTGGTGAGAAACCTTCTATTTCAAGGTTTTGTGCGTTTTCAGACAAGTACAATATGTATTTATAGTGTTTCTGATGAAATCCCTCCTTTTAATGCATTTTCTCACAGAAAACGAGTCTCTCGCCATGGGAACATGGCTTTTTTGAAAAAGCATATTCTGGTCGAGAAATCGTGTTTTAAGCAATAAAAACGACTCCCGGCCTTATTTAGTTCACATTTGTACTTTTGGTAAGCTAGCCCGTATTCATAACGCACTAAACCTTTTTATCGCGTTAAACGCCTTTTCTCGACGAGAAAAGCACAATTTCATCAAAAACAAACAAAACAAGAAAAATGAATCTATTCAAGAAGTCTGCAACACGTCCTTAAGAGTTACATGATTTCACCCAATGTCAATGTGTAATTTCTCCAGTTCTGATCATTTTTTAGGTTGTTGGTAGCTTGGTCAATGCCAAAACACAGTGAGATCTTTTTATGGCTTTAAACGCGTTTTCTCCTCGAGAGAAACATGATTTCACTAAAAACGTTATAGTTTAAACATGCCTGTTTGTACATGTGTGCAAACACTCAGAGCCTTAAGATAGGGGTTTCACCAATGTGTTTTTTGGTGAGAAACCTTCTATTTCAAGGTTCTGTGCGTTTTCAGACAAGTACAATATGTATTTATAGTGTTTCTGATGAAATCCCTCCTTTTAATGCATTTTCTCACAGAAAACGAGTCTCTCGCCATGGGAACATGGCTTTTTTGAAAAAGCATATTCTGGTCGAGAAATCGTGTTTTAAGCAATAAAAACGACTCCCGGCCTTATTTAGTTCACATTTGTACTTTTGGTAAGCTAGCCCGTATTCATAACGCACTAAACCTTTTTATCGCGTTAAACGCCTTTTCTCGACGAGAAAAGCACAATTTCATCAAAAACAAACAAAACAAGAAAAATGAATCTATTCAAGAAGTCTGCAACACGTCCTTAAGAGTTACATGATTTCACCCAATGTCAATGTGTAATTTCTCCAGTTCTGATCATTTTTTAGGTTGTTGGTAGCTTGGTCAATGCCAAAACACAGTGAGATCTTTTTATGGCTTTAAACGCGTTTTCTCCTCGAGAGAAACATGATTTCACTAAAAACGTTATAGTTTAAACATGCCTGTTTGTACATGTGTGCAAACACTCAGAGCCTTAAGATAGGGGTTTCACCAATGTGTTTTTTGGTGAGAAACCTTCTATTTCAAGGTTCTGTGCGTTTTCAGACAAGTACAATATGTATTTATAGTGTTTCTGATGAAATCCCTCCTTTTAATGCATTTTCTCACAGAAAACGAGTCTCTCGCCATGGGAACATGGCTTTTTTGAAAAAGCATATTCTGGTCGAGAAATCGTGTTTTAAGCAATAAAAACGACTCCCGGCCTTATTTAGTTCACATTTGTACTTTTGGTAAGCTAGCCCGTATTCATAACGCACTAAACCTTTTTATCGCGTTAAACGCCTTTTCTCGACGAGAAAAGCACAATTTCATCAAAAACAAACAAAACAAGAAAAATGAATCTATTCAAGAAGTCTGCAACACGTCCTTAAGAGTTACATGATTTCACCCAATGTCAATGTGTAATTTCTCCAGTTCTGATCATTTTTTAGGTTGTTGGTAGCTTGGTCAATGCCAAAACACAGTGAGATCTTTTTATGGCTTTAAACGCGTTTTCTCCTCGAGAGAAACATGATTTCACTAAAAACGTTATAGTTTAAACATGCCTGTTTGTACATGTGTGCAAACACTCAGAGCCTTAAGATAGGGGTTTCACCAATGTGTTTTTTGGTGAGAAACCTTCTATTTCAAGGTTCTGTGCGTTTTCAGACAAGTACAATATGTATTTATAGTGTTTCTGATGAAATCCCTCCTTTTAATGCATTTTCTCACAGAAAACGAGTCTCTCGCCATGGGAACATGGCTTTTTTGAAAAAGCATATTCTGGTCGAGAAATCGTGTTTTAAGCAATAAAAACGACTCCCGGCCTTATTTAGTTCACATTTGTACTTTTGGTAAGCTAGCCCGTATTCATAACGCACTAAACTTTTTATCGCGTTAAACGCCTTTTCTCGACGAGAAAAGCACAATTTCATCAAAAACAAACAAAACAAGAAAAATGAATCTATTCAAGAAGTCTGCAACACGTCCTTAAGAGTTACATGATTTCACCCAATGTCAATGTGTAATTTCTCCAGTTCTGATCATTTTTTAGGTGGTTGGTAGCTTGGTCAATGCCAAAACACAGTGAGATCTTTTTATGGCTTTAAACGCGTTTTCTCCTCGAGAGAAACATGATTTCACCAAAAACGTTATAGTTTAAACATGCCTGTTTGTACATGTGTGCAAACACTCAGAGCCTTAAGATAGGGGTTTCACCAATGTGTTTTTTGGTGAGAAACCTTCTATTTCAAGGTTCTGTGCGTTTTCAGACAAGTACAATATGTATTTATAGTGTTTCTGATGAAATCCCTCCTTTTAATGCATTTTCTCACAGAAAACGAGTCTCTCGCCATGGGAACATGGCTTTTTTGAAAAAGCATATTCTGGTCGAGAAATCGTGTTTTAAGCAATAAAAACGACTCCCGGCCTTATTTAGTTCACATTTGTACTTTTGGTAAGCTAGCCCGTATTCATAACGCACTAAACCTTTTTATCGCGTTAAACGCCTTTTCTCGACGAGAAAAGCACAATTTCATCAAAAACAAACAAAACAAGAAAAATGAATCTATTCAACAAGTCTGCAACACGTCCTTAAGAGTTACATGATTTCACCCAATGTCAATGTGTAATTTCTCCAGTTCTGATCATTTTTTAGGTGGTTGGTAGCTTGGTCAATGCCAAAACACAGTGAGATCTTTTTATGGCTTTAAACGCGTTTTCTCCTCGAGAGAAACATGATTTCACTAAAAACGTTATAGTTTAAACATGCCTGTTTGTACATGTGTGCAAACACTCAGAGCCTTAAGATAGGGGTTTCACCAATGTGTTTTTTGGTGAGAAACCTTCTATTTCAAGGTTTTGTGCGTTTTCAGACAAGTACAATATGTATTTATAGTGTTTCTGATGAAATCCCTCCTTTTAATGCATTTTCTCACAGAAAACGAGTCTCTCGCCATGGGAACATGGCTTTTTTGAAAAAGCATATTCTGGTCGAGAAATCGTGTTTTAAGCAATAAAAACGACTCCCGGCCTTATTTAGTTCACATTTGTACTTTTGGTAAGCTAGCCCGTATTCATAACGCACTAAACCTTTTTATCGCGTTAAACGCCTTTTCTCGACGAGAAAAGCACAATTTCATCAAAAACAAACAAAACAAGAAAAATGAATCTATTCAAGAAGTCTGCAACACGTCCTTAAGAGTTACATGATTTCACCCAATGTCAATGTGTAATTTCTCCAGTTCTGATCATTTTTTAGGTTGTTGGTAGCTTGGTCAATGCCAAAACACAGTGAGATCTTTTTATGGCTTTAAACGCGTTTTCTCCTCGAGAGAAACATGATTTCACTAAAAACGTTATAGTTTAAACATGCCTGTTTGTACATGTGTGCAAACACTCAGAGCCTTAAGATAGGGGTTTCACCAATGTGTTTTTTGGTGAGAAACCTTCTATTTCAAGGTTCTGTGCGTTTTCAGACAAGTACAATATGTATTTATAGTGTTTCTGATGAAATCCCTCCTTTTAATGCATTTTCTCACAGAAAACGAGTCTCTCGCCATGGGAACATGGCTTTTTTGAAAAAGCATATTCTGGTCGAGAAATCGTGTTTTAAGCAATAAAAACGACTCCCGGCCTTATTTAGTTCACATTTGTACTTTTGGTAAGCTAGCCCGTATTCATAACGCACTAAACCTTTTTATCGCGTTAAACGCCTTTTCTCGACGAGAAAAGCACAATTTCATCAAAAACAAACAAAACAAGAAAAATGAATCTATTCAACAAGTCTGCAACACGTCCTTAAGAGTTACATGATTTCACCCAATGTCAATGTGTAATTTCTCCAGTTCTGATCATTTTTTAGGTGGTTGGTAGCTTGGTCAATGCCAAAACACAGTGAGATCTTTTTATGGCTTTAAACGCGTTTTCTCCTCGAGAGAAACATGATTTCACTAAAAACGTTATAGTTTAAACATGCCTGTTTGTACATGTGTGCAAACACTCAGAGCCTTAAGATAGGGGTTTCACCAATGTGTTTTTTGGTGAGAAACCTTCTATTTCAAGGTTTTGTGCGTTTTCAGACAAGTACAATATGTATTTATAGTGTTTCTGATGAAATCCCTCCTTTTAATGCATTTTCTCACAGAAAACGAGTCTCTCGCCATGGGAACATGGCTTTTTTGAAAAAGCATATTCTGGTCGAGAAATCGTGTTTTAAGCAATAAAAACGACTCCCGGCCTTATTTAGTTCACATTTGTACTTTTGGTAAGCTAGCCCGTATTCATAACGCACTAAACCTTTTTATCGCGTTAAACGCCTTTTCTCGACGAGAAAAGCACAATTTCATCAAAAACAAACAAAACAAGAAAAATGAATCTATTCAACAAGTCTGCAACACGTCCTTAAGAGTTACATGATTTCACCCAATGTCAATGTGTAATTTCTCCAGTTCTGATCATTTTTTAGGTTGTTGGTAGCTTGGTCAATGCCAAAACACAGTGAGATCTTTTTATGGCTTTAAACGCGTTTTCTCCTCGAGAGAAACATGATTTCACTAAAAACGTTATAGTTTAAACATGCCTGTTTGTACATGTGTGCAAACACTCAGAGCCTTAAGATAGGGGTTTCACCAATGTGTTTTTTGGTGAGAAACCTTCTATTTCAAGGTTCTGTGCGTTTTCAGACAAGTACAATATGTATTTATAGTGTTTCTGATGAAATCCCTCCTTTTAATGCATTTTCTCACAGAAAACGAGTCTCTCGCCATGGGAACATGGCTTTTTTGAAAAAGCATATTCTGGTCGAGAAATCGTGTTTTAAGCAATAAAAACGACTCCCGGCCTTATTTAGTTCACATTTGTACTTTTGGTAAGCTAGCCCGTATTCATAACGCACTAAACCTTTTTATCGCGTTAAACGCCTTTTCTCGACGAGAAAAGCACAATTTCATCAAAAACAAACAAAACAAGAAAAATGAATCTATTCAACAAGTCTGCAACACGTCCTTAAGAGTTACATGATTTCACCCAATGTCAATGTGTAATTTCTCCAGTTCTGATCATTTTTTAGGTGGTTGGTAGCTTGGTCAATGCCAAAACACAGTGAGATCTTTTTATGGCTTTAAACGCGTTTTCTCCTCGAGAGAAACATGATTTCACTAAAAACGTTATAGTTTAAACATGCCTGTTTGTACATGTGTGCAAACACTCAGAGCCTTAAGATAGGGGTTTCACCAATGTGTTTTTTGGTGAGAAACCTTCTATTTCAAGGTTCTGTGCGTTTTCAGACAAGTACAATATGTATTTATAGTGTTTCTGATGAAATCCCTCCTTTTAATGCATTTTCTCACAGAAAACGAGTCTCTCGCCATGGGAACATGGCTTTTTTGAAAAAGCATATTCTGGTCGAGAAATCGTGTTTTAAGCAATAAAAACGACTCCCGGCCTTATTTAGTTCACATTTGTACTTTTGGTAAGCTAGCCCGTATTCATAACGCACTAAACCTTTTTATCGCGTTAAACGCCTTTTCTCGACGAGAAAAGCACAATTTCATCAAAAACAAACAAAACAAGAAAAATGAATCTATTCAAGAAGTCTGCAACACGTCCTTAAGAGTTACATGATTTCACCCAATGTCAATGTGTAATTTCTCCAGTTCTGATCATTTTTTAGGTGGTTGGTAGCTTGGTCAATGCCAAAACACAGTGAGATCTTTTTATGGCTTTAAACGCGTTTTCTCCTCGAGAGAAACATGATTTCACCAAAAACGTTATAGTTTAAACATGCCTGTTTGTACATGTGTGCAAACACTCAGAGCCTTAAGATAGGGGTTTCACCAATGTGTTTTTTGGTGAGAAACCTTCTATTTCAAGGTTCTGTGCGTTTTCAGACAAGTACAATATGTATTTATAGTGTTTCTGATGAAATCCCTCCTTTTAATGCATTTTCTCACAGAAAACGAGTCTCTCGCCATGGGAACATGGCTTTTTTGAAAAAGCATATTCTGGTCGAGAAATCGTGTTTTAAGCAATAAAAACGACTCCCGGCCTTATTTAGTTCACATTTGTACTTTTGGTAAGCTAGCCCGTATTCATAACGCACTAAACCTTTTTATCGCGTTAAACGCCTTTTCTCGACGAGAAAAGCACAATTTCATCAAAAACAAACAAAACAAGAAAAATGAATCTATTCAACAAGTCTGCAACACGTCCTTAAGAGTTACATGATTTCACCCAATGTCAATGTGTAATTTCTCCAGTTCTGATCATTTTTTAGGTGGTTGGTAGCTTGGTCAATGCCAAAACACAGTGAGATCTTTTTATGGCTTTAAACGCGTTTTCTCCTCGAGAGAAACATGATTTCACTAAAAACGTTATAGTTTAAACATGCCTGTTTGTACATGTGTGCAAACACTCAGAGCCTTAAGATAGGGGTTTCACCAATGTGTTTTTTGGTGAGAAACCTTCTATTTCAAGGTTTTGTGCGTTTTCAGACAAGTACAATATGTATTTATAGTGTTTCTGATGAAATCCCTCCTTTTAATGCATTTTCTCACAGAAAACGAGTCTCTCGCCATGGGAACATGGCTTTTTTGAAAAAGCATATTCTGGTCGAGAAATCGTGTTTTAAGCAATAAAAACGACTCCCGGCCTTATTTAGTTCACATTTGTGCTTTTGGTAAGCTAGCCCGTATTCATAACGCACTAAACCTTTTTATCGCGTTAAACGCCTTTTCTCGACGAGAAAAGCACAATTTCATCAAAAACAAACAAAACAAGAAAAATGAATCTATTCAAGAAGTCTGCAACACGTCCTTAAGAGTTACATGATTTCACCCAATGTCAATGTGTAATTTCTCCAGTTCTGATCATTTTTTAGGTTGTTGGTAGCTTGGTCAATGCCAAAACACAGTGAGATCTTTTTATGGCTTTAAACGCGTTTTCTCCTCGAGAGAAACATGATTTCACTAAAAACGTTATAGTTTAAACATGCCTGTTTGTACATGTGTGCAAACACTCAGAGCCTTAAGATAGGGGTTTCACCAATGTGTTTTTTGGTGAGAAACCTTCTATTTCAAGGTTCTGTGCGTTTTCAGACAAGTACAATATGTATTTATAGTGTTTCTGATGAAATCCCTCCTTTTAATGCATTTTCTCACAGAAAACGAGTCTCTCGCCATGGGAACATGGCTTTTTTGAAAAAGCATATTCTGGTCGAGAAATCGTGTTTTAAGCAATAAAAACGACTCCCGGCCTTATTTAGTTCACATTTGTACTTTTGGTAAGCTAGCCCGTATTCATAACGCACTAAACCTTTTTATCGCGTTAAACGCCTTTTCTCGACGAGAAAAGCACAATTTCATCAAAAACAAACAAAACAAGAAAAATGAATCTATTCAACAAGTCTGCAACACGTCCTTAAGAGTTACATGATTTCACCCAATGTCAATGTGTAATTTCTCCAGTTCTGATCATTTTTTAGGTGGTTGGTAGCTTGGTCAATGCCAAAACACAGTGAGATCTTTTTATGGCTTTAAACGCGTTTTCTCCTCGAGAGAAACATGATTTCACTAAAAACGTTATAGTTTAAACATGCCTGTTTGTACATGTGTGCAAACACTCAGAGCCTTAAGATAGGGGTTTCACCAATGTGTTTTTTGGTGAGAAACCTTCTATTTCAAGGTTTTGTGCGTTTTCAGACAAGTACAATATGTATTTATAGTGTTTCTGATGAAATCCCTCCTTTTAATGCATTTTCTCACAGAAAACGAGTCTCTCGCCATGGGAACATGGCTTTTTTGAAAAAGCATATTCTGGTCGAGAAATCGTGTTTTAAGCAATAAAAACGACTCCCGGCCTTATTTAGTTCACATTTGTACTTTTGGTAAGCTAGCCCGTATTCATAACGCACTAAACCTTTTTATCGCGTTAAACGCCTTTTCTCGACGAGAAAAGCACAATTTCATCAAAAACAAACAAAACAAGAAAAATGAATCTATTCAACAAGTCTGCAACACGTCCTTAAGAGTTACATGATTTCACCCAATGTCAATGTGTAATTTCTCCAGTTCTGATCATTTTTTAGGTGGTTGGTAGCTTGGTCAATGCCAAAACACAGTGAGATCTTTTTATGGCTTTAAACGCGTTTTCTCCTCGAGAGAAACATGATTTCAATAAAAACGTTATAGTTTAAACATGCCTGTTTGTACATGTGTGCAAACACTCAGAGCCTTAAGATAGGGGTTTCACCAATGTGTTTTTTGGTGAGAAACCTTCTATTTCAAGGTTCTGTGCGTTTTCAGACAAGTACAATATGTATTTATAGTGTTTCTGATGAAATCCCTCCTTTTAATGCATTTTCTCACAGAAAACGAGTCTCTCGCCATGGGAACATGGCTTTTTTGAAAAAGCATATTCTGGTCGAGAAATCGTGTTTTAAGCAATAAAAACGACTCCCGGCCTTATTTAGTTCACATTTGTACTTTTGGTAAGCTAGCCCGTATTCATAACGCACTAAACCTTTTTATCGCGTTAAACGCCTTTTCTCGACGAGAAAAGCACAATTTCATCAAAAACAAACAAAACAAGAAAAATGAATCTATTCAACAAGTCTGCAACACGTCCTTAAGAGTTACATGATTTCACCCAATGTCAATGTGTAATTTCTCCAGTTCTGATCATTTTTTAGGTGGTTGGTAGCTTGGTCAATGCCAAAACACAGTGAGATCTTTTTATGGCTTTAAACGCGTTTTCTCCTCGAGAGAAACATGATTTCACCAAAAACGTTATAGTTTAAACATGCCTGTTTGTACATGTGTGCAAACACTCAGAGCCTTAAGATAGGGGTTTCACCAATGTGTTTTTTGGTGAGAAACCTTCTATTTCAAGGTTCTGTGCGTTTTCAGACAAGTACAATATGTATTTATAGTGTTTCTGATGAAATCCCTCCTTTTAATGCATTTTCTCACAGAAAACGAGTCTCTCGCCATGGGAACATGGCTTTTTTGAAAAAGCATATTCTGGTCGAGAAATCGTGTTTTAAGCAATAAAAACGACTCCCGGCCTTATTTAGTTCACATTTGTACTTTTGGTAAGCTAGCCCGTATTCATAACGCACTAAACCTTTTTATCGCGTTAAACGCCTTTTCTCGACGAGAAAAGCACAATTTCATCAAAAACAAACAAAACAAGAAAAATGAATCTATTCAACAAGTCTGCAACACGTCCTTAAGAGTTACATGATTTCACCCAATGTCAATGTGTAATTTCTCCAGTTCTGATCATTTTTTAGGTGGTTGGTAGCTTGGTCAATGCCAAAACACAGTGAGATCTTTTTATGGCTTTAAACGCGTTTTCTCCTCGAGAGAAACATGATTTCACTAAAAACGTTATAGTTTAAACATGCCTGTTTGTACATGTGTGCAAACACTCAGAGCCTTAAGATAGGGGTTTCACCAATGTGTTTTTTGGTGAGAAACCTTCTATTTCAAGGTTTTGTGCGTTTTCAGACAAGTACAATATGTATTTATAGTGTTTCTGATGAAATCCCTCCTTTTAATGCATTTTCTCACAGAAAACGAGTCTCTCGCCATGGGAACATGGCTTTTTTGAAAAAGCATATTCTGGTCGAGAAATCGTGTTTTAAGCAATAAAAACGACTCCCGGCCTTATTTAGTTCACATTTGTACTTTTGGTAAGCTAGCCCGTATTCATAACGCACTAAACCTTTTTATCGCGTTAAACGCCTTTTCTCGACGAGAAAAGCACAATTTCATCAAAAACAAACAAAACAAGAAAAATGAATCTATTCAAGAAGTCTGCAACACGTCCTTAAGAGTTACATGATTTCACCCAATGTCAATGTGTAATTTCTCCAGTTCTGATCATTTTTTAGGTTGTTGGTAGCTTGGTCAATGCCAAAACACAGTGAGATCTTTTTATGGCTTTAAACGCGTTTTCTCCTCGAGAGAAACATGATTTCACTAAAAACGTTATAGTTTAAACATGCCTGTTTGTACATGTGTGCAAACACTCAGAGCCTTAAGATAGGGGTTTCACCAATGTGTTTTTTGGTGAGAAACCTTCTATTTCAAGGTTCTGTGCGTTTTCAGACAAGTACAATATGTATTTATAGTGTTTCTGATGAAATCCCTCCTTTTAATGCATTTTCTCACAGAAAACGAGTCTCTCGCCATGGGAACATGGCTTTTTTGAAAAAGCATATTCTGGTCGAGAAATCGTGTTTTAAGCAATAAAAACGACTCCCGGCCTTATTTAGTTCACATTTGTACTTTTGGTAAGCTAGCCCGTATTCATAACGCACTAAACCTTTTTATCGCGTTAAACGCCTTTTCTCGACGAGAAAAGCACAATTTCATCAAAAACAAACAAAACAAGAAAAATGAATCTATTCAAGAAGTCTGCAACACGTCCTTAAGAGTTACATGATTTCACCCAATGTCAATGTGTAATTTCTCCAGTTCTGATCATTTTTTAGGTGGTTGGTAGCTTGGTCAATGCCAAAACACAGTGAGATCTTTTTATGGCTTTAAACGCGTTTTCTCCTCGAGAGAAACATGATTTCACTAAAAACGTTATAGTTTAAACATGCCTGTTTGTACATGTGTGCAAACACTCAGAGCCTTAAGATAGGGGTTTCACCAATGTGTTTTTTGGTGAGAAACCTTCTATTTCAAGGTTCTGTGCGTTTTCAGACAAGTACAATATGTATTTATAGTGTTTCTGATGAAATCCCTCCTTTTAATGCATTTTCTCACAGAAAACGAGTCTCTCGCCATGGGAACATGGCTTTTTTGAAAAAGCATATTCTGGTCGAGAAATCGTGTTTTAAGCAATAAAAACGACTCCCGGCCTTATTTAGTTCACATTTGTGCTTTTGGTAAGCTAGCCCGTATTCATAACGCACTAAACCTTTTTATCGCGTTAAACGCCTTTTCTCGACGAGAAAAGCACAATTTCATCAAAAACAAACAAAACAAGAAAAATGAATCTATTCAAGAAGTCTGCAACACGTCCTTAAGAGTTACATGATTTCACCCAATGTCAATGTGTAATTTCTCCAGTTCTGATCATTTTTTAGGTTGTTGGTAGCTTGGTCAATGCCAAAACACAGTGAGATCTTTTTATGGCTTTAAACGCGTTTTCTCCTCGAGAGAAACATGATTTCACTAAAAACGTTATAGTTTAAACATGCCTGTTTGTACATGTGTGCAAACACTCAGAGCCTTAAGATAGGGGTTTCACCAATGTGTTTTTTGGTGAGAAACCTTCTATTTCAAGGTTCTGTGCGTTTTCAGACAAGTACAATATGTATTTATAGTGTTTCTGATGAAATCCCTCCTTTTAATGCATTTTCTCACAGAAAACGAGTCTCTCGCCATGGGAACATGGCTTTTTTGAAAAAGCATATTCTGGTCGAGAAATCGTGTTTTAAGCAATAAAAACGACTCCCGGCCTTATTTAGTTCACATTTGTACTTTTGGTAAGCTAGCCCGTATTCATAACGCACTAAACCTTTTTATCGCGTTAAACGCCTTTTCTCGACGAGAAAAGCACAATTTCATCAAAAACAAACAAAACAAGAAAAATGAATCTATTCAACAAGTCTGCAACACGTCCTTAAGAGTTACATGATTTCACCCAATGTCAATGTGTAATTTCTCCAGTTCTGATCATTTTTTAGGTGGTTGGTAGCTTGGTCAATGCCAAAACACAGTGAGATCTTTTTATGGCTTTAAACGCGTTTTCTCCTCGAGAGAAACATGATTTCACTAAAAACGTTATAGTTTAAACATGCCTGTTTGTACATGTGTGCAAACACTCAGAGCCTTAAGATAGGGGTTTCACCAATGTGTTTTTTGGTGAGAAACCTTCTATTTCAAGGTTTTGTGCGTTTTCAGACAAGTACAATATGTATTTATAGTGTTTCTGATGAAATCCCTCCTTTTAATGCATTTTCTCACAGAAAACGAGTCTCTCGCCATGGGAACATGGCTTTTTTGAAAAAGCATATTCTGGTCGAGAAATCGTGTTTTAAGCAATAAAAACGACTCCCGGCCTTATTTAGTTCACATTTGTACTTTTGGTAAGCTAGCCCGTATTCATAACGCACTAAACCTTTTTATCGCGTTAAACGCCTTTTCTCGACGAGAAAAGCACAATTTCATCAAAAACAAACAAAACAAGAAAAATGAATCTATTCAAGAAGTCTGCAACACGTCCTTAAGAGTTACATGATTTCACCCAATGTCAATGTGTAATTTCTCCAGTTCTGATCATTTTTTAGGTTGTTGGTAGCTTGGTCAATGCCAAAACACAGTGAGATCTTTTTATGGCTTTAAACGCGTTTTCTCCTCGAGAGAAACATGATTTCACTAAAAACGTTATAGTTTAAACATGCCTGTTTGTACATGTGTGCAAACACTCAGAGCCTTAAGATAGGGGTTTCACCAATGTGTTTTTTGGTGAGAAACCTTCTATTTCAAGGTTCTGTGCGTTTTCAGACAAGTACAATATGTATTTATAGTGTTTCTGATGAAATCCCTCCTTTTAATGCATTTTCTCACAGAAAACGAGTCTCTCGCCATGGGAACATGGCTTTTTTGAAAAAGCATATTCTGGTCGAGAAATCGTGTTTTAAGCAATAAAAACGACTCCCGGCCTTATTTAGTTCACATTTGTACTTTTGGTAAGCTAGCCCGTATTCATAACGCACTAAACCTTTTTATCGCGTTAAACGCCTTTTCTCGACGAGAAAAGCACAATTTCATCAAAAACAAACAAAACAAGAAAAATGAATCTATTCAAGAAGTCTGCAACACGTCCTTAAGAGTTACATGATTTCACCCAATGTCAATGTGTAATTTCTCCAGTTCTGATCATTTTTTAGGTGGTTGGTAGCTTGGTCAATGCCAAAACACAGTGAGATCTTTTTATGGCTTTAAACGCGTTTTCTCCTCGAGAGAAACATGATTTCACCAAAAACGTTATAGTTTAAACATGCCTGTTTGTACATGTGTGCAAACACTCAGAGCCTTAAGATAGGGGTTTCACCAATGTGTTTTTTGGTGAGAAACCTTCTATTTCAAGGTTCTGTGCGTTTTCAGACAAGTACAATATGTATTTATAGTGTTTCTGATGAAATCCCTCCTTTTAATGCATTTTCTCACAGAAAACGAGTCTCTCGCCATGGGAACATGGCTTTTTTGAAAAAGCATATTCTGGTCGAGAAATCGTGTTTTAAGCAATAAAAACGACTCCCGGCCTTATTTAGTTCACATTTGTACTTTTGGTAAGCTAGCCCGTATTCATAACGCACTAAACCTTTTTATCGCGTTAAACGCCTTTTCTCGACGAGAAAAGCACAATTTCATCAAAAACAAACAAAACAAGAAAAATGAATCTATTCAAGAAGTCTGCAACACGTCCTTAAGAGTTACATGATTTCACCCAATGTCAATGTGTAATTTCTCCAGTTCTGATCATTTTTTAGGTGGTTGGTAGCTTGGTCAATGCCAAAACACAGTGAGATCTTTTTATGGCTTTAAACGCGTTTTCTCCTCGAGAGAAACATGATTTCACTAAAAACGTTATAGTTTAAACATGCCTGTTTGTACATGTGTGCAAACACTCAGAGCCTTAAGATAGGGGTTTCACCAATGTGTTTTTTGGTGAGAAACCTTCTATTTCAAGGTTCTGTGCGTTTTCAGACAAGTACAATATGTATTTATAGTGTTTCTGATGAAATCCCTCCTTTTAATGCATTTTCTCACAGAAAACGAGTCTCTCGCCATGGGAACATGGCTTTTTTGAAAAAGCATATTCTGGTCGAGAAATCGTGTTTTAAGCAATAAAAACGACTCCCGGCCTTATTTAGTTCACATTTGTACTTTTGGTAAGCTAGCCCGTATTCATAACGCACTAAACCTTTTTATCGCGTTAAACGCCTTTTCTCGACGAGAAAAGCACAATTTCATCAAAAACAAACAAAACAAGAAAAATGAATCTATTCAAGAAGTCTGCAACACGTCCTTAAGAGTTACATGATTTCACCCAATGTCAATGTGTAATTTCTCCAGTTCTGATCATTTTTTAGGTGGTTGGTAGCTTGGTCAATGCCAAAACACAGTGAGATCTTTTTATGGCTTTAAACGCGTTTTCTCCTCGAGAGAAACATGATTTCACCAAAAACGTTATAGTTTAAACATGCCTGTTTGTACATGTGTGCAAACACTCAGAGCCTTAAGATAGGGGTTTCACCAATGTGTTTTTTGGTGAGAAACCTTCTATTTCAAGGTTCTGTGCGTTTTCAGACAAGTACAATATGTATTTATAGTGTTTCTGATGAAATCCCTCCTTTTAATGCATTTTCTCACAGAAAACGAGTCTCTCGCCATGGGAACATGGCTTTTTTGAAAAAGCATATTCTGGTCGAGAAATCGTGTTTTAAGCAATAAAAACGACTCCCGGCCTTATTTAGTTCACATTTGTACTTTTGGTAAGCTAGCCCGTATTCATAACGCACTAAACCTTTTTATCGCGTTAAACGCCTTTTCTCGACGAGAAAAGCACAATTTCATCAAAAACAAACAAAACAAGAAAAATGAATCTATTCAACAAGTCTGCAACACGTCCTTAAGAGTTACATGATTTCACCCAATGTCAATGTGTAATTTCTCCAGTTCTGATCATTTTTTAGGTGGTTGGTAGCTTGGTCAATGCCAAAACACAGTGAGATCTTTTTATGGCTTTAAACGCGTTTTCTCCTCGAGAGAAACATGATTTCACTAAAAACGTTATAGTTTAAACATGCCTGTTTGTACATGTGTGCAAACACTCAGAGCCTTAAGATAGGGGTTTCACCAATGTGTTTTTTGGTGAGAAACCTTCTATTTCAAGGTTTTGTGCGTTTTCAGACAAGTACAATATGTATTTATAGTGTTTCTGATGAAATCCCTCCTTTTAATGCATTTTCTCACAGAAAACGAGTCTCTCGCCATGGGAACATGGCTTTTTTGAAAAAGCATATTCTGGTCGAGAAATCGTGTTTTAAGCAATAAAAACGACTCCCGGCCTTATTTAGTTCACATTTGTACTTTTGGTAAGCTAGCCCGTATTCATAACGCACTAAACCTTTTTATCGCGTTAAACGCCTTTTCTCGACGAGAAAAGCACAATTTCATCAAAAACAAACAAAACAAGAAAAATGAATCTATTCAAGAAGTCTGCAACACGTCCTTAAGAGTTACATGATTTCACCCAATGTCAATGTGTAATTTCTCCAGTTCTGATCATTTTTTAGGTTGTTGGTAGCTTGGTCAATGCCAAAACACAGTGAGATCTTTTTATGGCTTTAAACGCGTTTTCTCCTCGAGAGAAACATGATTTCACTAAAAACGTTATAGTTTAAACATGCCTGTTTGTACATGTGTGCAAACACTCAGAGCCTTAAGATAGGGGTTTCACCAATGTGTTTTTTGGTGAGAAACCTTCTATTTCAAGGTTCTGTGCGTTTTCAGACAAGTACAATATGTATTTATAGTGTTTCTGATGAAATCCCTCCTTTTAATGCATTTTCTCACAGAAAACGAGTCTCTCGCCATGGGAACATGGCTTTTTTGAAAAAGCATATTCTGGTCGAGAAATCGTGTTTTAAGCAATAAAAACGACTCCCGGCCTTATTTAGTTCACATTTGTACTTTTGGTAAGCTAGCCCGTATTCATAACGCACTAAACCTTTTTATCGCGTTAAACGCCTTTTCTCGACGAGAAAAGCACAATTTCATCAAAAACAAACAAAACAAGAAAAATGAATCTATTCAACAAGTCTGCAACACGTCCTTAAGAGTTACATGATTTCACCCAATGTCAATGTGTAATTTCTCCAGTTCTGATCATTTTTTAGGTGGTTGGTAGCTTGGTCAATGCCAAAACACAGTGAGATCTTTTTATGGCTTTAAACGCGTTTTCTCCTCGAGAGAAACATGATTTCACTAAAAACGTTATAGTTTAAACATGCCTGTTTGTACATGTGTGCAAACACTCAGAGCCTTAAGATAGGGGTTTCACCAATGTGTTTTTTGGTGAGAAACCTTCTATTTCAAGGTTTTGTGCGTTTTCAGACAAGTACAATATGTATTTATAGTGTTTCTGATGAAATCCCTCCTTTTAATGCATTTTCTCACAGAAAACGAGTCTCTCGCCATGGGAACATGGCTTTTTTGAAAAAGCATATTCTGGTCGAGAAATCGTGTTTTAAGCAATAAAAACGACTCCCGGCCTTATTTAGTTCACATTTGTACTTTTGGTAAGCTAGCCCGTATTCATAACGCACTAAACCTTTTTATCGCGTTAAACGCCTTTTCTCGACGAGAAAAGCACAATTTCATCAAAAACAAACAAAACAAGAAAAATGAATCTATTCAAGAAGTCTGCAACACGTCCTTAAGAGTTACATGATTTCACCCAATGTCAATGTGTAATTTCTCCAGTTCTGATCATTTTTTAGGTGGTTGGTAGCTTGGTCAATGCCAAAACACAGTGAGATCTTTTTATGGCTTTAAACGCGTTTTCTCCTCGAGAGAAACATGATTTCACCAAAAACGTTATAGTTTAAACATGCCTGTTTGTACATGTGTGCAAACACTCAGAGCCTTAAGATAGGGGTTTCACCAATGTGTTTTTTGGTGAGAAACCTTCTATTTCAAGGTTCTGTGCGTTTTCAGACAAGTACAATATGTATTTATAGTGTTTCTGATGAAATCCCTCCTTTTAATGCATTTTCTCACAGAAAACGAGTCTCTCGCCATGGGAACATGGCTTTTTTGAAAAAGCATATTCTGGTCGAGAAATCGTGTTTTAAGCAATAAAAACGACTCCCGGCCTTATTTAGTTCACATTTGTACTTTTGGTAAGCTAGCCCGTATTCATAACGCACTAAAACTTTTGTCGCTTTAAACGCCTTTTCGCGACGAGAAAAGCACAATTTCATCAAAAACAAACAAAACAAGAAAAATGAATCTATTCAACAAGTCTGCAACACGTCCTTAAGAGTTACATGATTTCACCCAATGTCAATGTGTAATTTCTCCAGTTCTGATCATTTTTTAGGTTGTTGGTAGCTTGGTCAATGCCAAAACACAGTGAGATCTTTTTATGGCTTTAAACGCGTTTTCTCCTCGAGAAAAACATGATTTCACTAAAAACGTTATAGTTTAAACATGCCTGTTTGTACATGTGTGCAAACACTCAGAGCCTTAAGATAGGGGTTTCACCAATGTGTTTTTTGGTGAGAAACCTTCTATTTCAAGGTCCTGTGCGTTTTCAGACAAGTATATATGTATTTATAGTGTTTCTGATGAAATCCCTCCTTTTAATGCATTTTTTCACAGAAAACGAGTCTCTCGCCATGGGAACATGGCTTTTTTGAAAAAGCATATTCTGGTCGAGAAATCGTGTTTTAAGCAATAAAAACGACTCCCGGCCTTATTTAGTTCACATTTTGTACTTTTGGTAAGCTAGCCCGTATTCATAACGCACTAAACCTTTTTATCGCGTTAAACGCCTTTTCTCGACGAGAAAAGCACAATTTCATCAAAAACAAACAAAACAAGAAAAATGAATCTATTCAACAAGTCTGCAACACGTCCTTAAGAGTTACATGATTTCACCCAATGTCAATGTGTAATTTCTCCAGTTCTGATCATTTTTTAGGTTGTTGGTAGCTTGGTCAATGCCAAAACACAAGTGAGATCTTTTTATGGCTTTAAACGCGTTTTCTCCTCGAGAGAAACATGATTTCACTAAAAACGTTATAGTTTAAACATGCCTGTTTGTACATGTGTGCAAACACTCAGAGCCTTAAGATAGGGGTTTCACCAATGTGTTTTTTGGTGAGAAACCTTCTATTTCAAGGTTCTGTGCGTTTTCAGACAAGTACAATATGTATTTATAGTGTTTCTGATGAAATCCCTCCTTTTAATGCATTTTCTCACAGAAAACGAGTCTCTCGCCATGGGAACATGGCTTTTTTGAAAAAGCATATTCTGGTCGAGAAATCGTGTTTTAAGCAATAAAAACGACTCCCGGCCTTATTTAGTTCACATTTGTACTTTTGGTAAGCTAGCCCGTATTCATAACGCACTAAAACTTTTGTCGCGTTAAACGCCTTTTCGCGACGAGAAAAGCACAATTTCATCAAAAACAAACAAAACAAGAAAAATGAATCTATTCAACAAGTCTGCAACACGTCCTTAAGAGTTGCATGATTTCACCCAATGTCAATGTGTAATTTCTCCAGTTCTGATCATTTTTTAGGTTGTTGGTAGCTTGGTCAATGCCAAAACACAGTGAGATCTTTTTATGGCTTTAAACGCGTTTTCTCTTCGAGAAAAACATGATTTCACTAAAAACGTTATAGTTTAAACATGCCTGTTTGTACATGTGTGCAAACACTCAGAGCCTTAAGATAGGGGTTTCACCAATGTGTTTTTTGGTGAGAAACCTTCTATTTCAAGGTTCTGTCCGTTTTCAGACAAGTACAATATGTATTTATAGTGTTTCTGATGAAATCCCTCCTTTTAATGCATTTTCTCACAGAAAACGAGTCTCTCGCCATGGGAACATGGCTTTTTTGAAAAAGCATATTCTGGTCGAGAAATCGTGTTTTAAGCAATAAAAACGACTCCCGGCCTTATTTGGTTCACATTTGTACTTTTGGTAAGCTAGCCCGTATTCATAACGCACTAAACCTTTTTATCGCGTTAAACGCCTTTTCTCGACGAGAAAAGCACAATTTCATCAAAAACAAACAAAACAAGAAAAA
Source organism: Lampris incognitus (assembly GCF_029633865.1). NCBI lineage: Eukaryota > Metazoa > Chordata > Actinopteri > Lampriformes > Lampridae > Lampris > Lampris incognitus. Next base: position 44,548,629 of record NC_079227.1, read on the forward strand.
TGAATCTATTCAACAAGTCTGCAACACGTCCTTAAGAGTTACATGATTTCACCCAATGTCAATGTGTAATTTCTCCAGTTCTGATCATTTTTTAGGTGGTTGGTAGCTTGGTCAATGCCAAAACACAGTGAGATCTTTTTATGGCTTTAAACGCGTTTTCTCCTCGAGAGAAACATGATTTCACTAAAAACGTTATAGTTTAAACATGCCTGTTTGTACATGTGTGCAAACACTCAGAGCCTTAAGATAGGGGTTTCACCAATGTGTTTTTTGGTGAGAAACCTTCTATTTCAAGGTTCTGTGCGTTTTCAGACAAGTACAATATGTATTTATAGTGTTTCTGATGAAATCCCTCCTTTTAATGCATTTTCTCACAGAAAACGAGTCTCTCGCCATGGGAACATGGCTTTTTTGAAAAAGCATTTTCTGGTCGAGAAATCGTGTTTTAAGCAATAAAAACGACTCCCGGCCTTATTTGGTTCACATTTGTACTTTTGGTAAGCTAGCCCGTATTCATAACGCACTAAACCTTTTTATCGCGTTAAACGCCTTTTCTCGACGAGAAAAGCACAATTTCATCAAAAACAAACAAAACAAGAAAAATGAATCTATTCAACAAGTCTGCAACACGTCCTTAAGAGTTACATGATTTCACCCAATGTCAATGTGTAATTTCTCCAGTTCTGATCATTTTTTAGGTGGTTGGTAGCTTGGTCAATGCCAAAACACAGTGAGATCTTTTTATGGCTTTAAACGCGTTTTCTCCTCGAGAGAAACATGATTTCACTAAAAACGTTATAGTTTAAACATGCCTGTTTGTACATGTGTGCAAACACTCAGAGCCTTAAGATAGGGGTTTTACCAATGTGTTTTTTGGTGAGAAACCTTCTATTTCAAGGTCCTGTGCGTTTTCAGACAAGTATATATGTATTTATAGTGTTTCTGATGAAATCCCTCCTTTTAATGCATTTTCTCACAGAAAACGAGTCTCTCGCCATGGGAACATGGCTTTTTTGAAAAAGCATATTCTGGTCGAGAAATCGTGTTTTAAGCAATAAAAACGACTCCCGGCCTTATTTAGTTCACATTTGTACTTTTGGTAAACTAGCCCGTATTCATAACGCACTAAACCTTTTTATCGCGTTAAACGCCTTTTCTCGACGAGAAAAGCACAATTTCATCAAAAACAAACAGAACAAGAAAAATGAATCTATTCAACAAGTCTGCAACACGTCCTTAAGAGTTACATGATTTCACCCAATGTCAATGTGTAATTTCTCCAGTTCTGATCATTTTTTAGGTTGTTGGTAGCTTGGTCAATGCCAAAACACAGTGAGATCTTTTTATGGCTTTAAACGCGTTTTCTCCTCGAGAGAAACATGATTTCACTAAAAACGTTATAGTTTAAACATGCCTGTTTGTACATGTGTGCAAACACTCAGAGCCTTAAGATAGGGGTTTCACCAATGTGTTTTTTGGTGAGAAACCTTCTATTTCAAGGTTTTGTGCGTTTTCAGACAAGTACAATATGTATTTATAGTGTTTCTGATGAAATCCCTCCTTTTAATGCATTTTCTCACAGAAAGCGAGTCTCTCGCCATGGGAACATGGCTTTTTTGAAAAAGCATATTCTGGTCGAGAAATCGTATTTTAAGCAATAAAAACGACTCCCGGCCTTATTTAGTTCACATTTGTACTTTTGGTAAGCTAGCCCGTATTCATAACGCACTAAACCTTTTTATCGCGTTAAACGCCTTTTCTCGACGAGAAAAGCACAATTTCATCAAAAACAAACAAAACAAGAAAAATGAATCTATTCAAGAAGTCTGCAACACGTCCTTAAGAGTTACATGATTTCACCCAATGTCAATGTGTAATTTCTCCAGTTCTGATCATTTTTTAGGTTGTTGGTAGCTTGGTCAATGCCAAAACACAGTGAGATCTTTTTATGGCTTTAAACGCGTTTTCTCCTCGAGAGAAACATGATTTCACTAAAAAATTTATAGTTTAAACATGCCTGTTTGTACATGTGTGCAAACACTCAGAGCCTTAAGATAGGGGTTTCACCAATGTGTTTTTTGGTGAGAAACCTTCTATTTCAAGGTTCTGTCCGTTTTCAGACAAGTACAATATGTATTTATAGTGTTTCTGATGAAATCCCTCCTTTTAATGCATTTTCTCACAGAAAACGAGTCTCTCGCCATGGGAACATGGCTTTTTTGAAAAAGCATATTCTGGTCGAGAAATCGTGTTTTAAGCAATAAAAACGACTCCCGGCCTTATTTGGTTCACATTTGTACTTTTGGTAAGCTAGCCCGTATTCATAACGCACTAAACCTTTTTATCGCGTTAAACGCCTTTTCTCGACGAGAAAAGCACAATTTCATCAAAAACAAACAAAACAAGAAAAATGAATCTATTCAACAAGTCTGCAACACGTCCTTAAGAGTTACATGATTTCACCCAATGTCAATGTGTAATTTCTCCAGTTCTGATCATTTTTTAGGTGGTTGGTAGCTTGGTCAATGCCAAAACACAGTGAGATCTTTTTATGGCTTTAAACGCGTTTTCTCCTCGAGAGAAACATGATTTCACTAAAAACGTTATAGTTTAAACATGCCTGTTTGTACATGTGTGCAAACACTCAGAGCCTTAAGATAGGGGTTTCACCAATGTGTTTTTTGGTGAGAAACCTTCTATTTCAAGGTTCTGTGCGTTTTCAGACAAGTACAATATGTATTTATAGTGTTTCTGATGAAATCCCTCCTTTTAATGCATTTTCTCACAGAAAACGAGTCTCTCGCCATGGGAACATGGCTTTTTTGAAAAAGCATTTTCTGGTCGAGAAATCGTGTTTTAAGCAATAAAAACGACTCCCGGCCTTATTTGGTTCACATTTGTACTTTTGGTAAGCTAGCCCGTATTCATAACGCACTAAACCTTTTTATCGCGTTAAACGCCTTTTCTCGACGAGAAAAGCACAATTTCATCAAAAACAAACAAAACAAGAAAAATGAATCTATTCAACAAGTCTGCAACACGTCCTTAAGAGTTACATGATTTCACCCAATGTCAATGTGTAATTTCTCCAGTTCTGATCATTTTTTAGGTGGTTGGTAGCTTGGTCAATGCCAAAACACAGTGAGATCTTTTTATGGCTTTAAACGCGTTTTCTCCTCGAGAGAAACATGATTTCACTAAAAACGTTATAGTTTAAACATGCCTGTTTGTACATGTGTGCAAACACTCAGAGCCTTAAGATAGGGGTTTTACCAATGTGTTTTTTGGTGAGAAACCTTCTATTTCAAGGTCCTGTGCGTTTTCAGACAAGTATATATGTATTTATAGTGTTTCTGATGAAATCCCTCCTTTTAATGCATTTTCTCACAGAAAACGAGTCTCTCGCCATGGGAACATGGCTTTTTTGAAAAAGCATATTCTGGTCGAGAAATCGTGTTTTAAGCAATAAAAACGACTCCCGGCCTTATTTAGTTCACATTTGTACTTTTGGTAAACTAGCCCGTATTCATAACGCACTAAACCTTTTTATCGCGTTAAACGCCTTTTCTCGACGAGAAAAGCACAATTTCATCAAAAACAAACAAAACAAGAAAAATGAATCTATTCAACAAGTCTGCAACACGTCCTTAAGAGTTACATGATTTCACCCAATGTCAATGTGTAATTTCTCCAGTTCTGATCATTTTTTAGGTTGTTGGTAGCTTGGTCAATGCCAAAACACAGTGAGATCTTTTTATGGCTTTAAACGCGTTTTCTCCTCGAGAGAAACATGATTTCACTAAAAACGTTATAGTTTAAACATGCCTGTTTGTACATGTGTGCAAACACTCAGAGCCTTAAGATAGGGGTTTCACCAATGTGTTTTTTGGTGAGAAACCTTCTATTTCAAGGTTTTGTGCGTTTTCAGACAAGTACAATATGTATTTATAGTGTTTCTGATGAAATCCCTCCTTTTAATGCATTTTCTCACAGAAAGCGAGTCTCTCGCCATGGGAACATGGCTTTTTTGAAAAAGCATATTCTGGTCGAGAAATCGTATTTTAAGCAATAAAAACGACTCCCGGCCTTATTTAGTTCACATTTGTACTTTTGGTAAGCTAGCCCGTATTCATAACGCACTAAACCTTTTTATCGCGTTAAACGCCTTTTCTCGACGAGAAAAGCACAATTTCATCAAAAACAAACAAAACAAGAAAAATGAATCTATTCAAGAAGTCTGCAACACGTCCTTAAGAGTTACATGATTTCACCCAATGTCAATGTGTAATTTCTCCAGTTCTGATCATTTTTTAGGTTGTTGGTAGCTTGGTCAATGCCAAAACACAGTGAGATCTTTTTATGGCTTTAAACGCGTTTTCTCCTCGAGAGAAACATGATTTCACTAAAAAATTTATAGTTTAAACATGCCTGTTTGTACATGTGTGCAAACACTCAGAGCCTTAAGATAGGGGTTTCACCAATGTGTTTTTTGGTGAGAAACCTTCTATTTCAAGGTTCTGTGCGTTTTCAGACAAGTACAATATGTATTTATAGTGTTTCTGATGAAATCCCTCCTTTTAATGCATTTTCTCACAGAAAACGAGTCTCTCGCCATGGGAACATGGCTTTTTTGAAAAAGCATATTCTGGTCGAGAAATCGTGTTTTAAGCAATAAAAACGACTCCCGGCCTTATTTGGTTCACATTTGTACTTTTGGTAAGCTAGCCCGTATTCATAACGCACTAAACCTTTTTATCGCGTTAAACGCCTTTTCTCGACGAGAAAAGCACAATTTCATCAAAAACAAACAAAACAAGAAAAATGAATCTATTCAAGAAGTCTGCAACACGTCCTTAAGAGTTACATGATTTCACCCAATGTCAATGTGTAATTTCTCCAGTTCTGATCATTTTTTAGGTGGTTGGTAGCTTGGTCAATGCCAAAACACAGTGAGATCTTTTTATGGCTTTAAACGCGTTTTCTCCTCGAGAGAAACATGATTTCACTAAAAACGTTATAGTTTAAACATGCCTGTTTGTACATGTGTGCAAACACTCAGAGCCTTAAGATAGGGATTTTACCAATGTGTTTTTTGGTGAGAAACCTTCTATTTCAAGGTCCTGTGCGTTTTCAGACAAGTATATATGTATTTATAGTGTTTCTGATGAAATCCCTCCTTTTAATGCATTTTCTCACAGAAAACGAGTCTCTCGCCATGGGAACATGGCTTTTTTGAAAAAGCATATTCTGGTCGAGAAATCGTGTTTTAAGCAATAAAAACGACTCCCGGCCTTATTTGGTTCACATTTGTACTTTTGGTAAACTAGCCCGTATTCATAACGCACTAAACCTTTTTATCGCGTTAAACGCCTTTTCTCGACGAGAAAAGCACAATTTCATCAAAAACAAACAAAACAAGAAAAATGAATCTATTCAACAAGTCTGCAACACGTCCTTAAGAGTTACATGATTTCACCCAATGTCAATGTGTAATTTCTCCAGTTCTGATCATTTTTTAGGTTGTTTTGGTAGCTTGGTCAATGCCAAAACACAGTGAGATCTTTTTATGGCTTTAAACGCGTTTTCTCCTCGAGAGAAACATGATTTCACTAAAAACGTTATAGTTTAAACATGCCTGTTTGTACATGTGTGCAAACACTCAGAGCCTTAAGATAGGGGTTTCACCAATGTGTTTTTTGGTGAGAAACCTTCTATTTCAAGGTTTTGTGCGTTTTCAGACAAGTACAATATGTATTTATAGTGTTTCTGATGAAATCCCTCCTTTTAATGCATTTTCTCACAGAAAGCGAGTCTCTCGCCATGGGAACATGGCTTTTTTGAAAAAGCATATTCTGGTCGAGAAATCGTGTTTTAAGCAATAAAAACGACTCCCGGCCTTATTTAGTTCACATTTGTACTTTTGGTAAGCTAGCCCGTATTCATAACGCACTAAACCTTTTTATCGCGTTAAACGCCTTTTCTCGACGAGAAAAGCACAATTTCATCAAAAACAAACAAAACAAGAAAAATGAATCTTTTCAAGAAGTCTGCAACACGTCCTTAAGAGTTACATGATTTCACCCAATGTCAATGTGTAATTTCTCCAGTTCTGATCATTTTTTAGGTTGTTGGTAGCTTGGTCAATGCCAAAACACAGTGAGATCTTTTTATGGCTTTAAACGCGTTTTCTCCTCGAGAGAAACATGATTTCACTAAAAAATTTATAGTTTAAACATGCCTGTTTGTACATGTGTGCAAACACTCAGAGCCTTAAGATAGGGGTTTCACCAATGTGTTTTTTGGTGAGAAACCTTCTATTTCAAGGTTCTGTGCGTTTTCAGACAAGTACAATATGTATTTATAGTGTTTCTGATGAAATCCCTCCTTTTAATGCATTTTCTCACAGAAAACGAGTCTCTCGCCATGGGAACATGGCTTTTTTGAAAAAGCATATTCTGGTCGAGAAATCGTGTTTTAAGCAATAAAAACGACTCCCGGCCTTATTTGGTTCACATTTGTACTTTTGGTAAGCTAGCCCGTATTCATAACGCACTAAACCTTTTTATCGCGTTAAACGCCTTTTCTCGACGAGAAAAGCACAATTTCATCAAAAACAAACAAAACAAGAAAAATGAATCTATTCAACAAGTCTGCAACACGTCCTTAAGAGTTACATGATTTCACCCAATGTCAATGTGTAATTTCTCCAGTTCTGATCATTTTTTAGGTTGTTGGTAGCTTGGTCAATGCCAAAACACAGTGAGATCTTTTTATGGCTTTAAACGCGTTTTCTCCTCGAGAGAAACATTATTTCACTAAAAACGTTATAGTTTAAACATGCCTGTTTGTACATGTGTGCAAACACTCAGAGCCTTAAGATAGGGGTTTCACCAATGTGTTTTTTGGTGAGAAACCTTCTATTTCAAGGTTCTGTGCGTTTTCAGACAAGTACAATATGTATTTATAGTGTTTCTGATGAAATCCCTCCTTTTAATGCATTTTCTCACAGAAAACGAGTCTCTCGCCATGGGAACATGGCTTTTTTGAAAAAGCATTTTCTGGTCGAGAAATCGTGTTTTAAGCAATAAAAACGACTCCCGGCCTTATTTGGTTCACATTTGTACTTTTGGTAAGCTAGCCCGTATTCATAACGCACTAAACCTTTTTATCGCGTTAAACGCCTTTTCTCGACGAGAAAAGCACAATTTCATCAAAAACAAACAAAACAAGAAAAATGAATCTATTCAACAAGTCTGCAACACGTCCTTAAGAGTTACATGATTTCACCCAATGTCAATGTGTAATTTCTCCAGTTCTGATCATTTTTTAGGTGGTTGGTAGCTTGGTCAATGCCAAAACACAGTGAGATCTTTTTATGGCTTTAAACGCGTTTTCTCCTCGAGAGAAACATGATTTCACTAAAAACGTTATAGTTTAAACATGCCTGTTTGTACATGTGTGCAAACACTCAGAGCCTTAAGATAGGGGTTTCACCAATGTGTTTTTTGGTGAGAAACCTTCTATTTCAAGGTTCTGTGCGTTTTCAGACAAGTACAATATGTATTTATAGTGTTTCTGATGAAATCCCTCCTTTTAATGCATTTTCTCACAGAAAACGAGTCTCTCGCCATGGGAACATGGCTTTTTTGAAAAAGCATTTTCTGGTCGAGAAATCGTGTTTTAAGCAATAAAAACGACTCCCGGCCTTATTTGGTTCACATTTGTACTTTTGGTAAGCTAGCCCGTATTCATAACGCACTAAACCTTTTTATCGCGTTAAACGCCTTTTCTCGACGAGAAAAGCACAATTTCATCAAAAACAAACAAAACAAGAAAAATGAATCTATTCAACAAGTCTGCAACACGTCCTTAAGAGTTACATGATTTCACCCAATGTCAATGTGTAATTTCTCCAGTTCTGATCATTTTTTAGGTGGTTGGTAGCTTGGTCAATGCCAAAACACAGTGAGATCTTTTTATGGCTTTAAACGCGTTTTCTCCTCGAGAGAAACATGATTTCACTAAAAACGTTATAGTTTAAACATGCCTGTTTGTACATGTGTGCAAACACTCAGAGCCTTAAGATAGGGGTTTTACCAATGTGTTTTTTGGTGAGAAACCTTCTATTTCAAGGTCCTGTGCGTTTTCAGACAAGTATATATGTATTTATAGTGTTTCTGATGAAATCCCTCCTTTTAATGCATTTTCTCACAGAAAACGAGTCTCTCGCCATGGGAACATGGCTTTTTTGAAAAAGCATATTCTGGTCGAGAAATCGTGTTTTAAGCAATAAAAACGACTCCCGGCCTTATTTAGTTCACATTTGTACTTTTGGTAAACTAGCCCGTATTCATAACGCACTAAACCTTTTTATCGCGTTAAACGCCTTTTCTCGACGAGAAAAGCACAATTTCATCAAAAACAAACAAAACAAGAAAAATGAATCTATTCAACAAGTCTGCAACACGTCCTTAAGAGTTACATGATTTCACCCAATGTCAATGTGTAATTTCTCCAGTTCTGATCATTTTTTAGGTTGTTGGTAGCTTGGTCAATGCCAAAACACAGTGAGATCTTTTTATGGCTTTAAACGCGTTTTCTCCTCGAGAGAAACATGATTTCACTAAAAACGTTATAGTTTAAACATGCCTGTTTGTACATGTGTGCAAACACTCAGAGCCTTAAGATAGGGGTTTCACCAATGTGTTTTTTGGTGAGAAACCTTCTATTTCAAGGTTTTGTGCGTTTTCAGACAAGTACAATATGTATTTATAGTGTTTCTGATGAAATCCCTCCTTTTAATGCATTTTCTCACAGAAAGCGAGTCTCTCGCCATGGGAACATGGCTTTTTTGAAAAAGCATATTCTGGTCGAGAAATCGTGTTTTAAGCAATAAAAACGACTCCCGGCCTTATTTAGTTCACATTTGTACTTTTGGTAAGCTAGCCCGTATTCATAACGCACTAAACCTTTTTATCGCGTTAAACGCCTTTTCTCGACGAGAAAAGCACAATTTCATCAAAAACAAACAAAACAAGAAAAATGAATCTATTCAAGAAGTCTGCAACACGTCCTTAAGAGTTACATGATTTCACCCAATGTCAATGTGTAATTTCTCCAGTTCTGATCATTTTTTAGGTTGTTGGTAGCTTGGTCAATGCCAAAACACAGTGAGATCTTTTTATGGCTTTAAACGCGTTTTCTCCTCGAGAGAAACATGATTTCACTAAAAAATTTATAGTTTAAACATGCCTGTTTGTACATGTGTGCAAACACTCAGAGCCTTAAGATAGGGGTTTCACCAATGTGTTTTTTGGTGAGAAACCTTCTATTTCAAGGTTCTGTGCGTTTTCAGACAAGTACAATATGTATTTATAGTGTTTCTGATGAAATCCCTCCTTTTAATGCATTTTCTCACAGAAAACGAGTCTCTCGCCATGGGAACATGGCTTTTTTGAAAAAGCATATTCTGGTCGAGAAATCGTGTTTTAAGCAATAAAAACGACTCCCGGCCTTATTTGGTTCACATTTGTACTTTTGGTAAGCTAGCCCGTATTCATAACGCACTAAACCTTTTTATCGCGTTAAACGCCTTTTCTCGACGAGAAAAGCACAATTTCATCAAAAACAAACAAAACAAGAAAAATGAATCTATTCAAGAAGTCTGCAACACGTCCTTAAGAGTTACATGATTTCACCCAATGTCAATGTGTAATTTCTCCAGTTCTGATCATTTTTTAGGTGGTTGGTAGCTTGGTCAATGCCAAAACACAGTGAGATCTTTTTATGGCTTTAAACGCGTTTTCTCCTCGAGAGAAACATGATTTCACTAAAAACGTTATAGTTTAAACATGCCTGTTTGTACATGTGTGCAAACACTCAGAGCCTTAAGATAGGGGTTTTACCAATGTGTTTTTTGGTGAGAAACCTTCTATTTCAAGGTCCTGTGCGTTTTCAGACAAGTATATATGTATTTATAGTGTTTCTGATGAAATCCCTCCTTTTAATGCATTTTCTCACAGAAAACGAGTCTCTCGCCATGGGAACATGGCTTTTTTGAAAAAGCATATTCTGGTCGAGAAATCGTGTTTTAAGCAATAAAAACGACTCCCGGCCTTATTTAGTTCACATTTGTACTTTTGGTAAACTAGCCCGTATTCATAACGCACTAAACCTTTTTATCGCGTTAAACGCCTTTTCTCGACGAGAAAAGCACAATTTCATCAAAAACAAACAAAACAAGAAAAATGAATCTATTCAACAAGTCTGCAACACGTCCTTAAGAGTTACATGATTTCACCCAATGTCAATGTGTAATTTCTCCAGTTCTGATCATTTTTTAGGTTGTTGGTAGCTTGGTCAATGCCAAAACACAGTGAGATCTTTTTATGGCTTTAAACGCGTTTTCTCCTCGAGAGAAACATGATTTCACTAAAAACGTTATAGTTTAAACATGCCTGTTTGTACATGTGTGCAAACACTCAGAGCCTTAAGATAGGGGTTTCACCAATGTGTTTTTTGGTGAGAAACCTTCTATTTCAAGGTTTTGTGCGTTTTCAGACAAGTACAATATGTATTTATAGTGTTTCTGATGAAATCCCTCCTTTTAATGCATTTTCTCACAGAAAGCGAGTCTCTCGCCATGGGAACATGGCTTTTTTGAAAAAGCATATTCTGGTCGAGAAATCGTGTTTTAAGCAATAAAAACGACTCCCGGCCTTATTTAGTTCACATTTGTACTTTTGGTAAGCTAGCCCGTATTCATAACGCACTAAACCTTTTTATCGCGTTAAACGCCTTTTCTCGACGAGAAAAGCACAATTTCATCAAAAACAAACAAAACAAGAAAAATGAATCTATTCAAGAAGTCTGCAACACGTCCTTAAGAGTTACATGATTTCACCCAATGTCAATGTGTAATTTCTCCAGTTCTGATCATTTTTTAGGTTGTTGGTAGCTTGGTCAATGCCAAAACACAGTGAGATCTTTTTATGGCTTTAAACGCGTTTTCTCCTCGAGAGAAACATGATTTCACTAAAAAATTTATAGTTTAAACATGCCTGTTTGTACATGTGTGCAAACACTCAGAGCCTTAAGATAGGGGTTTCACCAATGTGTTTTTTGGTGAGAAACCTTCTATTTCAAGGTTCTGTGCGTTTTCAGACAAGTACAATATGTATTTATAGTGTTTCTGATGAAATCCCTCCTTTTAATGCATTTTCTCACAGAAAACGAGTCTCTCGCCATGGGAACATGGCTTTTTTGAAAAAGCATATTCTGGTCGAGAAATCGTGTTTTAAGCAATAAAAACGACTCCCGGCCTTATTTGGTTCACATTTGTACTTTTGGTAAGCTAGCCCGTATTCATAACGCACTAAACCTTTTTATCGCGTTAAACGCCTTTTCTCGACGAGAAAAGCACAATTTCATCAAAAACAAACAAAACAAGAAAAATGAATCTATTCAAGAAGTCTGCAACACGTCCTTAAGAGTTACATGATTTCACCCAATGTCAATGTGTAATTTCTCCAGTTCTGATCATTTTTTAGGTGGTTGGTAGCTTGGTCAATGCCAAAACACAGTGAGATCTTTTTATGGCTTTAAACGCGTTTTCTCCTCGAGAGAAACATGATTTCACTAAAAACGTTATAGTTTAAACATGCCTGTTTGTACATGTGTGCAAACACTCAGAGCCTTAAGATAGGGGTTTTACCAATGTGTTTTTTGGTGAGAAACCTTCTATTTCAAGGTCCTGTGCGTTTTCAGACAAGTATATATGTATTTATAGTGTTTCTGATGAAATCCCTCCTTTTAATGCATTTTCTCACAGAAAACGAGTCTCTCGCCATGGGAACATGGCTTTTTTGAAAAAGCATATTCTGGTCGAGAAATCGTGTTTTAAGCAATAAAAACGACTCCCGGCCTTATTTAGTTCACATTTGTACTTTTGGTAAACTAGCCCGTATTCATAACGCACTAAACCTTTTTATCGCGTTAAACGCCTTTTCTCGACGAGAAAAGCACAATTTCATCAAAAACAAACAAAACAAGAAAAATGAATCTATTCAACAAGTCTGCAACACGTCCTTAAGAGTTACATGATTTCACCCAATGTCAATGTGTAATTTCTCCAGTTCTGATCATTTTTTAGGTTGTTGGTAGCTTGGTCAATGCCAAAACACAGTGAGATCTTTTTATGGCTTTAAACGCGTTTTCTCCTCGAGAGAAACATGATTTCACTAAAAACGTTATAGTTTAAACATGCCTGTTTGTACATGTGTGCAAACACTCAGAGCCTTAAGATAGGGGTTTCACCAATGTGTTTTTTGGTGAGAAACCTTCTATTTCAAGGTTTTGTGCGTTTTCAGACAAGTACAATATGTATTTATAGTGTTTCTGATGAAATCCCTCCTTTTAATGCATTTTCTCACAGAAAGCGAGTCTCTCGCCATGGGAACATGGCTTTTTTGAAAAAGCATATTCTGGTCGAGAAATCGTGTTTTAAGCAATAAAAACGACTCCCGGCCTTATTTAGTTCACATTTGTACTTTTGGTAAGCTAGCCCGTATTCATAACGCACTAAACCTTTTTATCGCGTTAAACGCCTTTTCTCGACGAGAAAAGCACAATTTCATCAAAAACAAACAAAACAAGAAAAATGAATCTATTCAAGAAGTCTGCAACACGTCCTTAAGAGTTACATGATTTCACCCAATGTCAATGTGTAATTTCTCCAGTTCTGATCATTTTTTAGGTTGTTGGTAGCTTGGTCAATGCCAAAACACAGTGAGATCTTTTTATGGCTTTAAACGCGTTTTCTCCTCGAGAGAAACATGATTTCACTAAAAAATTTATAGTTTAAACATGCCTGTTTGTACATGTGTGCAAACACTCAGAGCCTTAAGATAGGGGTTTCACCAATGTGTTTTTTGGTGAGAAACCTTCTATTTCAAGGTTCTGTGCGTTTTCAGACAAGTACAATATGTATTTATAGTGTTTCTGATGAAATCCCTCCTTTTAATGCATTTTCTCACAGAAAACGAGTCTCTCGCCATGGGAACATGGCTTTTTTGAAAAAGCATATTCTGGTCGAGAAATCGTGTTTTAAGCAATAAAAACGACTCCCGGCCTTATTTGGTTCACATTTGTACTTTTGGTAAGCTAGCCCGTATTCATAACGCACTAAACCTTTTTATCGCGTTAAACGCCTTTTCTCGACGAGAAAAGCACAATTTCATCAAAAACAAACAAAACAAGAAAAATGAATCTATTCAACAAGTCTGCAACACGTCCTTAAGAGTTACATGATTTCACCCAATGTCAATGTGTAATTTCTCCAGTTCTGATCATTTTTTAGGTTGTTGGTAGCTTGGTCAATGCCAAAACACAGTGAGATCTTTTTATGGCTTTAAACGCGTTTTCTCCTCGAGAGAAACATTATTTCACTAAAAACGTTATAGTTTAAACATGCCTGTTTGTACATGTGTGCAAACACTCAGAGCCTTAAGATAGGGGTTTCACCAATGTGTTTTTTGGTGAGAAACCTTCTATTTCAAGGTTCTGTGCGTTTTCAGACAAGTACAATATGTATTTATAGTGTTTCTGATGAAATCCCTCCTTTTAATGCATTTTCTCACAGAAAACGAGTCTCTCGCCATGGGAACATGGCTTTTTTGAAAAAGCATTTTCTGGTCGAGAAATCGTGTTTTAAGCAATAAAAACGACTCCCGGCCTTATTTGGTTCACATTTGTACTTTTGGTAAGCTAGCCCGTATTCATAACGCACTAAACCTTTTTATCGCGTTAAACGCCTTTTCTCGACGAGAAAAGCACAATTTCATCAAAAACAAACAAAACAAGAAAAATGAATCTATTCAACAAGTCTGCAACACGTCCTTAAGAGTTACATGATTTCACCCAATGTCAATGTGTAATTTCTCCAGTTCTGATCATTTTTTAGGTTGTTGGTAGCTTGGTCAATGCCAAAACACAGTGAGATCTTTTTATGGCTTTAAACGCGTTTTCTCCTCGAGAGAAACATGATTTCACTAAAAACGTTATAGTTTAAACATGCCTGTTTGTACATGTGTGCAAACACTCAGAGCCTTAAGATAGGGGTTTCACCAATGTGTTTTTTGGTGAGAAACCTTCTATTTCAAGGTTCTGTGCGTTTTCAGACAAGTACAATATGTATTTATAGTGTTTCTGATGAAATCCCTCCTTTTAATGCATTTTCTCACAGAAAACGAGTCTCTCGCCATGGGAACATGGCTTTTTTGAAAAAGCATATTCTGGTCGAGAAATCGTGTTTTAAGCAATAAAAACGACTCCCGGCCTTATTTAGTTCACATTTGTACTTTTGGTAAGCTAGCCCGTATTCATAACGCACTAAACCTTTTTATCGCGTTAAACGCCTTTTCTCGACGAGAAAAGCACAATTTCATCAAAAACAAACAAAACAAGAAAAATGAATCTATTCAACAAGTCTGCAACACGTCCTTAAGAGTTACATGATTTCACCCAATGTCAATGTGTAATTTCTCCAGTTCTGATCATTTTTTAGGTTGTTTTGGTAGCTTGGTCAATGCCAAAACACAGTGAGATCTTTTTATGGCTTTAAACGCGTTTTCTCCTCGAGAGAAACATTATTTCACTAAAAACGTTATAGTTTAAACATGCCTGTTTGTACATGTGTGCAAACACTCAGAGCCTTAAGATAGGGGTTTCACCAATGTGTTTTTTGGTGAGAAACCTTCTATTTCAAGGTTCTGTGCGTTTTCAGACAAGTACAATATGTATTTATAGTGTTTCTGATGAAATCCCTCCTTTTAATGCATTTTCTCACAGAAAACGAGTCTCTCGCCATGGGAACATGGCTTTTTTGAAAAAGCATATTCTGGTCGAGAAATCGTGTTTTAAGCAATAAAAACGACTCCCGGCCTTATTTAGTTCACATTTGTACTTTTGGTAAGCTAGCCCGTATTCATAACGCACTAAACCTTTTTATCGCGTTAAACGCCTTTTCTCGACGAGAAAAGCACAATTTCATCAAAAACAAACAAAACAAGAAAAATGAATCTATTCAACAAGTCTGCAACACGTCCTTAAGAGTTACATGATTTCACCCAATGTCAATGTGTAATTTCTCCAGTTCTGATCATTTTTTAGGTTGTTTTGGTAGCTTGGTCAATGCCAAAACACAGTGAGATCTTTTTATGGCTTTAAACGCGTTTTCTCCTCGAGAGAAACATGATTTCACTAAAAACGTTATAGTTTAAACATGCCTGTTTGTACATGTGTGCAAACACTCAGAGCCTTAAGATAGGGGTTTCACCAATGTGTTTTTTGGTGAGAAACCTTCTATTTCAAGGTTCTGTGCGTTTTCAGACAAGTACAATATGTATTTATAGTGTTTCTGATGAAATCCCTCCTTTTAATGCATTTTCTCACAGAAAACGAGTCTCTCGCCATGGGAACATGGCTTTTTTGAAAAAGCATATTCTGGTCGAGAAATCGTGTTTTAAGCAATAAAAACGACTCCCGGCCTTATTTAGTTCACATTTGTACTTTTGGTAAGCTAGCCCGTATTCATAACGCACTAAACCTTTTTATCGCGTTAAACGCCTTTTCTCGACGAGAAAAGCACAATTTCATCAAAAACAAACAAAACAAGAAAAATGAATCTATTCAACAAGTCTGCAACACGTCCTTAAGAGTTACATGATTTCACCCAATGTCAATGTGTAATTTCTCCAGTTCTGATCATTTTTTAGGTTGTTTTGGTAGCTTGGTCAATGCCAAAACACAGTGAGATCTTTTTATGGCTTTAAACGCGTTTTCTCCTCGAGAGAAACATGATTTCACTAAAAACGTTATAGTTTAAACATGCCTGTTTGTACATGTGTGCAAACACTCAGAGCCTTAAGATAGGGGTTTCACCAATGTGTTTTTTGGTGAGAAACCTTCTATTTCAAGGTTCTGTGCGTTTTCAGACAAGTACAATATGTATTTATAGTGTTTCTGATGAAATCCCTCCTTTTAATGCATTTTCTCACAGAAAACGAGTCTCTCGCCATGGGAACATGGCTTTTTTGAAAAAGCATATTCTGGTCGAGAAATCGTGTTTTAAGCAATAAAAACGACTCCCGGCCTTATTTAGTTCACATTTGTACTTTTGGTAAGCTAGCCCGTATTCATAACGCACTAAACCTTTTTATCGCGTTAAACGCCTTTTCTCGACGAGAAAAGCACAATTTCATCAAAAACAAACAAAACAAGAAAAATGAATCTATTCAACAAGTCTGCAACACGTCCTTAAGAGTTACATGATTTCACCCAATGTCAATGTGTAATTTCTCCAGTTCTGATCATTTTTTAGGTTGTTTTGGTAGCTTGGTCAATGCCAAAACACAGTGAGATCTTTTTATGGCTTTAAACGCGTTTTCTCCTCGAGAGAAACATGATTTCACTAAAAACGTTATAGTTTAAACATGCCTGTTTGTACATGTGTGCAAACACTCAGAGCCTTAAGATAGGGGTTTCACCAATGTGTTTTTTGGTGAGAAACCTTCTATTTCAAGGTTCTGTGCGTTTTCAGACAAGTACAATATGTATTTATAGTGTTTCTGATGAAATCCCTCCTTTTAATGCATTTTCTCACAGAAAACGAGTCTCTCGCCATGGGAACATGGCTTTTTTGAAAAAGCATATTCTGGTCGAGAAATCGTGTTTTAAGCAATAAAAACGACTCCCGGCCTTATTTAGTTCACATTTGTACTTTTGGTAAGCTAGCCCGTATTCATAACGCACTAAACCTTTTTATCGCGTTAAACGCCTTTTCTCGACGAGAAAAGCACAATTTCATCAAAAACAAACAAAACAAGAAAAATGAATCTATTCAACAAGTCTGCAACACGTCCTTAAGAGTTACATGATTTCACCCAATGTCAATGTGTAATTTCTCCAGTTCTGATCATTTTTTAGGTTGTTGGTAGCTTGGTCAATGCCAAAACACAGTGAGATCTTTTTATGGCTTTAAACGCGTTTTCTCCTCGAGAGAAACATGATTTCACTAAAAACGTTATAGTTTAAACATGCCTGTTTGTACATGTGTGCAAACACTCAGAGCCTTAAGATAGGGGTTTCACCAATGTGTTTTTTGGTGAGAAACCTTCTATTTCAAGGTTTTGTGCGTTTTCAGACAAGTACAATATGTATTTATAGTGTTTCTGATGAAATCCCTCCTTTTAATGCATTTTCTCACAGAAAACGAGTCTCTCGCCATGGGAACATGGCTTTTTTGAAAAAGCATATTCTGGTCGAGAAATCGTGTTTTAAGCAATAAAAACGACTCCCGGCCTTATTTAGTTCACATTTGTACTTTTGGTAAGCTAGCCCGTATTCATAACGCACTAAACCTTTTTATCGCGTTAAACGCCTTTTCTCGACGAGAAAAGCACAATTTCATCAAAAACAAACAAAACAAGAAAAATGAATCTATTCAACAAGTCTGCAACACGTCCTTAAGAGTTACATGATTTCACCCAATGTCAATGTGTAATTTCTCCAGTTCTGATCATTTTTTAGGTTGTTTTGGTAGCTTGGTCAATGCCAAAACACAGTGAGATCTTTTTATGGCTTTAAACGCGTTTTCTCCTCGAGAGAAACATGATTTCACTAAAAACGTTATAGTTTAAACATGCCTGTTTGTACATGTGTGCAAACACTCAGAGCCTTAAGATAGGGGTTTCACCAATGTGTTTTTTGGTGAGAAACCTTCTATTTCAAGGTTCTGTGCGTTTTCAGACAAGTACAATATGTATTTATAGTGTTTCTGATGAAATCCCTCCTTTTAATGCATTTTCTCACAGAAAACGAGTCTCTCGCCATGGGAACATGGCTTTTTTGAAAAAGCATATTCTGGTCGAGAAATCGTGTTTTAAGCAATAAAAACGACTCCCGGCCTTATTTAGTTCACATTTGTACTTTTGGTAAGCTAGCCCGTATTCATAACGCACTAAACCTTTTTATCGCGTTAAACGCCTTTTCTCGACGAGAAAAGCACAATTTCATCAAAAACAAACAAAACAAGAAAAATGAATCTATTCAACAAGTCTGCAACACGTCCTTAAGAGTTACATGATTTCACCCAATGTCAATGTGTAATTTCTCCAGTTCTGATCATTTTTTAGGTTGTTTTGGTAGCTTGGTCAATGCCAAAACACAGTGAGATCTTTTTATGGCTTTAAACGCGTTTTCTCCTCGAGAGAAACATGATTTCACTAAAAACGTTATAGTTTAAACATGCCTGTTTGTACATGTGTGCAAACACTCAGAGCCTTAAGATAGGGGTTTCACCAATGTGTTTTTTGGTGAGAAACCTTCTATTTCAAGGTTCTGTGCGTTTTCAGACAAGTTACAATATGTATTTATAGTGTTTCTGATGAAATCCCTCCTTTTAATGCATTTTCTCACAGAAAACGAGTCTCTCGCCATGGGAACATGGCTTTTTTGAAAAAGCATTTTCTGGTCGAGAAATCGTGTTTTAAGCAATAAAAACGACTCCCGGCCTTATTTAGTTCACATTTGTACTTTTGGTAAGCTAGCCCGTATTCATAACGCACTAAACCTTTTTATCGCGTTAAACGCCTTTTCTCGACGAGAAAAGCACAATTTCATCAAAAACAAACAAAACAAGAAAAATGAATCTATTCAACAAGTCTGCAACACGTCCTTAAGAGTTACATGATTTCACCCAATGTCAATGTGTAATTTCTCCAGTTCTGATCATTTTTTAGGTTGTTTTGGTAGCTTGGTCAATGCCAAAACACAGTGAGATCTTTTTATGGCTTTAAACGCGTTTTCTCCTCGAGAGAAACATGATTTCACTAAAAACGTTATAGTTTAAACATGCCTGTTTGTACATGTGTGCAAACACTCAGAGCCTTAAGATAGGGGTTTCACCAATGTGTTTTTTGGTGAGAAACCTTCTATTTCAAGGTTCTGTGCGTTTTCAGACAAGTACAATATGTATTTATAGTGTTTCTGATGAAATCCCTCCTTTTAATGCATTTTCTCACAGAAAACGAGTCTCTCGCCATGGGAACATGGCTTTTTTGAAAAAGCATATTCTGGTCGAGAAATCGTGTTTTAAGCAATAAAAACGACTCCCGGCCTTATTTAGTTCACATTTGTACTTTTGGTAAGCTAGCCCGTATTCATAACGCACTAAACCTTTTTATCGCGTTAAACGCCTTTTCTCGACGAGAAAAGCACAATTTCATCAAAAACAAACAAAACAAGAAAAATGAATCTATTCAACAAGTCTGCAACACGTCCTTAAGAGTTACATGATTTCACCCAATGTCAATGTGTAATTTCTCCAGTTCTGATCATTTTTTAGGTTGTTTTGGTAGCTTGGTCAATGCCAAAACACAGTGAGATCTTTTTATGGCTTTAAACGCGTTTTCTCCTCGAGAGAAACATGATTTCACTAAAAACGTTATAGTTTAAACATGCCTGTTTGTACATGTGTGCAAACACTCAGAGCCTTAAGATAGGGGTTTCACCAATGTGTTTTTTGGTGAGAAACCTTCTATTTCAAGGTTCTGTGCGTTTTCAGACAAGTACAATATGTATTTATAGTGTTTCTGATGAAATCCCTCCTTTTAATGCATTTTCTCACAGAAAACGAGTCTCTCGCCATGGGAACATGGCTTTTTTGAAAAAGCATATTCTGGTCGAGAAATCGTGTTTTAAGCAATAAAAACGACTCCCGGCCTTATTTAGTTCACATTTGTACTTTTGGTAAGCTAGCCCGTATTCATAACGCACTAAACCTTTTTATCGCGTTAAACGCCTTTTCTCGACGAGAAAAGCACAATTTCATCAAAAACAAACAAAACAAGAAAAATGAATCTATTCAACAAGTCTGCAACACGTCCTTAAGAGTTACATGATTTCACCCAATGTCAATGTGTAATTTCTCCAGTTCTGATCATTTTTTAGGTTGTTGGTAGCTTGGTCAATGCCAAAACACAGTGAGATCTTTTTATGGCTTTAAACGCGTTTTCTCCTCGAGAGAAACATGATTTCACTAAAAACGTTATAGTTTAAACATGCCTGTTTGTACATGTGTGCAAACACTCAGAGCCTTAAGATAGGGGTTTCACCAATGTGTTTTTTGGTGAGAAACCTTCTATTTCAAGGTTCTGTGCGTTTTCAGACAAGTACAATATGTATTTATAGTGTTTCTGATGAAATCCCTCCTTTTAATGCATTTTCTCACAGAAAACGAGTCTCTCGCCATGGGAACATGGCTTTTTTGAAAAAGCATATTCTGGTCGAGAAATCGTGTTTTAAGCAATAAAAACGACTCCCGGCCTTATTTAGTTCACATTTGTACTTTTGGTAAGCTAGCCCGTATTCATAACGCACTAAACCTTTTTATCGCGTTAAACGCCTTTTCTCGACGAGAAAAGCACAATTTCATCAAAAACAAACAAAACAAGAAAAATGAATCTATTCAACAAGTCTGCAACACGTCCTTAAGAGTTACATGATTTCACCCAATGTCAATGTGTAATTTCTCCAGTTCTGATCATTTTTTAGGTTGTTGGTAGCTTGGTCAATGCCAAAACACAGTGAGATCTTTTTATGGCTTTAAACGCGTTTTCTCCTCGAGAGAAACATGATTTCACTAAAAACGTTATAGTTTAAACATGCCTGTTTGTACATGTGTGCAAACACTCAGAGCCTTAAGATAGGGGTTTCACCAATGTGTTTTTTGGTGAGAAACCTTCTATTTCAAGGTTCTGTGCGTTTTCAGACAAGTACAATATGTATTTATAGTGTTTCTGATGAAATCCCTCCTTTTAATGCATTTTCTCACAGAAAACGAGTCTCTCGCCATGGGAACATGGCTTTTTTGAAAAAGCATATTCTGGTCGAGAAATCGTGTTTTAAGCAATAAAAACGACTCCCGGCCTTATTTAGTTCACATTTGTACTTTTGGTAAGCTAGCCCGTATTCATAACGCACTAAACCTTTTTATCGCGTTAAACGCCTTTTCTCGACGAGAAAAGCACAATTTCATCAAAAACAAACAAAACAAGAAAAATGAATCTATTCAACAAGTCTGCAACACGTCCTTAAGAGTTACATGATTTCACCCAATGTCAATGTGTAATTTCTCCAGTTCTGATCATTTTTTAGGTTGTTTTGGTAGCTTGGTCAATGCCAAAACACAGTGAGATCTTTTTATGGCTTTAAACGCGTTTTCTCCTCGAGAGAAACATGATTTCACTAAAAACGTTATAGTTTAAACATGCCTGTTTTTACATGTGTGCAAACACTCAGAGCCTTAAGATAGGGGTTTCACCAATGTGTTTTTTGGTGAGAAACCTTCTATTTCAAGGTTCTGTGCGTTTTCAGACAAGTACAATATGTATTTATAGTGTTTCTGATTAAATCCCTCCTTTTAATGCATTTTCTCACAGAAAACGAGTCTCTCGCCATGGGAACATGGCTTTTTTGAAAAAGCATATTCTGGTCGAGAAATCGTGTTTTAAGCAATAAAAACGACTCCCGGCCTTATTTAGTTCACATTTGTACTTTTGGTAAGCTAGCCCGTATTCATAACGCACTAAACCTTTTTATCGCGTTAAACGCCTTTTCTCGACGAGAAAAGCACAATTTCATCAAAAACAAACAAAACAAGAAAAATGAATCTATTCAACAAGTCTGCAACACGTCCTTAAGAGTTACATGATTTCACCCAATGTCAATGTGTAATTTCTCCAGTTCTGATCATTTTTTAGGTTGTTTTGGTAGCTTGGTCAATGCCAAAACACAGTGAGATCTTTTTATGGCTTTAAACGCGTTTTCTCCTCGAGAGAAACATGATTTCACTAAAAACGTTATAGTTTAAACATGCCTGTTTGTACATGTGTGCAAACACTCAGAGCCTTAAGATAGGGGTTTCACCAATGTGTTTTTTGGTGAGAAACCTTCTATTTCAAGGTTCTGTGCGTTTTCAGACAAGTACAATATGTATTTATAGTGTTTCTGATGAAATCCCTCCTTTTAATGCATTTTCTCACAGAAAACGAGTCTCTCGCCATGGGAACATGGCTTTTTTGAAAAAGCATATTCTGGTCGAGAAATCGTGTTTTAAGCAATAAAAACGACTCCCGGCCTTATTTAGTTCACATTTGTACTTTTGGTAAGCTAGCCCGTATTCATAACGCACTAAACCTTTTTATCGCGTTAAACGCCTTTTCTCGACGAGAAAAGCACAATTTCATCAAAAACAAACAAAACAAGAAAAATGAATCTATTCAACAAGTCTGCAACACGTCCTTAAGAGTTACATGATTTCACCCAATGTCAATGTGTAATTTCTCCAGTTCTGATCATTTTTTAGGTTGTTTTGGTAGCTTGGTCAATGCCAAAACACAGTGAGATCTTTTTATGGCTTTAAACGCGTTTTCTCCTCGAGAGAAACATGATTTCACTAAAAACGTTATAGTTTAAACATGCCTGTTTGTACATGTGTGCAAACACTCAGAGCCTTAAGATAGGGGTTTCACCAATGTGTTTTTTGGTGAGAAACCTTCTATTTCAAGGTTCTGTGCGTTTTCAGACAAGTACAACATGTATTTATAGTGTTTCTGATGAAATCCCTCCTTTTAATGCATTTTCTCACAGAAAACGAGTCTCTCGCCATGGGAACATGGCTTTTTTGAAAAAGCATTTTCTGGTCGAGAAATCGTGTTTTAAGCAATAAAAACGACTCCCGGCCTTATTTGGTTCACATTTGTACTTTTGGTAAGCTAGCCCGTATTCATAACGCACTAAACCTTTTTATCGCGTTAAACGCCTTTTCTCGACGAGAAAAGCACAATTTCATCAAAAACAAACAAAACAAGAAAAATGAATCTATTCAACAAGTCTGCAACACGTCCTTAAGAGTTACATGATTTCACCCAATGTCAATGTGTAATTTCTCCAGTTCTGATCATTTTTTAGGTTGTTGGTAGCTTGGTCAATGCCAAAACACAGTGAGATCTTTTTATGGCTTTAAACGCGTTTTCTCCTCGAGAGAAACATGATTTCACTAAAAACGTTATAGTTTAAACATGCCTGTTTGTACATGTGTGCAAACACTCAGAGCCTTAAGATAGGGGTTTCACCAATGTGTTTTTTGGTGAGAAACCTTCTATTTCAAGGTTCTGTGCGTTTTCAGACAAGTACAATATGTATTTATAGTGTTTCTGATGAAATCCCTCCTTTTAATGCATTTTCTCACAGAAAACGAGTCTCTCGCCATGGGAACATGGCTTTTTTGAAAAAGCATATTCTGGTCGAGAAATCGTGTTTTAAGCAATAAAAACGACTCCCGGCCTTATTTAGTTCACATTTGTACTTTTGGTAAGCTAGCCCGTATTCATAACGCACTAAACCTTTTTATCGCGTTAAACGCCTTTTCTCGACGAGAAAAGCACAATTTCATCAAAAACAAACAAAACAAGAAAAATGAATCTATTCAACAAGTCTGCAACACGTCCTTAAGAGTTACATGATTTCACCCAATGTCAATGTGTAATTTCTCCAGTTCTGATCATTTTTTAGGTTGTTGGTAGCTTGGTCAATGCCAAAACACAGTGAGATCTTTTTATGGCTTTAAACGCGTTTTCTCCTCGAGAGAAACATGATTTCACTAAAAACGTTATAGTTTAAACATGCCTGTTTGTACATGTGTGCAAACACTCAGAGCCTTAAGATAGGGGTTTCACCAATGTGTTTTTTGGTGAGAAACCTTCTATTTCAAGGTTCTGTGCGTTTTCAGACAAGTACAACATGTATTTATAGTGTTTCTGATGAAATCCCTCCTTTTAATGCATTTTCTCACAGAAAACGAGTCTCTCGCCATGGGAACGTGGCTTTTTTGAAAAAGCATTTTCTGGTCGAGAAATCGTGTTTTAAGCAATAAAAACGACTCCCGGCCTTATTTGGTTCACATTTGTACTTTTGGTAAGCTAGCCCGTATTCATAACGCACTAAACCTTTTTATCGCGTTAAACGCCTTTTCTCGACGAGAAAAGCACAATTTCATCAAAAACAAACAAAACAAGAAAAATGAATCTATTCAACAAGTCTGCAACACGTCCTTAAGAGTTACATGATTTCACCCAATGTCAATGTGTAATTTCTCCAGTTCTGATCATTTTTTAGGTTGTTGGTAGCTTGGTCAATGCCAAAACACAGTGAGATCTTTTTATGGCTTTAAACGCGTTTTCTCCTCGAGAGAAACATGATTTCACTAAAAACGTTATAGTTTAAACATGCCTGTTTGTACATGTGTGCAAACACTCAGAGCCTTAAGATAGGGGTTTCACCAATGTGTTTTTTGGTGAGAAACCTTCTATTTCAAGGTTCTGTGCGTTTTCAGACAAGTACAATATGTATTTATAGTGTTTCTGATGAAATCCCTCCTTTTAATGCATTTTCTCACAGAAAACGAGTCTCTCGCCATGGGAACATGGCTTTTTTGAAAAAGCATATTCTGGTCGAGAAATCGTGTTTTAAGCAATAAAAACGACTCCCGGCCTTATTTAGTTCACATTTGTACTTTTGGTAAGCTAGCCCGTATTCATAACGCACTAAACCTTTTTATCGCGTTAAACGCCTTTTCTCGACGAGAAAAGCACAATTTCATCAAAAACAAACAAAACAAGAAAAATGAATCTATTCAACAAGTCTGCAACACGTCCTTAAGAGTTACATGATTTCACCCAATGTCAATGTGTAATTTCTCCAGTTCTGATCATTTTTTAGGTTGTTTTGGTAGCTTGGTCAATGCCAAAACACAGTGAGATCTTTTTATGGCTTTAAACGCGTTTTCTCCTCGAGAGAAACATGATTTCACTAAAAACGTTATAGTTTAAACATGCCTGTTTGTACATGTGTGCAAACACTCAGAGCCTTAAGATAGGGGTTTCACCAATGTGTTTTTTGGTGAGAAACCTTCTATTTCAAGGTTCTGTGCGTTTTCAGACAAGTACAATATGTATTTATAGTGTTTCTGATGAAATCCCTCCTTTTAATGCATTTTCTCACAGAAAACGAGTCTCTCGCCATGGGAACATGGCTTTTTTGAAAAAGCATATTCTGGTCGAGAAATCGTGTTTTAAGCAATAAAAACGACTCCCGGCCTTATTTAGTTCACATTTGTACTTTTGGTAAGCTAGCCCGTATTCATAACGCACTAAACCTTTTTATCGCGTTAAACGCCTTTTCTCGACGAGAAAAGCACAATTTCATCAAAAACAAACAAAACAAGAAAAATGAATCTATTCAACAAGTCTGCAACACGTCCTTAAGAGTTACATGATTTCACCCAATGTCAATGTGTAATTTCTCCAGTTCTGATCATTTTTTAGGTTGTTTTGGTAGCTTGGTCAATGCCAAAACACAGTGAGATCTTTTTATGGCTTTAAACGCGTTTTCTCCTCGAGAGAAACATGATTTCACTAAAAACGTTATAGTTTAAACATGCCTGTTTGTACATGTGTGCAAACACTCAGAGCCTTAAGATAGGGGTTTCACCAATGTGTTTTTTGGTGAGAAACCTTCTATTTCAAGGTTCTGTGCGTTTTCAGACAAGTACAACATGTATTTATAGTGTTTCTGATGAAATCCCTCCTTTTAATGCATTTTCTCACAGAAAACGAGTCTCTCGCCATGGGAACATGGCTTTTTTGAAAAAGCATTTTCTGGTCGAGAAATCGTGTTTTAAGCAATAAAAACGACTCCCGGCCTTATTTGGTTCACATTTGTACTTTTGGTAAGCTAGCCCGTATTCATAACGCACTAAACCTTTTTATCGCGTTAAACGCCTTTTCTCGACGAGAAAAGCACAATTTCATCAAAAACAAACAAAACAAGAAAAATGAATCTATTCAACAAGTCTGCAACACGTCCTTAAGAGTTACATGATTTCACCCAATGTCAATGTGTAATTTCTCCAGTTCTGATCATTTTTTAGGTTGTTGGTAGCTTGGTCAATGCCAAAACACAGTGAGATCTTTTTATGGCTTTAAACGCGTTTTCTCCTCGAGAGAAACATGATTTCACTAAAAACGTTATAGTTTAAACATGCCTGTTTGTACATGTGTGCAAACACTCAGAGCCTTAAGATAGGGGTTTCACCAATGTGTTTTTTGGTGAGAAACCTTCTATTTCAAGGTTCTGTGCGTTTTCAGACAAGTACAATATGTATTTATAGTGTTTCTGATGAAATCCCTCCTTTTAATGCATTTTCTCACAGAAAACGAGTCTCTCGCCATGGGAACATGGCTTTTTTGAAAAAGCATATTCTGGTCGAGAAATCGTGTTTTAAGCAATAAAAACGACTCCCGGCCTTATTTAGTTCACATTTGTACTTTTGGTAAGCTAGCCCGTATTCATAACGCACTAAACCTTTTTATCGCGTTAAACGCCTTTTCTCGACGAGAAAAGCACAATTTCATCAAAAACAAACAAAACAAGAAAAATGAATCTATTCAACAAGTCTGCAACACGTCCTTAAGAGTTACATGATTTCACCCAATGTCAATGTGTAATTTCTCCAGTTCTGATCATTTTTTAGGTTGTTGGTAGCTTGGTCAATGCCAAAACACAGTGAGATCTTTTTATGGCTTTAAACGCGTTTTCTCCTCGAGAGAAACATGATTTCACTAAAAACGTTATAGTTTAAACATGCCTGTTTGTACATGTGTGCAAACACTCAGAGCCTTAAGATAGGGGTTTCACCAATGTGTTTTTTGGTGAGAAACCTTCTATTTCAAGGTTCTGTGCGTTTTCAGACAAGTACAACATGTATTTATAGTGTTTCTGATGAAATCCCTCCTTTTAATGCATTTTCTCACAGAAAACGAGTCTCTCGCCATGGGAACGTGGCTTTTTTGAAAAAGCATTTTCTGGTCGAGAAATCGTGTTTTAAGCAATAAAAACGACTCCCGGCCTTATTTGGTTCACATTTGTACTTTTGGTAAGCTAGCCCGTATTCATAACGCACTAAACCTTTTTATCGCGTTAAACGCCTTTTCTCGACGAGAAAAGCACAATTTCATCAAAAACAAACAAAACAAGAAAAATGAATCTATTCAACAAGTCTGCAACACGTCCTTAAGAGTTACATGATTTCACCCAATGTCAATGTGTAATTTCTCCAGTTCTGATCATTTTTTAGGTTGTTGGTAGCTTGGTCAATGCCAAAACACAGTGAGATCTTTTTATGGCTTTAAACGCGTTTTCTCCTCGAGAGAAACATGATTTCACTAAAAACGTTATAGTTTAAACATGCCTGTTTGTACATGTGTGCAAACACTCAGAGCCTTAAGATAGGGGTTTCACCAATGTGTTTTTTGGTGAGAAACCTTCTATTTCAAGGTTCTGTGCGTTTTCAGACAAGTACAATATGTATTTATAGTGTTTCTGATGAAATCCCTCCTTTTAATGCATTTTCTCACAGAAAACGAGTCTCTCGCCATGGGAACATGGCTTTTTTGAAAAAGCATATTCTGGTCGAGAAATCGTGTTTTAAGCAATAAAAACGACTCCCGGCCTTATTTAGTTCACATTTGTACTTTTGGTAAGCTAGCCCGTATTCATAACGCACTAAACCTTTTTATCGCGTTAAACGCCTTTTCTCGACGAGAAAAGCACAATTTCATCAAAAACAAACAAAACAAGAAAAATGAATCTATTCAAGAAGTCTGCAACACGTCCTTAAGAGTTACATGATTTCACCCAATGTCAATGTGTAATTTCTCCAGTTCTGATCATTTTTTAGGTTGTTGGTAGCTTGGTCAATGCCAAAACACAGTGAGATCTTTTTATGGCTTTAAACGCGTTTTCTCATCGAGAGAAACATGATTTCACTAAAAACGTTATAGTTTAAACATGCCTGTTTGTACATGTGTGCAAACACTCAGAGCCTTAAGATAGGGGTTTCACCAATGTGTTTTTTGGTGAGAAACCTTCTATTTCAAGGTTCTGTGCGTTTTCAGACAAGTACAATATGTATTTATAGTGTTTCTGATGAAATCCCTCCTTTTAATGCATTTTCTCACAGAAAACGAGTCTCTCGCCATGGGAACATGGCTTTTTTGAAAAAGCATTTTCTGGTCGAGAAATCGTGTTTTAAGCAATAAAAACGACTCCCGGCCTTATTTAGTTCACATTTGTACTTTTGGTAAGCTAGCCCGTATTCATAACGCACTAAACCTTTTTATCGCGTTAAACGCCTTTTCTCGACGAGAAAAGCACAATTTCATCTAAAACAAACAAAACAAGAAAAATGAATCTATTCAACAAGTCTGCAACACGTCCTTAAGAGTTACATGATTTCACCCAATGTCAATGTGTAATTTCTCCAGTTCTGATCATTTTTTAGGTTGTTTTGGTAGCTTGGTCAATGCCAAAACACAGTGAGATCTTTTTATGGCTTTAAACGCGTTTTCTCCTCGAGAGAAACATGATTTCACTAAAAACGTTATAGTTTAAACATGCCTGTTTGTACATGTGTGCAAACACTCAGAGCCTTAAGATAGGGGTTTCACCAATGTGTTTTTTGGTGAGAAACCTTCTATTTCAAGGTTCTGTGCGTTTTCAGACAAGTACAATATGTATTTATAGTGTTTCTGATGAAATCCCTCCTTTTAATGCATTTTCTCACAGAAAACGAGTCTCTCGCCATGGGAACATGGCTTTTTTGAAAAAGCATTTTCTGGTCGAGAAATCGTGTTTTAAGCAATAAAAACGACTCCCGGCCTTATTTGGTTCACATTTGTACTTTTGGTAAGCTAGCCCGTATTCATAACGCACTAAACCTTTTTATCGCGTTAAACGCCTTTTCTCGACGAGAAAAGCACAATTTCATCAAAAACAAACAAAACAAGAAAAATGAATCTATTCAACAAGTCTGCAACACGTCCTTAAGAGTTACATGATTTCACCCAATGTCAATGTGTAATTTCTCCAGTTCTGATCATTTTTTAGGTGGTTGGTAGCTTGGTCAATGCCAAAACACAGTGAGATCTTTTTATGGCTTTAAACGCGTTTTCTCCTCGAGAGAAACATGATTTCACTAAAAACGTTATAGTTTAAACATGCCTGTTTGTACATGTGTGCAAACACTCAGAGCCTTAAGATAGGGGTTTCACCAATGTGTTTTTTGGTGAGAAACCTTCTATTTCAAGGTCCTGTGCGTTTTCAGACAAGTATATATGTATTTATAGTGTTTCTGATGAAATCCCTCCTTTTAATGCATTTTCTCACAGAAAACGAGTCTCTCGCCATGGGAACATGGCTTTTTTGAAAAAGCATATTCTGGTCGAGAAATCGTGTTTTAAGCAATAAAAACGACTCCCGGCCTTATTTAGTTCACATTTGTACTTTTGGTAAGCTAGCCCGTATTCATAACGCACTAAACCTTTTTATCGCGTTAAACGCCTTTTCTCGACGAGAAAAGCACAATTTCATCAAAAACAAACAAAACAAGAAAAATGAATCTATTCAACAAGTCTGCAACACGTCCTTAAGAGTTACATGATTTCACCCAATGTCAATGTGTAAATTCTCCAGTTCTGATCATTTTTTAGGTGGTTGGTAGCTTGGTCAATGCCAAAACACAGTGAGATCTTTTTATGGCTTTAAACGCGTTTTCTCCTCGAGAGAAACATGATTTCACTAAAAACGTTATAGTTTAAACATGCCTGTTTGTACATGTGTGCAAACACTCAGAGCCTTAAGATAGGGGTTTCACCAATGTGTTTTTTGGTGAGAAACCTTCTATTTCAAGGTTCTGTGCGTTTTCAGACAAGTACAATATGTATTTATAGTGTTTCTGATGAAATCCCTCCTTTTAATGCATTTTCTCACAGAAAACGAGTCTCTCGCCATGGGAACATGGCTTTTTTGAAAAAGCATATTCTGGTCGAGAAATCGTGTTTTAAGCAATAAAAACGACTCCCGGCCTTATTTAGTTCACATTTGTACTTTTGGTAAGCTAGCCCGTATTCATAACGCACTAAACCTTTTTATCGCGTTAAACGCCTTTTCTCGACGAGAAAAGCACAATTTCATCAAAAACAAACAAAACAAGAAAAATGAATCTATTCAAGAAGTCTGCAACACGTCCTTAAGAGTTACATGATTTCACCCAATGTCAATGTGTAATTTCTCCAGTTCTGATCATTTTTTAGGTTGTTGGTAGCTTGGTCAATGCCAAAACACAGTGAGATCTTTTTATGGCTTTAAACGCGTTTTCTCATCGAGAGAAACATGATTTCACTAAAAACGTTATAGTTTAAACATGCCTGTTTGTACATGTGTGCAAACACTCAGAGCCTTAAGATAGGGGTTTCACCAATGTGTTTTTTGGTGAGAAACCTTCTATTTCAAGGTTCTGTGCGTTTTCAGACAAGTACAATATGTATTTATAGTGTTTCTGATGAAATCCCTCCTTTTAATGCATTTTCTCACAGAAAACGAGTCTCTCGCCATGGGAACATGGCTTTTTTGAAAAAGCATTTTCTGGTCGAGAAATCGTGTTTTAAGCAATAAAAACGACTCCCGGCCTTATTTAGTTCACATTTGTACTTTTGGTAAGCTAGCCCGTATTCATAACGCACTAAACCTTTTTATCGCGTTAAACGCCTTTTCTCGACGAGAAAAGCACAATTTCATCTAAAACAAACAAAACAAGAAAAATGAATCTATTCAACAAGTCTGCAACACGTCCTTAAGAGTTACATGATTTCACCCAATGTCAATGTGTAATTTCTCCAGTTCTGATCATTTTTTAGGTTGTTTTGGTAGCTTGGTCAATGCCAAAACACAGTGAGATCTTTTTATGGCTTTAAACGCGTTTTCTCCTCGAGAGAAACATGATTTCACTAAAAACGTTATAGTTTAAACATGCCTGTTTGTACATGTGTGCAAACACTCAGAGCCTTAAGATAGGGGTTTCACCAATGTGTTTTTTGGTGAGAAACCTTCTATTTCAAGGTTCTGTGCGTTTTCAGACAAGTACAATATGTATTTATAGTGTTTCTGATGAAATCCCTCCTTTTAATGCATTTTCTCACAGAAAACGAGTCTCTCGCCATGGGAACATGGCTTTTTTGAAAAAGCATTTTCTGGTCGAGAAATCGTGTTTTAAGCAATAAAAACGACTCCCGGCCTTATTTGGTTCACATTTGTACTTTTGGTAAGCTAGCCCGTATTCATAACGCACTAAACCTTTTTATCGCGTTAAACGCCTTTTCTCGACGAGAAAAGCACAATTTCATCAAAAACAAACAAAACAAGAAAAATGAATCTATTCAACAAGTCTGCAACACGTCCTTAAGAGTTACATGATTTCACCCAATGTCAATGTGTAATTTCTCCAGTTCTGATCATTTTTTAGGTGGTTGGTAGCTTGGTCAATGCCAAAACACAGTGAGATCTTTTTATGGCTTTAAACGCGTTTTCTCCTCGAGAGAAACATGATTTCACTAAAAACGTTATAGTTTAAACATGCCTGTTTGTACATGTGTGCAAACACTCAGAGCCTTAAGATAGGGGTTTCACCAATGTGTTTTTTGGTGAGAAACCTTCTATTTCAAGGTCCTGTGCGTTTTCAGACAAGTATATATGTATTTATAGTGTTTCTGATGAAATCCCTCCTTTTAATGCATTTTCTCACAGAAAACGAGTCTCTCGCCATGGGAACATGGCTTTTTTGAAAAAGCATATTCTGGTCGAGAAATCGTGTTTTAAGCAATAAAAACGACTCCCGGCCTTATTTAGTTCACATTTGTACTTTTGGTAAGCTAGCCCGTATTCATAACGCACTAAACCTTTTTATCGCGTTAAACGCCTTTTCTCGACGAGAAAAGCACAATTTCATCAAAAACAAACAAAACAAGAAAAATGAATCTATTCAACAAGTCTGCAACACGTCCTTAAGAGTTACATGATTTCACCCAATGTCAATGTGTAAATTCTCCAGTTCTGATCATTTTTTAGGTGGTTGGTAGCTTGGTCAATGCCAAAACACAGTGAGATCTTTTTATGGCTTTAAACGCGTTTTCTCCTCGAGAGAAACATGATTTCACTAAAAACGTTATAGTTTAAACATGCCTGTTTGTACATGTGTGCAAACACTCAGAGCCTTAAGATAGGGGTTTCACCAATGTGTTTTTTGGTGAGAAACCTTCTATTTCAAGGTTTTGTGCGTTTTCAGACAAGTACAATATGTATTTATAGTGTTTCTGATGAAATCCCTCCTTTTAATGCATTTTCTCACAGAAAACGAGTCTCTCGCCATGGGAACATGGCTTTTTTGAAAAAGCATATTCTGGTCGAGAAATCGTGTTTTAAGCAATAAAAACGACTCCCGGCCTTATTTAGTTCACATTTGTACTTTTGGTAAGCTAGCCCGTATTCATAACGCACTAAACCTTTTTATCGCGTTAAACGCCTTTTCTCGACGAGAAAAGCACAATTTCATCAAAAACAAACAAAACAAGAAAAATGAATCTATTCAAGAAGTCTGCAACACGTCCTTAAGAGTTACATGATTTCACCCAATGTCAATGTGTAATTTCTCCAGTTCTGATCATTTTTTAGGTTGTTGGTAGCTTGGTCAATGCCAAAACACAGTGAGATCTTTTTATGGCTTTAAACGCGTTTTCTCCTCGAGAGAAACATGATTTCACTAAAAACGTTATAGTTTAAACATGCCTGTTTGTACATGTGTGCAAACACTCAGAGCCTTAAGATAGGGGTTTCACCAATGTGTTTTTTGGTGAGAAACCTTCTATTTCAAGGTTCTGTGCGTTTTCAGACAAGTACAATATGTATTTATAGTGTTTCTGATGAAATCCCTCCTTTTAATGCATTTTCTCACAGAAAACGAGTCTCTCGCCATGGGAACATGGCTTTTTTGAAAAAGCATATTCTGGTCGAGAAATCGTGTTTTAAGCAATAAAAACGACTCCCGGCCTTATTTAGTTCACATTTGTACTTTTGGTAAGCTAGCCCGTATTCATAACGCACTAACACTTTTGTCGCTTTAAACGCCTTTTCGCGACGAGAAAAGCACAATTTCATCAAAAACAAACAAAACAAGAAAAATGAATCTATTCAACAAGTCTGCAACACGTCCTTAAGAGTTACATGATTTCACCCAATGTCAATGTGTAATTTCTCCAGTTCTGATCATTTTTTAGGTTGTTGGTAGCTTGGTCAATGCCAAAACACAGTGAGATCTTTTTATGGCTTTAAACGCGTTTTCTCCTCGAGAAAAACATGATTTCACTAAAAACGTTATAGTTTAAACATGCCTGTTTGTACATGTGTGCAAACACTCAGAGCCTTAAGATAGGGGTTTCACCAATGTGTTTTTTGGTGAGAAACCTTCTATTTCAAGGTTCTGTGCGTTTTCAGACAAGTACAATATGTATTTATAGTGTTTCTGATGAAATCCCTCCTTTTAATGCATTTTCTCACAGAAAACGAGTCTCTCGCCATGGGAACATGGCTTTTTTGAAAAAGCATATTCTGGTCGAGAAATCGTGTTTTAAGCAATAAAAACGACTCCCGGCCTTATTTAGTTCACATTTGTACTTTTGGTAAGCTAGCCCGTATTCATAACGCACTAAACCTTTTTATCGCGTTAAACGCCTTTTCTCGACGAGAAAAGCACAATTTCATCAAAAACAAACAAAACAAGAAAAATGAATCTATTCAACAAGTCTGCAACACGTCCTTAAGAGTTACAGGATTTCACCCAATGTCAATGTGTAATTTCTCCAGTTCTGATCATTTTTTAGGTTGTTGGTAGCTTGGTCAATGCCAAAACACAGTGAGATCTTTTTATGGCTTTAAACGCGTTTTCACCTCGAGAGAAACATGATTTCACTAAAAAATTTACAGTTTAAACATGCCTGTTTGTACATGTGTGCAAACACTCAGAGCCTTAAGATAGGGGTTTCACCAATGTGTTTTTTGGTGAGAAACCTTCTATTTCAAGGTTCTGTGCGTTTTCAGACAAGTACAATATGTATTTATAGTGTTTCTGATGAAATCCCTCCTTTTAATGCATTTTCTCACAGAAAACGAGTCTCTCGCCATGGGAACATGGCTTTTTTGAAAAAGCATATTCTGGTCGAGAAATCGTGTTTTAAGCAATAAAAACGACTCCCGGCCTTATTTGGTTCACATTTGTACTTTTGGTAAGCTAGCCCGTATTCATAACGCACTAAACCTTTTTATCGCGTTAAACGCCTTTTCTCGACGAGAAAAGCACAATTTCATCAAAAACAAACAAAACAAGAAAAATGAATCTATTCAACAAGTCTGCAACACGTCCTTAAGAGTTACATGATTTCACCCAATGTCAATGTGTAATTTCTCCAGTTCTGATCATTTTTTAGGTTGTTGGTAGCTTGGTCAATGCCAAAACACAGTGAGATCTTTTTATGGCTTTAAACGCGTTTTCTCCTCGAGAGAAACATGATTTCACTAAAAACGTTATAGTTTAAACATGCCTGTTTGTACATGTGTGCAAACACTCAGAGCCTTAAGATAGGGGTTTCACCAATGTGTTTTTTGGTGAGAAACCTTCTATTTCAAGGTTCTGTGCGTTTTCAGACAAGTACAATATGTATTTATAGTGTTTCTGATGAAATCCCTCCTTTTAATGCATTTTCTCACAGAAAACGAGTCTCTCGCCATGGGAACATGGCTTTTTTGAAAAAGCATATTCTGGTCGAGAAATCGTGTTTTAAGCAATAAAAACGACTCCCGGCCTTATTTGGTTCACATTTGTACTTTTGGTAAGCTAGCCCGTATTCATAACGCACTAAACCTTTTTATCGCGTTAAACGCCTTTTCTCGACGAGAAAAGCACAATTTCATCAAAAACAAACAAAACAAGAAAAATGAATCTATTCAACAAGTCTGCAACACGTCCTTAAGAGTTACATGATTTCACCCAATGTCCATGTGTAATTTCTCCAGTTCTGATCATTTTTTAGGTTGTTGGTAGCTTGGTCAATGCCAAAACACAGTGAGATCTTTTTATGGCTTTAAACGCGTTTTCTCCTCGAGAGAAACATGATTTCACTAAAAACGTTATAGTTTAAACATGCCTGTTTGTACATGTGTGCAAACACTCAGAGCCTTAAGATAGGGGTTTCACCAATGTGTTTTTTGGTGAGAAACCTTCTATTTCAAGGTTCTGTGCGTTTTCAGACAAGTACAATATGTATTTATAGTGTTTCTGATGAAATCCCTCCTTTTAATGCATTTTCTCACAGAAAACGAGTCTCTCGCCATGGGAACATGGCTTTTTTGAAAAAGCATATTCTGGTCGAGAAATCGTGTTTTAAGCAATAAAAACGACTCCCGGCCTTATTTGGTTCACATTTGTACTTTTGGTAAGCTAGCCCGTATTCATAACGCACTAAACCTTTTTATCGCGTTAAACGCCTTTTCTCGACGAGAAAAGCACAATTTCATCAAAAACAAACAAAACAAGAAAAATGAATCTATTCAACAAGTCTGCAACACGTCCTTAAGAGTTACATGATTTCACCCAATGTCCATGTGTAATTTCTCCAGTTCTGATCATTTTTTAGGTTGTTGGTAGCTTGGTCAATGCCAAAACACAGTGAGATCTTTTTATGGCTTTAAACGCGTTTTCTCCTCGAGAGAAACATGATTTCACTAAAAACGTTATAGTTTAAACATGCCTGTTTGTACATGTGTGCAAACACTCAGAGCCTTAAGATAGGGGTTTCACCAATGTGTTTTTTGGTGAGAAACCTTCTATTTCAAGGTTTTGTGCGTTTTCAGACAAGTACAATATGTATTTATAGTGTTTCTGATGAAATCCCTCCTTTTAATGCATTTTCTCACAGAAAACGAGTCTCTCGCCATGGGAACATGGCTTTTTTGAAAAAGCATATTCTGGTCGAGAAATCGTGTTTTAAGCAATAGAAACGACTCCCGGCCTTATTTAGTTCACATTTGTACTTTTGGTAAGCTAGCCCGTATTCATAACGCACTAAACCTTTTTATCGCGTTAAACGCCTTTTCTCGACGAGAAAAGCACAATTTCATCAAAAACAAACAAAACAAGAAAAATGAATCTATTCAACAAGTCTGCAACACGTCCTTAAGAGTTACATGATTTCACCCAATGTCAATGTGTAATTTCTCCAGTTCTGATCATTTTTTAGGTTGTTGGTAGCTTGGTCAATGCCAAAACACAGTGAGATGTTTTTATGGCTTTAAACGCGTTTTCTCCTCGAGAGAAACATGATTTCACTAAAAAATTTATAGTTTAAACATGCCTGTTTGTACATGTGTGCAAACACTCAGAGCCTTAAGATAGGGGTTTCACCAATGTGTTTTTTGGTGAGAAACCTTCTATTTCAAGGTTCTGTGCGTTTTCAGACAAGTACAATATGTATTTATAGTGTTTCTGATGAAATCCCTCCTTTTAATGCATTTTCTCACAGAAAACGAGTCTCTCGCCATGGGAACATGGCTTTTTTGAAAAAGCATATTCTGGTCGAGAAATCGTGTTTTAAGCAATAAAAACGACTCCCGGCCTTATTTGGTTCACATTTGTACTTTTGGTAAGCTAGCCCGTATTCATAACGCACTAAACCTTTTTATCGCGTTAAACGCCTTTTCTCGACGAGAAAAGCACAATTTCATCAAAAACAAACAAAACAAGAAAAATGAATCTATTCAACAAGTCTGCAACACGTCCTTAAGAGTTACATGATTTCACCCAATGTCAATGTGTAATTTCTCCAGTTCTGATCATTTTTTAGGTTGTTGGTAGCTTGGTCAATGCCAAAACACAGTGAGATCTTTTTATGACTTTAAACACGTTTTCTCCTCGAGAGAAACATGATTTCACTAAAAACGTTATAGTTTAAACATGCCTGTTTGTACATGTGTGCAAACACTCAGAGCCTTAAGATAGGGGTTTCACCAATGTGTTTTTTGGTGAGAAACCTTCTATTTCAAGGTTCTGTGCGTTTTCAGACAAGTACAATATGTATTTATAGTGTTTCTGATGAAATCCCTCCTTTTAATGCATTTTCTCACAGAAAACGAGTCTCTCGCCATGGGAACATGGCTTTTTTGAAAAAGCATATTCTGGTCGAGAAATCGTGTTTTAAGCAATAAAAACGACTCCCGGCCTTATTTGGTTCACATTTGTACTTTTGGTAAGCTAGCCCGTATTCATAACGCACTAAACCTTTTTATCGCGTTAAACGCCTTTTCTCGACGAGAAAAGCACAATTTCATCAAAAACAAACAAAACAAGAAAAATGAATCTATTCAACAAGTCTGCAACACGTCCTTAAGAGTTACATGATTTCACCCAATGTCCATGTGTAATTTCTCCAGTTCTGATCATTTTTTAGGTTGTTGGTAGCTTGGTCAATGCCAAAACACAGTGAGATCTTTTTATGGCTTTAAACGCGTTTTCTCCTCGAGAGAAACATGATTTCACTAAAAACGTTATAGTTTAAACATGCCTGTTTGTACATGTGTGCAAACACTCAGAGCCTTAAGATAGGGCTTTCACCAATGTGTTTTTTGGTGAGAAACCTTCTATTTCAAGGTTCTGTGCGTTTTCAGACAAGTACAATATGTATTTATAGTGTTTCTGATGAAATCCCTCCTTTTAATGCATTTTCTCACAGAAAACGAGTCTCTCGCCATGGGAACATGGCTTTTTTGAAAAAGCATATTCTGGTCGAGAAATCGTGTTTTAAGCAATAAAAACGACTCCCGGCCTTATTTGGTTCACATTTGTACTTTTGGTAAGCTAGCCCGTATTCATAACGCACTAAACCTTTTTATCGCGTTAAACGCCTTTTCTCGACGAGAAAAGCACAATTTCATCAAAAACAAACAAAACAAGAAAAATGAATCTATTCAACAAGTCTGCAACACGTCCTTAAGAGTTACATGATTTCACCCAATGTCCATGTGTAATTTCTCCAGTTCTGATCATTTTTTAGGTTGTTGGTAGCTTGGTCAATGCCAAAACACAGTGAGATCTTTTTATGGCTTTAAACGCGTTTTCTCCTCGAGAGAAACATGATTTCACTAAAAACGTTATAGTTTAAACATGCCTGTTTGTACATGTGTGCAAACACTCAGAGCCTTAAGATAGGGGTTTCACCAATGTGTTTTTTGGTGAGAAACCTTCTATTTCAAGGTTCTGTGCGTTTTCAGACAAGTACAATATGTATTTATAGTGTTTCTGATGAAATCCCTCCTTTTAATGCATTTTCTCACAGAAAACGAGTCTCTCGCCATGGGAACATGGCTTTTTTGAAAAAGCATATTCTGGTCGAGAAATCGTGTTTTAAGCAATAAAAACGACTCCCGGCCTTATTTGGTTCACATTTGTACTTTTGGTAAGCTAGCCCGTATTCATAACGCACTAAACCTTTTTATCGCGTTAAACGCCTTTTCTCGACGAGAAAAGCACAATTTCATCAAAAACAAACAAAACAAGAAAAATGAATCTATTCAACAAGTCTGCAACACGTCCTTAAGAGTTACATGATTTCACCCAATGTCCATGTGTAATTTCTCCAGTTCTGATCATTTTTTAGGTTGTTGGTAGCTTGGTCAATGCCAAAACACAGTGAGATCTTTTTATGGCTTTAAACGCGTTTTCTCCTCGAGAGAAACATGATTTCACTAAAAACGTTATAGTTTAAACATGCCTGTTTGTACATGTGTGCAAACACTCAGAGCCTTAAGATAGGGGTTTCACCAATGTGTTTTTTGGTGAGAAACCTTCTATTTCAAGGTTCTGTGCGTTTTCAGACAAGTACAATATGTATTTATAGTGTTTCTGATGAAATCCCTCCTTTTAATGCATTTTCTCACAGAAAACGAGTCTCTCGCCATGGGAACATGGCTTTTTTGAAAAAGCATTTTCTGGTCGAGAAATCGTGTTTTAAGCAATAAAAACGACTCCCGGCCTTATTTGGTTCACATTTGTACTTTTGGTAAGCTAGCCCGTATTCATAACGCACTAAACCTTTTTATCGCGTTAAACGCCTTTTCTCGACGAGAAAAGCACAATTTCATCAAAAACAAACAAAACAAGAAAAATGAATCTATTCAACAAGTCTGCAACACGTCCTTAAGAGTTACATGATTTCACCCAATGTCAATGTGTAATTTCTCCAGTTCTGATCATTTTTTAGGTTGTTGGTAGCTTGGTCAATGCCAAAACACAGTGAGATCTTTTTATGGCTTTAAACGCGTTTTCTCCTCGAGAGAAACATGATTTCACTAAAAACGTTATAGTTTAAACATGCCTGTTTGTACATGTGTGCAAACACTCAGAGCCTTAAGATAGGGGTTTCACCAATGTGTTTTTTGGTGAGAAACCTTCTATTTCAAGGTTCTGTGCGTTTTCAGACAAGTACAATATGTATTTATAGTGTTTCTGATGAAATCCCTCCTTTTAATGCATTTTCTCACAGAAAACGAGTCTCTCGCCATGGGAACATGGCTTTTTTGAAAAAGCATATTCTGGTCGAGAAATCGTGTTTTAAGCAATAAAAACGACTCCCGGCCTTATTTAGTTCACATTTGTACTTTTGGTAAGCTAGCCCGTATTCATAACGCACTAAACCTTTTTATCGCGTTAAACGCCTTTTCTCGACGAGAAAAGCACAATTTCATCAAAAACAAACAAAACAAGAAAAATGAATCTATTCAACAAGTCTGCAACACGTCCTTAAGAGTTACATGATTTCACCCAATGTCAATGTGTAATTTCTCCAGTTCTGATCATTTTTTAGGTTGTTTTGGTAGCTTGGTCAATGCCAAAACACAGTGAGATCTTTTTATGGC
Organism: Lampris incognitus; assembly: GCF_029633865.1. Classification (NCBI taxonomy): domain Eukaryota; kingdom Metazoa; phylum Chordata; class Actinopteri; order Lampriformes; family Lampridae; genus Lampris; species Lampris incognitus. The sequence continues at coordinate 44,588,598 of NC_079227.1, forward strand.
TTTAAACGCGTTTTCTCCTCGAGAGAAACATGATTTCACTAAAAACGTTATAGTTTAAACATGCCTGTTTGTACATGTGTGCAAACACTCAGAGCCTTAAGATAGGGGTTTCACCAATGTGTTTTTTGGTGAGAAACCTTCTATTTCAAGGTTCTGTGCGTTTTCAGACAAGTACAATATGTATTTATAGTGTTTCTGATGAAATCCCTCCTTTTAATGCATTTTCTCACAGAAAACGAGTCTCTCGCCATGGGAACATGGCTTTTTTGAAAAAGCATATTCTGGTCGAGAAATCGTGTTTTAAGCAATAAAAACGACTCCCGGCCTTATTTAGTTCACATTTGTACTTTTGGTAAGCTAGCCCGTATTCATAACGCACTAAACCTTTTTATCGCGTTAAACGCCTTTTCTCGACGAGAAAAGCACAATTTCATCAAAAACAAACAAAACAAGAAAAATGAATCTATTCAACAAGTCTGCAACACGTCCTTAAGAGTTACATGATTTCACCCAATGTCAATGTGTAATTTCTCCAGTTCTGATCATTTTTTAGGTTGTTTTGGTAGCTTGGTCAATGCCAAAACACAGTGAGATCTTTTTATGGCTTTAAACGCGTTCTCTCCTCGAGAGAAACATGATTTCACTAAAAACGTTATAGTTTAAACATGCCTGTTTGTACATGTGTGCAAACACTCAGAGCCTTAAGATAGGGGTTTCACCAATGTGTTTTTTGGTGAGAAACCTTCTATTTCAAGGTTCTGTGCGTTTTCAGACAAGTTACAATATGTATTTATAGTGTTTCTGATGAAATCCCTCCTTTTAATGCATTTTCTCACAGAAAACGAGTCTCTCGCCATGGGAACATGGCTTTTTTGAAAAAGCATTTTCTGGTCGAGAAATCGTGTTTTAAGCAATAAAAACGACTCCCGGCCTTATTTGGTTCACATTTGTACTTTTGGTAAGCTAGCCCGTATTCATAACGCACTAAACCTTTTTATCGCGTTAAACGCCTTTTCTCGACGAGAAAAGCACAATTTCATCAAAAACAAACAAAACAAGAAAAATGAATCTATTCAACAAGTCTGCAACACGTCCTTAAGAGTTACATGATTTCACCCAATGTCAATGTGTAATTTCTCCAGTTCTGATCATTTTTTAGGTTGTTGGTAGCTTGGTCAATGCCAAAACACAGTGAGATCTTTTTATGGCTTTAAACGCGTTTTCTCCTCGAGAGAAACATGATTTCACTAAAAACGTTATAGTTTAAACATGCCTGTTTGTACATGTGTGCAAACACTCAGAGCCTTAAGATAGGGGTTTCACCAATGTGTTTTTTTGGTGAGAAACCTTCTATTTCAAGGTTCTGTGCGTTTTCAGACAAGTACAATATGTATTTATAGTGTTTCTGATGAAATCCCTCCTTTTAATGCATTTTCTCACAGAAAACGAGTCTCTCGCCATGGGAACATGGCTTTTTTGAAAAAGCATTTTCTGGTCGAGAAATCGTGTTTTAAGCAATAAAAACGACTCCCGGCCTTATTTGGTTCACATTTGTACTTTTGGTAAGCTAGCCCGTATTCATAACGCACTAAACCTTTTTATCGCGTTAAACGCCTTTTCTCGACGAGAAAAGCAAAATTTCATCAAAAACAAACAAAACAAGAAAAATGAATTTATTCAACAAGTCTGCAACACGTCCTTAAGAGTCACATGATTTCACCCAATGTCAATGTGTAATTTCTCCAGTTCTGATCATTTTTTAGGTGGTTGGTAGCTTGGTCAATGCCAAAACACAGTGAGATCTTTTTATGGCTTTAAACGCGTTTTCTCCTCGAGAGAAACATGATTTCACTAAAAACGTTATAGTTTAAACATGCCTGTTTGTACATGTGTGCAAACACTCAGAGCCTTAAGATAGGGGTTTCACCAATGTGTTTTTTGGTGAGAAACCTTCTATTTCAAGGTCCTGTGCGTTTTCAGACAAGTATATATGTATTTATAGTGTTTCTGATGAAATCCCTCCTTTTAATGCATTTTCTCACAGAAAACGAGTCTCTCGCCATGGGAACATGGCTTTTTTGAAAAAGCATATTCTGGTCGAGAAATCGTGTTTTAAGCAATAAAAACGACTCCCGGCCTTATTTAGTTCACATTTGTACTTTTGGTAAGCTAGCCCGTATTCATAACGCACTAAACCTTTTTATCGCGTTAAACGCCTTTTCTCGACGAGAAAAGCACAATTTCATCAAAAACAAACAAAACAAGAAAAATGAATCTATTCAACAAGTCTGCAACACGTCCTTAAGAGTTACATGATTTCACCCAATGTCAATGTGTAATTTCTCCAGTTCTGATCATTTTTTAGGTGGTTGGTAGCTTGGTCAATGCCAAAACACAGTGAGATCTTTTTATGGCTTTAAACGCGTTTTCTCCTCGAGAGAAACATGATTTCACTAAAAACGTTATAGTTTAAACATGCCTGTTTGTACATGTGTGCAAACACTCAGAGCCTTAAGATAGGGGTTTCACCAATGTGTTTTTTGGTGAGAAACCTTCTATTTCAAGGTTTTGTGCGTTTTCAGACAAGTACAATATGTATTTATAGTGTTTCTGATGAAATCCCTCCTTTTAATGCATTTTCTCACAGAAAACGAGTCTCTCGCCATGGGAACATGGCTTTTTTGAAAAAGCATATTCTGGTCGAGAAATCGTGTTTTAAGCAATAAAAACGACTCCCGGCCTTATTTAGTTCACATTTGTACTTTTGGTAAGCTAGCCCGTATTCATAACGCACTAAACCTTTTTATCGCGTTAAACGCCTTTTCTCGACGAGAAAAGCACAATTTCATCAAAAACAAACAAAACAAGAAAAATGAATCTATTCAACAAGTCTGCAACACGTCCTTAAGAGTTACATGATTTCACCCAATGTCAATGTGTAATTTCTCCAGTTCTGATCATTTTTTAGGTGGTTGGTAGCTTGGTCAATGCCAAAACACAGTGAGATCTTTTTATGGCTTTAAACGCGTTTTCTCCTCGAGAGAAACATGATTTCACTAAAAACGTTATAGTTTAAACATGCCTGTTTGTTCATGTGTGCAAACACTCAGAGCCTTAAGATAGGGGTTTCACCAATGTGTTTTTTGGTGAGAAACCTTCTATTTCAAGGTTTTGTGCGTTTTCAGACAAGTACAATATGTATTTATAGTGTTTCTGATGAAATCCCTCCTTTTAATGCATTTTCTCACAGAAAACGAGTCTCTCGCCATGGGAACATGGCTTTTTTGAAAAAGCATATTCTGGTCGAGAAATCGTGTTTTAAGCAATAAAAACGACTCCCGGCCTTATTTAGTTCACATTTGTACTTTTGGTAAGCTAGCCCGTATTCATAACGCACTAAACCTTTTTATCGCGTTAAACGCCTTTTCTCGACGAGAAAAGCACAATTTCATCAAAAACAAACAAAACAAGAAAAATGAATCTATTCAAGAAGTCTGCAACACGTCCTTAAGAGTTACATGATTTCACCCAATGTCAATGTGTAATTTCTCCAGTTCTGATCATTTTTTAGGTTGTTGGTAGCTTGGTCAATGCCAAAACACAGTGAGATCTTTTTATGGCTTTAAACGCGTTTTCTCCTCGAGAGAAACATGATTTCACTAAAAACGTTATAGTTTAAACATGCCTGTTTGTACATGTGTGCAAACACTCAGAGCCTTAAGATAGGGGTTTCACCAATGTGTTTTTTGGTGAGAAACCTTCTATTTCAAGGTTCTGTGCGTTTTCAGACAAGTACAATATGTATTTATAGTGTTTCTGATGAAATCCCTCCTTTTAATGCATTTTCTCACAGAAAACGAGTCTCTCGCCATGGGAACATGGCTTTTTTGAAAAAGCATATTCTGGTCGAGAAATCGTGTTTTAAGCAATAAAAACGACTCCCGGCCTTATTTAGTTCACATTTGTACTTTTGGTAAGCTAGCCCGTATTCATAACGCACTAAAACTTTTGTCGCGTTAAACGCCTTTTCGCGACGAGAAAAGCACAATTTCATCAAAAACAAACAAAACAAGAAAAATGAATCTATTCAACAAGTCTGCAACACGTCCTTAAGAGTTACATGATTTCACCCAATGTCAATGTGTAATTTCTCCAGTTCTGATCATTTTTTAGGTTGTTGGTAGCTTGGTCAATGCCAAAACACAGTGAGATCTTTTTATGGCTTTAAACGCGTTTTCTCCTCGAGAAAAACATGATTTCACTAAAAACGTTATAGTTTAAACATGCCTGTTTGTACATGTGTGCAAACACTCAGAGCCTTAAGATAGGGGTTTCACCAATGTGTTTTTTGGTGAGAAACCTTCTATTTCAAGGTCCTGTGCGTTTTCAGACAAGTATATATGTATTTATAGTGTTTCTGATGAAATCCCTCCTTTTAATGCATTTTCTCACAGAAAACGAGTCTCTCGCCATGGGAACATGGCTTTTTTGAAAAAGCATATTCTGGTCGAGAAATCGTGTTTTAAGCAATAAAAACGACTCCCGGCCTTATTTAGTTCACATTTGTACTTTTGGTAAGCTAGCCCGTATTCATAACGCACTAAACCTTTTTATCGCGTTAAACGCCTTTTCTCGACGAGAAAAGCACAATTTCATCAAAAACAAACAAAACAAGAAAAATGAATCTATTCAACAAGTCTGCAACACGTCCTTAAGAGTTACATGATTTCACCCAATGTCAATGTGTAATTTCTCCAGTTCTGATCATTTTTTAGGTTGTTTTGGTAGCTTGGTCAATGCCAAAACACAGTGAGATCTTTTTATGGCTTTAAACGCGTTCTCTCCTCGAGAGAAACATGATTTCACTAAAAACGTTATAGTTTAAACATGCCTGTTTGTACATGTGTGCAAACACTCAGAGCCTTAAGATAGGGGTTTCACCAATGTGTTTTTTGGTGAGAAACCTTCTATTTCAAGGTTCTGTGCGTTTTCAGACAAGTTACAATATGTATTTATAGTGTTTCTGATGAAATCCCTCCTTTTAATGCATTTTCTCACAGAAAACGAGTCTCTCGCCATGGGAACATGGCTTTTTTGAAAAAGCATTTTCTGGTCGAGAAATCGTGTTTTAAGCAATAAAAACGACTCCCGGCCTTATTTGGTTCACATTTGTACTTTTGGTAAGCTAGCCCGTATTCATAACGCACTAAACCTTTTTATCGCGTTAAACGCCTTTTCTCGACGAGAAAAGCACAATTTCATCAAAAACAAACAAAACAAGAAAAATGAATCTATTCAACAAGTCTGCAACACGTCCTTAAGAGTTACATGATTTCACCCAATGTCAATGTGTAATTTCTCCAGTTCTGATCATTTTTTAGGTTGTTGGTAGCTTGGTCAATGCCAAAACACAGTGAGATCTTTTTATGGCTTTAAACGCGTTTTCTCCTCGAGAGAAACATGATTTCACTAAAAACGTTATAGTTTAAACATGCCTGTTTGTACATGTGTGCAAACACTCAGAGCCTTAAGATAGGGGTTTCACCAATGTGTTTTTTTGGTGAGAAACCTTCTATTTCAAGGTTCTGTGCGTTTTCAGACAAGTACAATATGTATTTATAGTGTTTCTGATGAAATCCCTCCTTTTAATGCATTTTCTCACAGAAAACGAGTCTCTCGCCATGGGAACATGGCTTTTTTGAAAAAGCATTTTCTGGTCGAGAAATCGTGTTTTAAGCAATAAAAACGACTCCCGGCCTTATTTGGTTCACATTTGTACTTTTGGTAAGCTAGCCCGTATTCATAACGCACTAAACCTTTTTATCGCGTTAAACGCCTTTTCTCGACGAGAAAAGCAAAATTTCATCAAAAACAAACAAAACAAGAAAAATGAATCTATTCAACAAGTCTGCAACACGTCCTTAAGAGTCACATGATTTCACCCAATGTCAATGTGTAATTTCTCCAGTTCTGATCATTTTTTAGGTGGTTGGTAGCTTGGTCAATGCCAAAACACAGTGAGATCTTTTTATGGCTTTAAACGCGTTTTCTCCTCGAGAGAAACATGATTTCACTAAAAACGTTATAGTTTAAACATGCCTGTTTGTACATGTGTGCAAACACTCAGAGCCTTAAGATAGGGGTTTCACCAATGTGTTTTTTGGTGAGAAACCTTCTATTTCAAGGTCCTGTGCGTTTTCAGACAAGTATATATGTATTTATAGTGTTTCTGATGAAATCCCTCCTTTTAATGCATTTTCTCACAGAAAACGAGTCTCTCGCCATGGGAACATGGCTTTTTTGAAAAAGCATATTCTGGTCGAGAAATCGTGTTTTAAGCAATAAAAACGACTCCCGGCCTTATTTAGTTCACATTTGTACTTTTGGTAAGCTAGCCCGTATTCATAACGCACTAAACCTTTTTATCGCGTTAAACGCCTTTTCTCGACGAGAAAAGCACAATTTCATCAAAAACAAACAAAACAAGAAAAATGAATCTATTCAACAAGTCTGCAACACGTCCTTAAGAGTTACATGATTTCACCCAATGTCAATGTGTAATTTCTCCAGTTCTGATCATTTTTTAGGTGGTTGGTAGCTTGGTCAATGCCAAAACACAGTGAGATCTTTTTATGGCTTTAAACGCGTTTTCTCCTCGAGAGAAACATGATTTCACTAAAAACGTTATAGTTTAAACATGCCTGTTTGTACATGTGTGCAAACACTCAGAGCCTTAAGATAGGGGTTTCACCAATGTGTTTTTTGGTGAGAAACCTTCTATTTCAAGGTTTTGTGCGTTTTCAGACAAGTACAATATGTATTTATAGTGTTTCTGATGAAATCCCTCCTTTTAATGCATTTTCTCACAGAAAACGAGTCTCTCGCCATGGGAACATGGCTTTTTTGAAAAAGCATATTCTGGTCGAGAAATCGTGTTTTAAGCAATAAAAACGACTCCCGGCCTTATTTAGTTCACATTTGTACTTTTGGTAAGCTAGCCCGTATTCATAACGCACTAAACCTTTTTATCGCGTTAAACGCCTTTTCTCGACGAGAAAAGCACAATTTCATCAAAAACAAACAAAACAAGAAAAATGAATCTATTCAACAAGTCTGCAACACGTCCTTAAGAGTTACATGATTTCACCCAATGTCAATGTGTAATTTCTCCAGTTCTGATCATTTTTTAGGTGGTTGGTAGCTTGGTCAATGCCAAAACACAGTGAGATCTTTTTATGGCTTTAAACGCGTTTTCTCCTCGAGAGAAACATGATTTCACTAAAAACGTTATAGTTTAAACATGCCTGTTTGTTCATGTGTGCAAACACTCAGAGCCTTAAGATAGGGGTTTCACCAATGTGTTTTTTGGTGAGAAACCTTCTATTTCAAGGTTTTGTGCGTTTTCAGACAAGTACAATATGTATTTATAGTGTTTCTGATGAAATCCCTCCTTTTAATGCATTTTCTCACAGAAAACGAGTCTCTCGCCATGGGAACATGGCTTTTTTGAAAAAGCATATTCTGGTCGAGAAATCGTGTTTTAAGCAATAAAAACGACTCCCGGCCTTATTTAGTTCACATTTGTACTTTTGGTAAGCTAGCCCGTATTCATAACGCACTAAACCTTTTTATCGCGTTAAACGCCTTTTCTCGACGAGAAAAGCACAATTTCATCAAAAACAAACAAAACAAGAAAAATGAATCTATTCAAGAAGTCTGCAACACGTCCTTAAGAGTTACATGATTTCACCCAATGTCAATGTGTAATTTCTCCAGTTCTGATCATTTTTTAGGTTGTTGGTAGCTTGGTCAATGCCAAAACACAGTGAGATCTTTTTATGGCTTTAAACGCGTTTTCTCCTCGAGAGAAACATGATTTCACTAAAAACGTTATAGTTTAAACATGCCTGTTTGTACATGTGTGCAAACACTCAGAGCCTTAAGATAGGGGTTTCACCAATGTGTTTTTTGGTGAGAAACCTTCTATTTCAAGGTTCTGTGCGTTTTCAGACAAGTACAATATGTATTTATAGTGTTTCTGATGAAATCCCTCCTTTTAATGCATTTTCTCACAGAAAACGAGTCTCTCGCCATGGGAACATGGCTTTTTTGAAAAAGCATATTCTGGTCGAGAAATCGTGTTTTAAGCAATAAAAACGACTCCCGGCCTTATTTAGTTCACATTTGTACTTTTGGTAAGCTAGCCCGTATTCATAACGCACTAAAACTTTTGTCGCGTTAAACGCCTTTTCGCGACGAGAAAAGCACAATTTCATCAAAAACAAACAAAACAAGAAAAATGAATCTATTCAACAAGTCTGCAACACGTCCTTAAGAGTTACATGATTTCACCCAATGTCAATGTGTAATTTCTCCAGTTCTGATCATTTTTTAGGTTGTTGGTAGCTTGGTCAATGCCAAAACACAGTGAGATCTTTTTATGGCTTTAAACGCGTTTTCTCCTCGAGAAAAACATGATTTCACTAAAAACGTTATAGTTTAAACATGCCTGTTTGTACATGTGTGCAAACACTCAGAGCCTTAAGATAGGGGTTTCACCAATGTGTTTTTTGGTGAGAAACCTTCTATTTCAAGGTCCTGTGCGTTTTCAGACAAGTATATATGTATTTATAGTGTTTCTGATGAAATCCCTCCTTTTAATGCATTTTCTCACAGAAAACGAGTCTCTCGCCATGGGAACATGGCTTTTTTGAAAAAGCATATTCTGGTCGAGAAATCGTGTTTTAAGCAATAAAAACGACTCCCGGCCTTATTTAGTTCACATTTGTACTTTTGGTAAGCTAGCCCGTATTCATAACGCACTAAACCTTTTTATCGCGTTAAACGCCTTTTCTCGACGAGAAAAGCACAATTTCATCAAAAACAAACAAAACAAGAAAAATGAATCTATTCAACAAGTCTGCAACACGTCCTTAAGAGTTACATGATTTCACCCAATGTCAATGTGTAATTTCTCCAGTTCTGATCATTTTTTAGGTTGTTGGTAGCTTGGTCAATGCCAAAACACAGTGAGATCTTTTTATGGCTTTAAACGCGTTTTCTCCTCGAGAGAAACATGATTTCACTAAAAACGTTATAGTTTAAACATGCCTGTTTGTACATGTGTGCAAACACTCAGAGCCTTAAGATAGGGGTTTCACCAATGTGTTTTTTGGTGAGAAACCTTCTATTTCAAGGTCCTGTGCGTTTTCAGACAAGTATATATGTATTTATAGTGTTTCTGATGAAATCCCTCCTATTAATGCATTTTCTCACAGAAAACGAGTCTCTCACCATGGGAACATGGCTTTTTTGAAAAAGCATATTCTGGTCGAGAAATCGTGTTTTAAGCAATAAAAACGACTCCCGGCCTTATTTAGTTCACATTTGTACTTTTGGTAAGCTAGCCCGTATTCATAACGCACTAAAACTTTTGTCGCGTTAAACGCCTTTTCGCGACGAGAAAAGCACAATTTCATCAAAAACAAACAAAACAAGAAAAATGAATCTATTCAACAAGTCTGCAACACGTCCTTAAGAGTTACATGATTTCACCCAATGTCAATGTGTAATTTCTCCAGTTCTGATCATTTTTTAGGTTGTTGGTAGCTTGGTCAATGCCAAAACACAGTGAGATCTTTTTATGGCTTTAAACGCGTTTTCTCTTCGAGAAAAACATGATTTCACTAAAAACGTTATAGTTTAAACATGCCTGTTTGTACATGTGTGCAAACACTCAGAGCCTTAAGATAGGGGTTTCACCAATGTGTTTTTTGGTGAGAAACCTTCTATTTCAAGGTTCTGTGCGTTTTCAGACAAGTACAATATGTATTTATAGTGTTTCTGATGAAATCCCTCCTTTTAATGCATTTTCTCACAGAAAACGAGTCTCTCGCCATGGGAACATGGCTTTTTTGAAAAAGCATATTCTGGTCGAGAAATCGTGTTTTAAGCAATAAAAACGACTCCCGGCCTTATTTAGTTCACATTTGTACTTTTGGTAAGCTAGCCCGTATTCATAACGCACTAAAACTTTTGTCGCGTTAAACGCCTTTTCGCGACGAGAAAAGCACAATTTCATCAAAAACAAACAAAACAAGAAAAATGAATCTATTCAACAAGTCTGCAACACGTCCTTAAGAGTTACATGATTTCACCCAATGTCAATGTGTAATTTCTCCAGTTCTGATCATTTTTTAGGTTGTTGGTAGCTTGGTCAATGCCAAAACACAGTGAGATCTTTTTATGGCTTTAAACGCGTTTTCTCCTCGAGAAAAACATGATTTCACTAAAAACGTTATAGTTTAAACATGCCTGTTTGTACATGTGTGCAAACACTCAGAGCCTTAAGATAGGGGTTTCACCAATGTGTTTTTTGGTGAGAAACCTTCTATTTCAAGGTCCTGTGCGTTTTCAGCCAAGTATATATGTATTTATAGTGTTTCTGATGAAATTCTCCTTTTAATGCATTTTCTCACAGAAAACGAGTCTCTCGCCATGGGAACATGGCTTTTTTGAAAAAGCATATTCTGGTCGAGAAATCGTGTTTTAAGCAATAAAAACGACTCCCGGCCTTATTTAGTTCACATTTGTACTTTTGGTAAGCTAGCCCGTATTCATAACGCACTAAACCTTTTTATCGCGTTAAACGCCTTTTCTCGACGAGAAAAGCACAATTTCATCAAAAACAAACAAAACAAGAAAAATGAATCTATTCAACAAGTCTGCAACACGTCCTTAAGAGTTACATGATTTCACCCAATGTCAATGTGTAATTTCTCCAGTTCTGATCATTTTTTAGGTTGTTGGTAGCTTGGTCAATGCCAAAACACAGTGAGATCTTTTTATGGCTTTAAACGCGTTTTCTCCTCGAGAAAAACATGATTTCACTAAAAACGTTATAGTTTAAACATGCCTGTTTGTACATGTGTGCAAACACTCAGAGCCTTAAGATAGGGGTTTCACCAATGTGTTTTTTGGTGAGAAACCTTCTATTTCAAGGTTCTGTGCGTTTTCAGACAAGTACAATATGTATTTATAGTGTTTCTGATGAAATCCCTCCTTTTAATGCATTTTCTCACAGAAAACGAGTCTCTCGCCATGGGAACATGGCTTTTTTGAAAAAGCATATTCTGGTCGAGAAATCGTGTTTTAAGCAATAAAAACTACTCCCGGCCTTATTTAGTTCACATTTGTACTTTTGGTAAGCTAGCCCGTATTCATAACGCACTAAAACTTTTGTCGCGTTAAACGCCTTTTCGCGACGAGAAAAGCACAATTTGATCAAAAACAAACAAAACAAGAAAAATGAATCTATTCAACAAGTCTGCAACACGTCCTTAAGAGTTACATGATTTCACCCAATGTCAATGTGTAATTTCTCCAGTTCTGATCATTTTTTAGGTTGTTGGTAGCTTGGTCAATGCCAAAACACAGTGAGATCTTTTTATGGCTTTAAACGCGTTTTCTCTTCGAGAAAAACATGATTTCACTAAAAACGTTATAGTTTAAACATGCCTGTTTGTACATGTGTGCAAACACTCAGAGCCTTAAGATAGGGGTTTCACCAATGTGTTTTTTGGTGAGAAACCTTCTATTTCAAGGTTCTGTCCGTTTTCAGACAAGTACAATATGTATTTATAGTGTTTCTGATGAAATCCCTCCTTTTAATGCATTTTCTCACAGAAAACGAGTCTCTCGCCATGGGAACATGGCTTTTTTGAAAAAGCATATTCTGGTCGAGAAATCGTGTTTTAAGCAATAAAAACGACTCCCGGCCTTATTTGGTTCACATTTGTACTTTTGGTAAGCTAGCCCGTATTCATAACGCACTAAACCTTTTTATCGCGTTAAACGCCTTTTCTCGACGAGAAAAGCACAATTTCATCAAAAACAAACAAAACAAGAAAAATGAATCTATTCAACAAGTCTGCAACACGTCCTTAAGAGTTACATGATTTCACCCAATGTCAATGTGTAATTTCTCCAGTTCTGATCATTTTTTAGGTGGTTGGTAGCTTGGTCAATGCCAAAACACAGTGAGATCTTTTTATGGCTTTAAACGCGTTTTCTCCTCGAGAGAAACATGATTTCACTAAAAACGTTATAGTTTAAACATGCCTGTTTGTACATGTGTGCAAACACTCAGAGCCTTAAGATAGGGGTTTCACCAATGTGTTTTTTGGTGAGAAACCTTCTATTTCAAGGTTTTGTGCGTTTTCAGACAAGTACAATATGTATTTATAGTGTTTCTGATGAAATCCCTCCTTTTAATGCATTTTCTCACAGAAAACGAGTCTCTCGCCATGGGAACATGGCTTTTTTGAAAAAGCATATTCTGGTCGAGAAATCGTGTTTTAAGCAATAAAAACGACTCCCGGCCTTATTTAGTTCACATTTGTACTTTTGGTAAGCTAGCCCGTATTCATAACGCACTAAACCTTTTTATCGCGTTAAACGCCTTTTCTCGACGAGAAAAGCACAATTTCATCAAAAACAAACAAAACAAGAAAAATGAATCTATTCAACAAGTCTGCAACACGTCCTTAAGAGTTACATGATTTCACCCAATGTCAATGTGTAATTTCTCCAGTTCTGATCATTTTTTAGGTGGTTGGTAGCTTGGTCAATGCCAAAACACAGTGAGATCTTTTTATGGCTTTAAACGCGTTTTCTCCTCGAGAGAAACATGATTTCACTAAAAACGTTATAGTTTAAACATGCCTGTTTGTTCATGTGTGCAAACACTCAGAGCCTTAAGATAGGGGTTTCACCAATGTGTTTTTTGGTGAGAAACCTTCTATTTCAAGGTTTTGTGCGTTTTCAGACAAGTACAATATGTATTTATAGTGTTTCTGATGAAATCCCTCCTTTTAATGCATTTTCTCACAGAAAACGAGTCTCTCGCCATGGGAACATGGCTTTTTTGAAAAAGCATATTCTGGTCGAGAAATCGTGTTTTAAGCAATAAAAACGACTCCCGGCCTTATTTAGTTCACATTTGTACTTTTGGTAAGCTAGCCCGTATTCATAACGCACTAAACCTTTTTATCGCGTTAAACGCCTTTTCTCGACGAGAAAAGCACAATTTCATCAAAAACAAACAAAACAAGAAAAATGAATCTATTCAAGAAGTCTGCAACACGTCCTTAAGAGTTACATGATTTCACCCAATGTCAATGTGTAATTTCTCCAGTTCTGATCATTTTTTAGGTTGTTGGTAGCTTGGTCAATGCCAAAACACAGTGAGATCTTTTTATGGCTTTAAACGCGTTTTCTCCTCGAGAGAAACATGATTTCACTAAAAACGTTATAGTTTAAACATGCCTGTTTGTACATGTGTGCAAACACTCAGAGCCTTAAGATAGGGGTTTCACCAATGTGTTTTTTGGTGAGAAACCTTCTATTTCAAGGTTCTGTGCGTTTTCAGACAAGTACAATATGTATTTATAGTGTTTCTGATGAAATCCCTCCTTTTAATGCATTTTCTCACAGAAAACGAGTCTCTCGCCATGGGAACATGGCTTTTTTGAAAAAGCATATTCTGGTCGAGAAATCGTGTTTTAAGCAATAAAAACGACTCCCGGCCTTATTTAGTTCACATTTGTACTTTTGGTAAGCTAGCCCGTATTCATAACGCACTAAAACTTTTGTCGCGTTAAACGCCTTTTCGCGACGAGAAAAGCACAATTTCATCAAAAACAAACAAAACAAGAAAAATGAATCTATTCAACAAGTCTGCAACACGTCCTTAAGAGTTACATGATTTCACCCAATGTCAATGTGTAATTTCTCCAGTTCTGATCATTTTTTAGGTTGTTGGTAGCTTGGTCAATGCCAAAACACAGTGAGATCTTTTTATGGCTTTAAACGCGTTTTCTCCTCGAGAAAAACATGATTTCACTAAAAACGTTATAGTTTAAACATGCCTGTTTGTACATGTGTGCAAACACTCAGAGCCTTAAGATAGGGGTTTCACCAATGTGTTTTTTGGTGAGAAACCTTCTATTTCAAGGTCCTGTGCGTTTTCAGACAAGTATATATGTATTTATAGTGTTTCTGATGAAATCCCTCCTTTTAATGCATTTTCTCACAGAAAACGAGTCTCTCGCCATGGGAACATGGCTTTTTTGAAAAAGCATATTCTGGTCGAGAAATCGTGTTTTAAGCAATAAAAACGACTCCCGGCCTTATTTAGTTCACATTTGTACTTTTGGTAAGCTAGCCCGTATTCATAACGCACTAAACCTTTTTATCGCGTTAAACGCCTTTTCTCGACGAGAAAAGCACAATTTCATCAAAAACAAACAAAACAAGAAAAATGAATCTATTCAACAAGTCTGCAACACGTCCTTAAGAGTTACATGATTTCACCCAATGTCAATGTGTAATTTCTCCAGTTCTGATCATTTTTTAGGTTGTTGGTAGCTTGGTCAATGCCAAAACACAGTGAGATCTTTTTATGGCTTTAAACGCGTTTTCTCCTCGAGAGAAACATGATTTCACTAAAAACGTTATAGTTTAAACATGCCTGTTTGTACATGTGTGCAAACACTCAGAGCCTTAAGATAGGGGTTTCACCAATGTGTTTTTTGGTGAGAAACCTTCTATTTCAAGGTCCTGTGCGTTTTCAGACAAGTATATATGTATTTATAGTGTTTCTGATGAAATCCCTCCTATTAATGCATTTTCTCACAGAAAACGAGTCTCTCACCATGGGAACATGGCTTTTTTGAAAAAGCATATTCTGGTCGAGAAATCGTGTTTTAAGCAATAAAAACGACTCCCGGCCTTATTTAGTTCACATTTGTACTTTTGGTAAGCTAGCCCGTATTCATAACGCACTAAAACTTTTGTCGCGTTAAACGCCTTTTCGCGACGAGAAAAGCACAATTTCATCAAAAACAAACAAAACAAGAAAAATGAATCTATTCAACAAGTCTGCAACACGTCCTTAAGAGTTACATGATTTCACCCAATGTCAATGTGTAATTTCTCCAGTTCTGATCATTTTTTAGGTTGTTGGTAGCTTGGTCAATGCCAAAACACAGTGAGATCTTTTTATGGCTTTAAACGCGTTTTCTCTTCGAGAAAAACATGATTTCACTAAAAACGTTATAGTTTAAACATGCCTGTTTGTACATGTGTGCAAACACTCAGAGCCTTAAGATAGGGGTTTCACCAATGTGTTTTTTGGTGAGAAACCTTCTATTTCAAGGTTCTGTGCGTTTTCAGACAAGTACAATATGTATTTATAGTGTTTCTGATGAAATCCCTCCTTTTAATGCATTTTCTCACAGAAAACGAGTCTCTCGCCATGGGAACATGGCTTTTTTGAAAAAGCATATTCTGGTCGAGAAATCGTGTTTTAAGCAATAAAAACGACTCCCGGCCTTATTTAGTTCACATTTGTACTTTTGGTAAGCTAGCCCGTATTCATAACGCACTAAAACTTTTGTCGCGTTAAACGCCTTTTCTCGACGAGAAAAGCAATTTCATCAAAAACAAACAAAACAAGAAAAATGAATCATTCAACAAGTCTGCAACACGTCCTTAAGAGTTACATGATTTCACCCAATGTCAATGTGTAATTTCTCCAGTTCTGATCATTTTTTAGGTGGTTGGTAGCTTGGTCAATGCCAAAACACAGTGAGATCTTTTTATGGCTTTAAACGCGTTTTCTCCTCGAGAGAAACATGATTTCACTAAAAACGTTATAGTTTAAACATGCCTGTTTGTACATGTGTGCAAACACTCAGAGCCTTAAGATAGGGGTTTCACCAATGTGTTTTTTGGTGAGAAACCTTCTATTT
The DNA here is from genome assembly GCF_029633865.1 of Lampris incognitus. NCBI lineage: Eukaryota > Metazoa > Chordata > Actinopteri > Lampriformes > Lampridae > Lampris > Lampris incognitus. The sequence goes on from NC_079227.1 coordinate 44,604,410, forward strand.
CAAGGTTCTGTGCGTTTTCAGACAAGTACAATATGTATTTATAGTGTTTCTGATGAAATCCCTCCTTTTAATGCATTTTCTCACAGAAAACGAGTCTCTCGCCATGGGAACATGGCTTTTTTGAAAAAGCATATTCTGGTCGAGAAATCGTGTTTTAAGCAATAAAAACGACTCCCGGCCTTATTTAGTTCACATTTGTACTTTTGGTAAGCTAGCCCGTATTCATAACGCACTAAAACTTTTATCGCGTTAAACGCCTTTTCTCGACGAGAAAAGCACAATTTCATCAAAAACAAACAAAACAAGAAAAATGAATCTATTCAACAAGTCTGCAACACGTCCTTAAGAGTCACATGATTTCACCCAATGTCAATGTGTAATTTCTCCAGTTCTGATCATTTTTTAGGTTGTTGGTAGCTTGGTCAATGCCAAAACACAGTGAGATCTTTTTATGGCTTTAAACGCGTTTTCTCCTCGAGAGAAACATGATTTCACTAAAAACGTTATAGTTTAAACATGCCTGTTTGTACATGTGTGCAAACACTCAGAGCCTTAAGATAGGGGTTTCACCAATGTGTTTTTTGGTGAGAAACCTTCTATTTCAAGGTTCTGTGCGTTTTCAGACAAGTACAATATGTATTTATAGTGTTTCTGATGAAATCCCTCCTTTTAATGCATTTTCTCACAGAAAACGAGTCTCTCGCCATGGGAACATGGCTTTTTTGAAAAAGCATATTCTGGTCGAGAAATCGTGTTTTAAGCAATAAAAACGACTCCCGGCCTTATTTAGTTCACATTTGTACTTTTGGTAAGCTAGCCCGTATTCATAACGCACTAAAACTTTTATCGCGTTAAACGCCTTTTCTCGACGAGAAAAGCACAATTTCATCAAAAACAAACAAAACAAGAAAAATGAATCTATTCAACAAGTCTGCAACACGTCCTTAAGAGTCACATGATTTCACCCAATGTCAATGTGTAATTTCTCCAGTTCTGATCATTTTTTAGGTTGTTGGTAGCTTGGTCAATGCCAAAACACAGTGAGATCTTTTTATGGCTTTAAACGCGTTTTCTCCTCGAGAGAAACATTATTTCACTAAAAACGTTATAGTTTAAACATGCCTGTTTGTACATGTGTGCAAACACTCAGAGCCTTAAGATAGGGGTTTCACCAATGTGTTTTTTGGTGAGAAACCTTCTATTTCAAGGTTCTGTGCGTTTTCAGACAAGTACAATATGTATTTACAGTGTTTCTGATGAAATCCCTCCTTTTAATGCATTTTCTCACAGAAAACGAGTCTCTCGCCATGGGAACATGGCTTTTTTGAAAAAGCATATTCTGGTCAAGAAATCGTGTTTCAAGCAATAAAAACGACTCCCGGCCTTATTTAGTTCACATTTGTACTTTTGGTAAGCTAGCCCGTATTCATAACGCACTAAACCTTTTTATCGCGTTAAACGCCTTTTCTCGACGAGAAAAGCACAATTTCATCAAAAACAAACAAAACAAGAAAAATGAATCTATTCAACAAGTCTGCAACACGTCCTTAAGAGTTACATGATTTCACCCAATGTCAATGTGTAATTTCTCCAGTTCTGATCATTTTTTAGGTTGTTGGTAGCTTGGTCAATGCCAAAACACAGTGAGATCTTTTTATGGCTTTAAACGCGTTTTCTCCTCGAGAGAAACATGATTTCACTAAAAACGTTATAGTTTAAACATGCCTGTTTGTACATGTGTGCAAACACTCAGAGCCTTAAGATAGGGGTTTCACCAATGTGTTTTTTGGTGAGAAACCTTCTATTTCAAGGTTTTGTGCGTTTTCAGACAAGTACAATATGTATTTATAGTGTTTCTGATGAAATCCCTCCTTTTAATGCATTTTCTCACAGAAAACGAGTCTCTCGCCATGGGAACATGGCTTTTTTGAAAAAGCATATTCTGGTCGAGAAATCGTGTTTTAAGCAATAAAAACGACTCCCGGCCTTATTTGGTTCACATTTGTACTTTTGGTAAGCTAGCCCGTATTCATAACGCACTAAACCTTTTTATCGCGTTAAACGCCTTTTCTCGACGAGAAAAGCACAATTTCATCAAAAACAAACAAAACAAGAAAAATGAATCTATTCAACAAGTCTGCAACACGTCCTTAAGAGTTACATGATTTCACCCAATGTCAATGTGTAATTTCTCCAGTTCTGATCATTTTTTAGGTGGTTGGTAGCTTGGTCAATGCCAAAAATCAATTAGATCTTTTTATGGCTTTAAACGCGTTTTCTCCTCGAGAGAAACATGATTTCACTAAAAACGTTATAGTTTAAACAGGCCTGTTTGTACATGTGTGCAAACACTCAGAGCCTTAAGATAGGGGTTTCACCAATGTGTTTTTTGGTGAGAAACCTTCTATTTCAAGGTTCTGTGCGTTTTCAGACAAGTACAATATGTACTTGTTATTTATACAAACAAACAAAACAAGAAAAATGAATCTATTCAACAAGTCTGCAACACGTCCTTAAGAGTTACATGATTTCACCCAATGTCAATGTGTAATTTCTCCAGTTCTGATCATTTTTTAGGTTGTTGGTAGCTTGGTCAATGCCAAAACACAGTGAGATCTTTTTATGGCTTTAAACGCGTTTTCTCCTCGAGAGAAACATGATTTCACTAAAAACGTTATAGTTTAAACATGCCTGTTTGTACATGTGTGCAAACACTCAGAGCCTTAAGATAGGGGTTTCACCAATGTGTTTTTTGGTGAGAAACCTTCTATTTCAAGGTTTTGTGCGTTTTCAGACAAGTACAATATGTATTTATAGTGTTTCTGATGAAATCCCTCCTTTTAATGCATTTTCTCACAGAAAACGAGTCTCTCGCCATGGGAACATGGCTTTTTTGAAAAAGCATATTCTGGTCGAGAAATCGTGTTTTAAGCAATAAAAACGACTCCCGGCCTTATTTGGTTCACATTTGTACTTTTGGTAAGCTAGCCCGTATTCATAACGCACTAAACCTTTTTATCGCGTTAAACGCCTTTTCTCGACGAGAAGAGCGCAATTTCATCAAAAACAAACAAAACAAGAAAAATGAATCTATTCAACAAGTCTGCAACACGTCCTTAAGAGTTACATGATTTCACCCAATGTCAATGTGTAATTTCTCCAGTTCTGATCATTTTTTAGGTTGTTGGTAGCTTGGTCAATGCCAAAACACAGTGAGATCTTTTTATGGCTTTAAACGCGTTTTCTCCTCGAGAGAAACATGATTTCACTAAAAACGTTATAGTTTAAACATGCCTGTTTGTACATGTGTGCAAACACTCAGAGCCTTAAGATAGGGGTTTCACCAATGTGTTTTTTGGTGAGAAACCTTCTATTTCAAGGTTTTGTGCGTTTTCAGACAAGTACAATATGTATTTATAGTGTTTCTGATGAAATCCCTCCTTTTAATGCATTTTCTCACAGAAAACGAGTCTCTCGCCATGGGAACATGGCTTTTTTGAAAAAGCATATTCTGGTCGAGAAATCGTGTTTTAAGCAATAAAAACGACTCCCGGCCTTATTTAGTTCACATTTGTACTTTTGGTAAGCTAGCCCGTATTCATAACGCACTAAACCTTTTTATCGCGTTAAACGCCTTTTCTCGACGAGAAAAGCACAATTTCATCAAAAACAAACAAAACAAGAAAAATGAATCTATTCAACAAGTCTGCAACACGTCCTTAAGAGTTACATGATTTCACCCAATGTCAATGTGTAATTTCTCCAGTTCTGATCATTTTTTAGGTTGTTGGTAGCTTGGTCAATGCCAAAACACAGTGAGATCTTTTTATGGCTTTAAACGCGTTTTCTCCTCGAGAGAAACATGATTTCACTAAAAACGTTATAGTTTAAACATGCCTGTTTGTACATGTGTGCAAACACTCAGAGCCTTAAGATAGGGGTTTCACCAATGTGCTTTTTGGTGAGAAACCTTCTATTTCAAGGTCCTGTGCGTTTTCAGACAAGTATATATGTATTTATAGTGTTTCTGATGAAATCCCTCCTATTAATGCATTTTCTCACAGAAAACGAGTCTCTCACCATGGGAACATGGCTTTTTTGAAAAAGCATATTCTGGTCGAGAAATCGTGTTTTAAGCAATAAAAACGACTCCCGGCCTTATTTAGTTCACATTTGTACTTTTGGTAAGCTAGCCCGTATTCATAACGCACTAAAACTTTTGTCGCGTTAAACGCCTTTTCGCGACGAGAAAAGCACAATTTCATCAAAAACAAACAAAACAAGAAAAATGAATCTATTCAACAAGTCTGCAACACGTCCTTAAGAGTTACATGATTTCACCCAATGTCAATGTGTAATTTCTCCAGTTCTGATCATTTTTTAGGTTGTTGGTAGCTTGGTCAATGCCAAAACACAGTGAGATCTTTTTATGGCTTTAAACGCGTTTTCTCTTCGAGAAAAACATGATTTCACTAAAAACGTTATAGTTTAAACATGCCTGTTTGTACATGTGTGCAAACACTCAGAGCCTTAAGATAGGGGTTTCACCAATGTGTTTTTTGGTGAGAAACCTTCTATTTCAAGGTTCTGTGCGTTTTCAGACAAGTACAATATGTATTTATAGTGTTTCTGATGAAATCCCTCCTTTTAATGCATTTTCTCACAGAAAACGAGTCTCTCGCCATGGGAACATGGCTTTTTTGAAAAAGCATATTCTGGTCGAGAAATCGTGTTTTAAGCAATAAAAACGACTCCCGGCCTTATTTAGTTCACATTTGTACTTTTGGTAAGCTAGCCCGTATTCATAACGCACTAAAACTTTTGTCGCGTTAAACGCCTTTTCGCGACGAGAAAAGCACAATTTCATCAAAAACAAACAAAACAAGAAAAATGAATCTATTCAACAAGTCTGCAACACGTCCTTAAGAGTTACATGATTTCACCCAATGTCAATGTGTAATTTCTCCAGTTCTGATCATTTTTTAGGTTGTTGGTAGCTTGGTCAATGCCAAAACACAGTGAGATCTTTTTATGGCTTTAAACGCGTTTTCTCCTCGAGAAAAACATGATTTCACTAAAAACGTTATAGTTTAAACATGCCTGTTTGTACATGTGTGCAAACACTCAGAGCCTTAAGATAGGGGTTTCACCAATGTGTTTTTTGGTGAGAAACCTTCTATTTCAAGGTCCTGTGCGTTTTCAGCCAAGTATATATGTATTTATAGTGTTTCTGATGAAACTCTCCTTTTAATGCATTTTCTCACAGAAAACGAGTCTCTCGCCATGGGAACATGGCTTTTTTGAAAAAGCATATTCTGGTCGAGAAATCGTGTTTTAAGCAATAAAAACGACTCCCGGCCTTATTTAGTTCACATTTGTACTTTTGGTAAGCTAGCCCGTATTCATAACGCACTAAACCTTTTTATCGCGTTAAACGCCTTTTCTCGACGAGAAAAGCACAATTTCATCAAAAACAAACAAAACAAGAAAAATGAATCTATTCAACAAGTCTGCAACACGTCCTTAAGAGTTACATGATTTCACCCAATGTCAATGTGTAATTTCTCCAGTTCTGATCATTTTTTAGGTTGTTGGTAGCTTGGTCAATGCCAAAACACAGTGAGATCTTTTTATGGCTTTAAACGCGTTTTCTCCTCGAGAAAAACATGATTTCACTAAAAACGTTATAGTTTAAACATGCCTGTTTGTACATGTGTGCAAACACTCAGAGCCTTAAGATAGGGGTTTCACCAATGTGTTTTTTGGTGAGAAACCTTCTATTTCAAGGTTTTGTGCGTTTTCAGACAAGTACAATATGTATTTATAGTGTTTCTGATGAAATCCCTCCTTTTAATGCATTTTCTCACAGAAAACGAGTCTCTCGCCATGGGAACATGGCTTTTTTGAAAAAGCATATTCTGGTCGAGAAATCGTGTTTTAAGCAATAAAAACTACTCCCGGCCTTATTTAGTTCACATTTGTACTTTTGGTAAGCTAGCCCGTATTCATAACGCACTAAAACTTTTGTCGCGTTAAACGCCTTTTCGCGACGAGAAAAGCACAATTTGATCAAAAACAAACAAAACAAGAAAAATGAATCTATTCAACAAGTCTGCAACACGTCCTTAAGAGTTACATGATTTCACCCAATGTCAATGTGTAATTTCTCCAGTTCTGATCATTTTTTAGGTTGTTGGTAGCTTGGTCAATGCCAAAACACAGTGAGATCTTTTTATGGCTTTAAACGCGTTTTCTCTTCGAGAAAAACATGATTTCACTAAAAACGTTATAGTTTAAACATGCCTGTTTGTACATGTGTGCAAACACTCAGAGCCTTAAGATAGGGGTTTCACCAATGTGTTTTTTGGTGAGAAACCTTCTATTTCAAGGTTCTGTCCGTTTTCAGACAAGTACAATATGTATTTATAGTGTTTCTGATGAAATCCCTCCTTTTAATGCATTTTCTCACAGAAAACGAGTCTCTCGCCATGGGAACATGGCTTTTTTGAAAAAGCATATTCTGGTCGAGAAATCGTGTTTTAAGCAATAAAAACTACTCCCGGCCTTATTTAGTTCACATTTGTACTTTTGGTAAGCTAGCCCGTATTCATAACGCACTAAACCTTTTTATCGCGTTAAACGCCTTTTCTCGACGAGAAAAGCACAATTTCATCAAAAACAAACAAAACAAGAAAAATGAATCTATTCAACAAGTCTGCAACACGTCCTTAAGAGTTACATGATTTCACCCAATGTCAATGTGTAATTTCTCCAGTTCTGATCATTTTTTAGGTTGTTGGTAGCTTGGTCAATGCCAAAACACAGTGAGATCTTTTTATGGCTTTAAACGCGTTTTCTCCTCGAGAGAAACATGATTTCACTAAAAACGTTATAGTTTAAACATGCCTGTTTGTACATGTGTGCAAACACTCAGAGCCTTAAGATAGGGGTTTCACCAATGTGTTTTTTGGTGAGAAACCTTCTATTTCAAGGTTTTGTGCGTTTTCAGACAAGTACAATATGTATTTATAGTGTTTCTGATGAAATCCCTCCTTTTAATGCATTTTCTCACAGAAAACGAGTCTCTCGCCATGGGAACATGGCTTTTTTGAAAAAGCATATTCTGGTCGAGAAATCGTGTTTTAAGCAATAAAAACGACTCCCGGCCTTATTTGGTTCACATTTGTACTTTTGGTAAGCTAGCCCGTATTCATAACGCACTAAACCTTTTTATCGCGTTAAACGCCTTTTCTCGACGAGAAAAGCACAATTTCATCAAAAACAAACAAAACAAGAAAAATGAATCTATTCAACAAGTCTGCAACACGTCCTTAAGAGTTACATGATTTCACCCAATGTCAATGTGTAATTTCTCCAGTTCTGATCATTTTTTAGGTGGTTGGTAGCTTGGTCAATGCCAAAAATCAATTAGATCTTTTTATGGCTTTAAACGCGTTTTCTCCTCGAGAGAAACATGATTTCACTAAAAACGTTATAGTTTAAACATGCCTGTTTGTACATGTGTGCAAACACTCAGAGCCTTAAGATAGGGGTTTCACCAATGTGTTTTTTGGTGAGAAACCTTCTATTTCAAGGTTTTGTGCGTTTTCAGACAAGTACAATATGTATTTATAGTGTTTCTGATGAAATCCCTCCTTTTAATGCATTTTCTCACAGAAAACGAGTCTCTCGCCATGGGAACATGGCTTTTTTGAAAAAGCATATTCTGGTCGAGAAATCGTGTTTTAAGCAATAAAAACGACTCCCGTCCTTATTTAGTTCACATTTGTACTTTTGGTAAGCTAGCCCGTATTCATAACGCACTAAACCTTTTTATCGCGTTAAACGCCTTTTCTCGACGAGAAAAGCACAATTTCATCAAAAACAAACAAAACAAGAAAAATGAATCTATTCAACAAGTCTGCAACACGTCCTTAAGAGTTACATGATTTCACCCAATGTCAATGTGTAATTTCTCCAGTTCTGATCATTTTTTAGGTGGTTGGTAGCTTGGTCAATGCCAAAACACAGTGAGATCTTTTTATGGCTTTAAACGCGTTTTCTCCTCGAGAGAAACATGATTTCACTAAAAACGTTATAGTTTAAACATGCCTGTTTGTTCATGTGTGCAAACACTCAGAGCCTTAAGATAGGGGTTTCACCAATGTGTTTTTTGGTGAGAAACCTTCTATTTCAAGGTTTTGTGCGTTTTCAGACAAGTACAATATGTATTTATAGTGTTTCTGATGAAATCCCTCCTTTTAATGCATTTTCTCACAGAAAACGAGTCTCTCGCCATGGGAACATGGCTTTTTTGAAAAAGCATATTCTGGTCGAGAAATCGTGTTTTAAGCAATAAAAACGACTCCCGGCCTTATTTAGTTCACATTTGTACTTTTGGTAAGCTAGCCCGTATTCATAACGCACTAAAACTTTTATCGCGTTAAACGCCTTTTCTCGACGAGAAAAGCACAATTTCATCAAAAACAAACAAAACAAGAAAAATGAATCTATTCAACAAGTCTGCAACACGTCCTTAAGAGTCACATGATTTCACCCAATGTCAATGTGTAATTTCTCCAGTTCTGATCATTTTTTAGGTTGTTGGTAGCTTGGTCAATGCCAAAACACAGTGAGATCTTTTTATGGCTTTAAACGCGTTTTCTCCTCGAGAGAAACATGATTTCACTAAAAACGTTATAGTTTAAACATGCCTGTTTGTACATGTGTGCAAACACTCAGAGCCTTAAGATAGGGGTTTCACCAATGTGTTTTTTGGTGAGAAACCTTCTATTTCAAGGTTCTGTGCGTTTTCAGACAAGTACAATATGTATTTATAGTGTTTCTGATGAAATCCCTCCTTTTAATGCATTTTCTCACAGAAAACGAGTCTCTCGCCATGGGAACATGGCTTTTTTGAAAAAGCATATTCTGGTCGAGAAATCGTGTTTTAAGCAATAAAAACGACTCCCGGCCTTATTTAGTTCACATTTGTACTTTTGGTAAGCTAGCCCGTATTCATAACGCACTAAAACTTTTATCGCGTTAAACGCCTTTTCTCGACGAGAAAAGCACAATTTCATCAAAAACAAACAAAACAAGAAAAATGAATCTATTCAACAAGTCTGCAACACGTCCTTAAGAGTCACATGATTTCACCCAATGTCAATGTGTAATTTCTCCAGTTCTGATCATTTTTTAGGTTGTTGGTAGCTTGGTCAATGCCAAAACACAGTGAGATCTTTTTATGGCTTTAAACGCGTTTTCTCCTCGAGAGAAACATTATTTCACTAAAAACGTTATAGTTTAAACATGCCTGTTTGTACATGTGTGCAAACACTCAGAGCCTTAAGATAGGGGTTTCACCAATGTGTTTTTTGGTGAGAAACCTTCTATTTCAAGGTTCTGTGCGTTTTCAGACAAGTACAATATGTATTTACAGTGTTTCTGATGAAATCCCTCCTTTTAATGCATTTTCTCACAGAAAACGAGTCTCTCGCCATGGGAACATGGCTTTTTTGAAAAAGCATATTCTGGTCAAGAAATCGTGTTTCAAGCAATAAAAACGACTCCCGGCCTTATTTAGTTCACATTTGTACTTTTGGTAAGCTAGCCCGTATTCATAACGCACTAAACCTTTTTATCGCGTTAAACGCCTTTTCTCGACGAGAAAAGCACAATTTCATCAAAAACAAACAAAACAAGAAAAATGAATCTATTCAACAAGTCTGCAACACGTCCTTAAGAGTTACATGATTTCACCCAATGTCAATGTGTAATTTCTCCAGTTCTGATCATTTTTTAGGTTGTTGGTAGCTTGGTCAATGCCAAAACACAGTGAGATCTTTTTATGGCTTTAAACGCGTTTTCTCCTCGAGAGAAACATGATTTCACTAAAAACGTTATAGTTTAAACATGCCTGTTTGTACATGTGTGCAAACACTCAGAGCCTTAAGATAGGGGTTTCACCAATGTGTTTTTTGGTGAGAAACCTTCTATTTCAAGGTTTTGTGCGTTTTCAGACAAGTACAATATGTATTTATAGTGTTTCTGATGAAATCCCTCCTTTTAATGCATTTTCTCACAGAAAACGAGTCTCTCGCCATGGGAACATGGCTTTTTTGAAAAAGCATATTCTGGTCGAGAAATCGTGTTTTAAGCAATAAAAACGACTCCCGGCCTTATTTGGTTCACATTTGTACTTTTGGTAAGCTAGCCCGTATTCATAACGCACTAAACCTTTTTATCGCGTTAAACGCCTTTTCTCGACGAGAAAAGCACAATTTCATCAAAAACAAACAAAACAAGAAAAATGAATCTATTCAACAAGTCTGCAACACGTCCTTAAGAGTTACATGATTTCACCCAATGTCAATGTGTAATTTCTCCAGTTCTGATCATTTTTTAGGTGGTTGGTAGCTTGGTCAATGCCAAAAATCAATTAGATCTTTTTATGGCTTTAAACGCGTTTTCTCCTCGAGAGAAACATGATTTCACTAAAAACGTTATAGTTTAAACAGGCCTGTTTGTACATGTGTGCAAACACTCAGAGCCTTAAGATAGGGGTTTCACCAATGTGTTTTTTGGTGAGAAACCTTCTATTTCAAGGTTCTGTGCGTTTTCAGACAAGTACAATATGTACTTGTTATTTATACAAACAAACAAAACAAGAAAAATGAATCTATTCAACAAGTCTGCAACACGTCCTTAAGAGTTACATGATTTCACCCAATGTCAATGTGTAATTTCTCCAGTTCTGATCATTTTTTAGGTTGTTGGTAGCTTGGTCAATGCCAAAACACAGTGAGATCTTTTTATGGCTTTAAACGCGTTTTCTCCTCGAGAGAAACATGATTTCACTAAAAACGTTATAGTTTAAACATGCCTGTTTGTACATGTGTGCAAACACTCAGAGCCTTAAGATAGGGGTTTCACCAATGTGTTTTTTGGTGAGAAACCTTCTATTTCAAGGTTTTGTGCGTTTTCAGACAAGTACAATATGTATTTATAGTGTTTCTGATGAAATCCCTCCTTTTAATGCATTTTCTCACAGAAAACGAGTCTCTCGCCATGGGAACATGGCTTTTTTGAAAAAGCATATTCTGGTCGAGAAATCGTGTTTTAAGCAATAAAAACGACTCCCGGCCTTATTTGGTTCACATTTGTACTTTTGGTAAGCTAGCCCGTATTCATAACGCACTAAACCTTTTTATCGCGTTAAACGCCTTTTCTCGACGAGAAGAGCGCAATTTCATCAAAAACAAACAAAACAAGAAAAATGAATCTATTCAACAAGTCTGCAACACGTCCTTAAGAGTTACATGATTTCACCCAATGTCAATGTGTAATTTCTCCAGTTCTGATCATTTTTTAGGTTGTTGGTAGCTTGGTCAATGCCAAAACACAGTGAGATCTTTTTATGGCTTTAAACGCGTTTTCTCCTCGAGAGAAACATGATTTCACTAAAAACGTTATAGTTTAAACATGCCTGTTTGTACATGTGTGCAAACACTCAGAGCCTTAAGATAGGGGTTTCACCAATGTGTTTTTTGGTGAGAAACCTTCTATTTCAAGGTTTTGTGCGTTTTCAGACAAGTACAATATGTATTTATAGTGTTTCTGATGAAATCCCTCCTTTTAATGCATTTTCTCACAGAAAACGAGTCTCTCGCCATGGGAACATGGCTTTTTTGAAAAAGCATATTCTGGTCGAGAAATCGTGTTTTAAGCAATAAAAACGACTCCCGGCCTTATTTAGTTCACATTTGTACTTTTGGTAAGCTAGCCCGTATTCATAACGCACTAAAACTTTTATCGTTTTAAACGCCTTTTCTCGACGAGAAAAGCACAATTTCATCAAAAACAAACAAAACAAGAAAAATGAATCTATTCAACAAGTCTGCAACACGTCCTTAAGAGTTACATGATTTCACCCAATGTCAATGTGTAATTTCTCCAGTTCTGATCATTTTTTAGGTTGTTGGTAGCTTGGTCAATGCCAAAACACAGTGAGATCTTTTTATGGCTTTAAACGCGTTTTCTCCTCGAGAAAAACATGATTTCACTAAAAACGTTATAGTTTAAACATGCCTGTTTGTACATGTGTGCAAACACTCAGAGCCTTAAGATAGGGGTTTCACCAATGTGTTTTTTGGTGAGAAACCTTCTATTTCAAGGTCCTGTGCGTTTTCAGACAAGTATATATGTATTTATAGTGTTTCTGATGAAATCCCTCCTTTTAATGCATTTTCTCACAGAAAACGAGTCTCTCGCCATGGGAACATGGCTTTTTTGAAAAAGCATATTCTGGTCGAGAAATCGTGTTTTAAGCAATAAAAACGACTCCCGGCCTTATTTAGTTCACATTTGTACTTTTGGTAAGCTAGCCCGTATTCATAACGCACTAAACCTTTTTATCGCGTTAAACGCCTTTTCTCGACGAGAAAAGCACAATTTCATCAAAAACAAACAAAACAAGAAAAATGAATCTATTCAACAAGTCTGCAACACGTCCTTAAGAGTTACATGATTTCACCCAATGTCAATGTGTAATTTCTCCAGTTCTGATCATTTTTTAGGTTGTTGGTAGCTTGGTCAATGCCAAAACACAGTGAGATCTTTTTATGGCTTTAAACGCGTTTTCTCCTCGAGAGAAACATGATTTCACTAAAAACGTTATAGTTTAAACATGCCTGTTTGTACATGTGTGCAAACACTCAGAGCCTTAAGATAGGGGTTTCACCAATGTGCTTTTTGGTGAGAAACCTTCTATTTCAAGGTCCTGTGCGTTTTCAGACAAGTATATATGTATTTATAGTGTTTCTGATGAAATCCCTCCTATTAATGCATTTTCTCACAGAAAACGAGTCTCTCACCATGGGAACATGGCTTTTTTGAAAAAGCATATTCTGGTCGAGAAATCGTGTTTTAAGCAATAAAAACGACTCCCGGCCTTATTTAGTTCACATTTGTACTTTTGGTAAGCTAGCCCGTATTCATAACGCACTAAAACTTTTGTCGCGTTAAACGCCTTTTCGCGACGAGAAAAGCACAATTTCATCAAAAACAAACAAAACAAGAAAAATGAATCTATTCAACAAGTCTGCAACACGTCCTTAAGAGTTACATGATTTCACCCAATGTCAATGTGTAATTTCTCCAGTTCTGATCATTTTTTAGGTTGTTGGTAGCTTGGTCAATGCCAAAACACAGTGAGATCTTTTTATGGCTTTAAACGCGTTTTCTCTTCGAGAAAAACATGATTTCACTAAAAACGTTATAGTTTAAACATGCCTGTTTGTACATGTGTGCAAACACTCAGAGCCTTAAGATAGGGGTTTCACCAATGTGTTTTTTGGTGAGAAACCTTCTATTTCAAGGTTCTGTGCGTTTTCAGACAAGTACAATATGTATTTATAGTGTTTCTGATGAAATCCCTCCTTTTAATGCATTTTCTCACAGAAAACGAGTCTCTCGCCATGGGAACATGGCTTTTTTGAAAAAGCATATTCTGGTCGAGAAATCGTGTTTTAAGCAATAAAAACGACTCCCGGCCTTATTTAGTTCACATTTGTACTTTTGGTAAGCTAGCCCGTATTCATAACGCACTAAAACTTTTGTCGCGTTAAACGCCTTTTCGCGACGAGAAAAGCACAATTTCATCAAAAACAAACAAAACAAGAAAAATGAATCTATTCAACAAGTCTGCAACACGTCCTTAAGAGTTACATGATTTCACCCAATGTCAATGTGTAATTTCTCCAGTTCTGATCATTTTTTAGGTTGTTGGTAGCTTGGTCAATGCCAAAACACAGTGAGATCTTTTTATGGCTTTAAACGCGTTTTCTCCTCGAGAAAAACATGATTTCACTAAAAACGTTATAGTTTAAACATGCCTGTTTGTACATGTGTGCAAACACTCAGAGCCTTAAGATAGGGGTTTCACCAATGTGTTTTTTGGTGAGAAACCTTCTATTTCAAGGTCCTGTGCGTTTTCAGCCAAGTATATATGTATTTATAGTGTTTCTGATGAAACTCTCCTTTTAATGCATTTTCTCACAGAAAACGAGTCTCTCGCCATGGGAACATGGCTTTTTTGAAAAAGCATATTCTGGTCGAGAAATCGTGTTTTAAGCAATAAAAACGACTCCCGGCCTTATTTAGTTCACATTTGTACTTTTGGTAAGCTAGCCCGTATTCATAACGCACTAAACCTTTTTATCGCGTTAAACGCCTTTTCTCGACGAGAAAAGCACAATTTCATCAAAAACAAACAAAACAAGAAAAATGAATCTATTCAACAAGTCTGCAACACGTCCTTAAGAGTTACATGATTTCACCCAATGTCAATGTGTAATTTCTCCAGTTCTGATCATTTTTTAGGTTGTTGGTAGCTTGGTCAATGCCAAAACACAGTGAGATCTTTTTATGGCTTTAAACGCGTTTTCTCCTCGAGAAAAACATGATTTCACTAAAAACGTTATAGTTTAAACATGCCTGTTTGTACATGTGTGCAAACACTCAGAGCCTTAAGATAGGGGTTTCACCAATGTGTTTTTTGGTGAGAAACCTTCTATTTCAAGGTTTTGTGCGTTTTCAGACAAGTACAATATGTATTTATAGTGTTTCTGATGAAATCCCTCCTTTTAATGCATTTTCTCACAGAAAACGAGTCTCTCGCCATGGGAACATGGCTTTTTTGAAAAAGCATATTCTGGTCGAGAAATCGTGTTTTAAGCAATAAAAACTACTCCCGGCCTTATTTAGTTCACATTTGTACTTTTGGTAAGCTAGCCCGTATTCATAACGCACTAAAACTTTTGTCGCGTTAAACGCCTTTTCGCGACGAGAAAAGCACAATTTGATCAAAAACAAACAAAACAAGAAAAATGAATCTATTCAACAAGTCTGCAACACGTCCTTAAGAGTTACATGATTTCACCCAATGTCAATGTGTAATTTCTCCAGTTCTGATCATTTTTTAGGTTGTTGGTAGCTTGGTCAATGCCAAAACACAGTGAGATCTTTTTATGGCTTTAAACGCGTTTTCTCTTCGAGAAAAACATGATTTCACTAAAAACGTTATAGTTTAAACATGCCTGTTTGTACATGTGTGCAAACACTCAGAGCCTTAAGATAGGGGTTTCACCAATGTGTTTTTTGGTGAGAAACCTTCTATTTCAAGGTTCTGTCCGTTTTCAGACAAGTACAATATGTATTTATAGTGTTTCTGATGAAATCCCTCCTTTTAATGCATTTTCTCACAGAAAACGAGTCTCTCGCCATGGGAACATGGCTTTTTTGAAAAAGCATATTCTGGTCGAGAAATCGTGTTTTAAGCAATAAAAACTACTCCCGGCCTTATTTAGTTCACATTTGTACTTTTGGTAAGCTAGCCCGTATTCATAACGCACTAAACCTTTTTATCGCGTTAAACGCCTTTTCTCGACGAGAAAAGCACAATTTCATCAAAAACAAACAAAACAAGAAAAATGAATCTATTCAACAAGTCTGCAACACGTCCTTAAGAGTTACATGATTTCACCCAATGTCAATGTGTAATTTCTCCAGTTCTGATCATTTTTTAGGTTGTTGGTAGCTTGGTCAATGCCAAAACACAGTGAGATCTTTTTATGGCTTTAAACGCGTTTTCTCCTCGAGAGAAACATGATTTCACTAAAAACGTTATAGTTTAAACATGCCTGTTTGTACATGTGTGCAAACACTCAGAGCCTTAAGATAGGGGTTTCACCAATGTGTTTTTTGGTGAGAAACCTTCTATTTCAAGGTTTTGTGCGTTTTCAGACAAGTACAATATGTATTTATAGTGTTTCTGATGAAATCCCTCCTTTTAATGCATTTTCTCACAGAAAACGAGTCTCTCGCCATGGGAACATGGCTTTTTTGAAAAAGCATATTCTGGTCGAGAAATCGTGTTTTAAGCAATAAAAACGACTCCCGGCCTTATTTGGTTCACATTTGTACTTTTGGTAAGCTAGCCCGTATTCATAACGCACTAAACCTTTTTATCGCGTTAAACGCCTTTTCTCGACGAGAAAAGCACAATTTCATCAAAAACAAACAAAACAAGAAAAATGAATCTATTCAACAAGTCTGCAACACGTCCTTAAGAGTTACATGATTTCACCCAATGTCAATGTGTAATTTCTCCAGTTCTGATCATTTTTTAGGTGGTTGGTAGCTTGGTCAATGCCAAAAATCAATTAGATCTTTTTATGGCTTTAAACGCGTTTTCTCCTCGAGAGAAACATGATTTCACTAAAAACGTTATAGTTTAAACATGCCTGTTTGTACATGTGTGCAAACACTCAGAGCCTTAAGATAGGGGTTTCACCAATGTGTTTTTTGGTGAGAAACCTTCTATTTCAAGGTTTTGTGCGTTTTCAGACAAGTACAATATGTATTTATAGTGTTTCTGATGAAATCCCTCCTTTTAATGCATTTTCTCACAGAAAACGAGTCTCTCGCCATGGGAACATGGCTTTTTTGAAAAAGCATATTCTGGTCGAGAAATCGTGTTTTAAGCAATAAAAACGACTCCCGTCCTTATTTAGTTCACATTTGTACTTTTGGTAAGCTAGCCCGTATTCATAACGCACTAAACCTTTTTATCGCGTTAAACGCCTTTTCTCGACGAGAAAAGCACAATTTCATCAAAAACAAACAAAACAAGAAAAATGAATCTATTCAACAAGTCTGCAACACGTCCTTAAGAGTTACATGATTTCACCCAATGTCAATGTGTAATTTCTCCAGTTCTGATCATTTTTTAGGTGGTTGGTAGCTTGGTCAATGCCAAAACACAGTGAGATCTTTTTATGGCTTTAAACGCGTTTTCTCCTCGAGAGAAACATGATTTCACTAAAAACGTTATAGTTTAAACATGCCTGTTTGTTCATGTGTGCAAACACTCAGAGCCTTAAGATAGGGGTTTCACCAATGTGTTTTTTGGTGAGAAACCTTCTATTTCAAGGTTTTGTGCGTTTTCAGACAAGTACAATATGTATTTATAGTGTTTCTGATGAAATCCCTCCTTTTAATGCATTTTCTCACAGAAAACGAGTCTCTCGCCATGGGAACATGGCTTTTTTGAAAAAGCATATTCTGGTCGAGAAATCGTGTTTTAAGCAATAAAAACGACTCCCGGCCTTATTTAGTTCACATTTGTACTTTTGGTAAGCTAGCCCGTATTCATAACGCACTAAACCTTTTTATCGCGTTAAACGCCTTTTCTCGACGAGAAAAGCACAATTTCATCAAAAACAAACAAAACAAGAAAAATGAATCTATTCAAGAAGTCTGCAACACGTCCTTAAGAGTTACATGATTTCACCCAATGTCAATGTGTAATTTCTCCAGTTCTGATCATTTTTTAGGTTGTTGGTAGCTTGGTCAATGCCAAAACACAGTGAGATCTTTTTATGGCTTTAAACGCGTTTTCTCCTCGAGAGAAACATGATTTCACTAAAAACGTTATAGTTTAAACATGCCTGTTTGTACATGTGTGCAAACACTCAGAGCCTTAAGATAGGGGTTTCACCAATGTGTTTTTTGGTGAGAAACCTTCTATTTCAAGGTTCTGTGCGTTTTCAGACAAGTACAATATGTATTTATAGTGTTTCTGATGAAATCCCTCCTTTTAATGCATTTTCTCACAGAAAACGAGTCTCTCGCCATGGGAACATGGCTTTTTTGAAAAAGCATATTCTGGTCGAGAAATCGTGTTTTAAGCAATAAAAACGACTCCCGGCCTTATTTAGTTCACATTTGTACTTTTGGTAAGCTAGCCCGTATTCATAACGCACTAAAACTTTTGTCGCGTTAAACGCCTTTTCGCGACGAGAAAAGCACAATTTCATCAAAAACAAACAAAACAAGAAAAATGAATCTATTCAACAAGTCTGCAACACGTCCTTAAGAGTTACATGATTTCAGCCAATGTCAATGTGTAATTTCTCCAGTTCTGATCATTTTTTAGGTTGTTGGTAGCTTGGTCAATGCCAAAACACAGTGAGATCTTTTTATGGCTTTAAACGCGTTTTCTCCTCGAGAAAAACATGATTTCACTAAAAACGTTATAGTTTAAACATGCCTGTTTGTACATGTGTGCAAACACTCAGAGCCTTAAGATAGGGGTTTCACCAATGTGTTTTTTGGTGAGAAACCTTCTATTTCAAGGTCCTGTGCGTTTTCAGACAAGTATATATGTATTTATAGTGTTTCTGATGAAATCCCTCCTTTTAATGCATTTTCTCACAGAAAACGAGTCTCTCGCCATGGGAACATGGCTTTTTTGAAAAAGCATATTCTGGTCGAGAAATCGTGTTTTAAGCAATAAAAACGACTCCCGGCCTTATTTAGTTCACATTTGTACTTTTGGTAAGCTAGCCCGTATTCATAACGCACTAAACCTTTTTATCGCGTTAAACGCCTTTTCTCGACGAGAAAAGCACAATTTCATCAAAAACAAACAAAACAAGAAAAATGAATCTATTCAACAAGTCTGCAACACGTCCTTAAGAGTTACATGATTTCACCCAATGTCAATGTGTAATTTCTCCAGTTCTGATCATTTTTTAGGTTGTTGGTAGCTTGGTCAATGCCAAAACACAGTGAGATCTTTTTATGGCTTTAAACGCGTTTTCTCCTCGAGAGAAACATGATTTCACTAAAAACGTTATAGTTTAAACATGCCTGTTTGTACATGTGTGCAAACACTCAGAGCCTTAAGATAGGGGTTTCACCAATGTGTTTTTTGGTGAGAAACCTTCTATTTCAAGGTCCTGTGCGTTTTCAGACAAGTATATATGTATTTATAGTGTTTCTGATGAAATCCCTCCTATTAATGCATTTTCTCACAGAAAACGAGTCTCTCACCATGGGAACATGGCTTTTTTGAAAAAGCATATTCTGGTCGAGAAATCGTGTTTTAAGCAATAAAAACGACTCCCGGCCTTATTTAGTTCACATTTGTACTTTTGGTAAGCTAGCCCGTATTCATAACGCACTAAAACTTTTGTCGCGTTAAACGCCTTTTCGCGACGAGAAAAGCACAATTTCATCAAAAACAAACAAAACAAGAAAAATGAATCTATTCAACAAGTCTGCAACACGTCCTTAAGAGTTACATGATTTCACCCAATGTCAATGTGTAATTTCTCCAGTTCTGATCATTTTTTAGGTTGTTGGTAGCTTGGTCAATGCCAAAACACAGTGAGATCTTTTTATGGCTTTAAACGCGTTTTCTCTTCGAGAAAAACATGATTTCACTAAAAACGTTATAGTTTAAACATGCCTGTTTGTACATGTGTGCAAACACTCAGAGCCTTAAGATAGGGGTTTCACCAATGTGTTTTTTGGTGAGAAACCTTCTATTTCAAGGTTCTGTGCGTTTTCAGACAAGTACAATATGTATTTATAGTGTTTCTGATGAAATCCCTCCTTTTAATGCATTTTCTCACAGAAAACGAGTCTCTCGCCATGGGAACATGGCTTTTTTGAAAAAGCATATTCTGGTCGAGAAATCGTGTTTTAAGCAATAAAAACGACTCCCGGCCTTATTTAGTTCACATTTGTACTTTTGGTAAGCTAGCCCGTATTCATAACGCACTAAAACTTTTGTCGCGTTAAACGCCTTTTCTCGACGAGAAAAGCAATTTCATCAAAAACAAACAAAACAAGAAAAATGAATCATTCAACAAGTCTGCAACACGTCCTTAAGAGTTACATGATTTCACCCAATGTCAATGTGTAATTTCTCCAGTTCTGATCATTTTTTAGGTGGTTGGTAGCTTGGTCAATGCCAAAACACAGTGAGATCTTTTTATGGCTTTAAACGCGTTTTCTCCTCGAGAGAAACATGATTTCACTAAAAACGTTATAGTTTAAACATGCCTGTTTGTACATGTGTGCAAACACTCAGAGCCTTAAGATAGGGGTTTCACCAATGTGTTTTTTGGTGAGAAACCTTCTATTTCAAGGTTCTGTGCGTTTTCAGACAAGTACAATATGTATTTATAGTGTTTCTGATGAAATCCCTCCTTTTAATGCATTTTCTCACAGAAAACGAGTCTCTCGCCATGGGAACATGGCTTTTTTGAAAAAGCATATTCTGGTCGAGAAATCGTGTTTTAAGCAATAAAAACGACTCCCGGCCTTATTTAGTTCACATTTGTACTTTTGGTAAGCTAGCCCGTATTCATAACGCACTAAAACTTTTATCGCGTTAAACGCCTTTTCTCGACGAGAAAAGCACAATTTCATCAAAAACAAACAAAACAAGAAAAATGAATCTATTCAACAAGTCTGCAACACGTCCTTAAGAGTCACATGATTTCACCCAATGTCAATGTGTAATTTCTCCAGTTCTGATCATTTTTTAGGTTGTTGGTAGCTTGGTCAATGCCAAAACACAGTGAGATCTTTTTATGGCTTTAAACGCGTTTTCTCCTCGAGAGAAACATGATTTCACTAAAAACGTTATAGTTTAAACATGCCTGTTTGTACATGTGTGCAAACACTCAGAGCCTTAAGATAGGGGTTTCACCAATGTGTTTTTTGGTGAGAAACCTTCTATTTCAAGGTTCTGTGCGTTTTCAGACAAGTACAATATGTATTTATAGTGTTTCTGATGAAATCCCTCCTTTTAATGCATTTTCTCACAGAAAACGAGTCTCTCGCCATGGGAACATGGCTTTTTTGAAAAAGCATATTCTGGTCGAGAAATCGTGTTTTAAGCAATAAAAACGACTCCCGGCCTTATTTAGTTCACATTTGTACTTTTGGTAAGCTAGCCCGTATTCATAACGCACTAAAACTTTTATCGCGTTAAACGCCTTTTCTCGACGAGAAAAGCACAATTTCATCAAAAACAAACAAAACAAGAAAAATGAATCTATTCAACAAGTCTGCAACACGTCCTTAAGAGTCACATGATTTCACCCAATGTCAATGTGTAATTTCTCCAGTTCTGATCATTTTTTAGGTTGTTGGTAGCTTGGTCAATGCCAAAACACAGTGAGATCTTTTTATGGCTTTAAACGCGTTTTCTCCTCGAGAGAAACATGATTTCACTAAAAACGTTATAGTTTAAACATGCCTGTTTGTACATGTGTGCAAACACTCAGAGCCTTAAGATAGGGGTTTCACCAATGTGTTTTTTGGTGAGAAACCTTCTATTTCAAGGTTCTGTGCGTTTTCAGACAAGTACAATATGTATTTACAGTGTTTCTGATGAAATCCCTCCTTTTAATGCATTTTCTCACAGAAAACGAGTCTCTCGCCATGGGAACATGGCTTTTTTGAAAAAGCATATTCTGGTCAAGAAATCGTGTTTCAAGCAATAAAAACGACTCCCGGCCTTATTTAGTTCACATTTGTACTTTTGGTAAGCTAGCCCGTATTCATAACGCACTAAACCTTTTTATCGCGTTAAACGCCTTTTCTCGACGAGAAAAGCACAATTTCATCAAAAACAAACAAAACAAGAAAAATGAATCTATTCAACAAGTCTGCAACACGTCCTTAAGAGTTACATGATTTCACCCAATGTCAATGTGTAATTTCTCCAGTTCTGATCATTTTTTAGGTTGTTGGTAGCTTGGTCAATGCCAAAACACAGTGAGATCTTTTTATGGCTTTAAACGCGTTTTCTCCTCGAGAGAAACATGATTTCACTAAAAACGTTATAGTTTAAACATGCCTGTTTGTACATGTGTGCAAACACTCAGAGCCTTAAGATAGGGGTTTCACCAATGTGTTTTTTGGTGAGAAACCTTCTATTTCAAGGTTTTGTGCGTTTTCAGACAAGTACAATATGTATTTATAGTGTTTCTGATGAAATCCCTCCTTTTAATGCATTTTCTCACAGAAAACGAGTCTCTCGCCATGGGAACATGGCTTTTTTGAAAAAGCATATTCTGGTCGAGAAATCGTGTTTTAAGCAATAAAAACGACTCCCGGCCTTATTTGGTTCACATTTGTACTTTTGGTAAGCTAGCCCGTATTCATAACGCACTAAACCTTTTTATCGCGTTAAACGCCTTTTCTCGACGAGAAAAGCACAATTTCATCAAAAACAAACAAAACAAGAAAAATGAATCTATTCAACAAGTCTGCAACACGTCCTTAAGAGTTACATGATTTCACCCAATGTCAATGTGTAATTTCTCCAGTTCTGATCATTTTTTAGGTGGTTGGTAGCTTGGTCAATGCCAAAAATCAATTAGATCTTTTTATGGCTTTAAACGCGTTTTCTCCTCGAGAGAAACATGATTTCACTAAAAACGTTATAGTTTAAACAGGCCTGTTTGTACATGTGTGCAAACACTCAGAGCCTTAAGATAGGGGTTTCACCAATGTGTTTTTTGGTGAGAAACCTTCTATTTCAAGGTTCTGTGCGTTTTCAGACAAGTACAATATGTACTTGTTATTTATACAAACAAACAAAACAAGAAAAATGAATCTATTCAACAAGTCTGCAACACGTCCTTAAGAGTTACATGATTTCACCCAATGTCAATGTGTAATTTCTCCAGTTCTGATCATTTTTTAGGTTGTTGGTAGCTTGGTCAATGCCAAAACACAGTGAGATCTTTTTATGGCTTTAAACGCGTTTTCTCCTCGAGAGAAACATGATTTCACTAAAAACGTTATAGTTTAAACATGCCTGTTTGTACATGTGTGCAAACACTCAGAGCCTTAAGATAGGGGTTTCACCAATGTGTTTTTTGGTGAGAAACCTTCTATTTCAAGGTTTTGTGCGTTTTCAGACAAGTACAATATGTATTTATAGTGTTTCTGATGAAATCCCTCCTTTTAATGCATTTTCTCACAGAAAACGAGTCTCTCGCCATGGGAACATGGCTTTTTTGAAAAAGCATATTCTGGTCGAGAAATCGTGTTTTAAGCAATAAAAACGACTCCCGGCCTTATTTAGTTCACATTTGTACTTTTGGTAAGCTAGCCCGTATTCATAACGCACTAAACCTTTTTATCGCGTTAAACGCCTTTTCTCGACGAGAAAAGCACAATTTCATCAAAAACAAACAAAACAAGAAAAATGAATCTATTCAAGAAGTCTGCAACACGTCCTTAAGAGTTACATGATTTCACCCAATGTCAATGTGTAATTTCTCCAGTTCTGATCATTTTTTAGGTTGTTGGTAGCTTGGTCAATGCCAAAACACAGTGAGATCTTTTTATGGCTTTAAACGCGTTTTCTCCTCGAGAGAAACATGATTTCACTAAAAACGTTATAGTTTAAACATGCCTGTTTGTACATGTGTGCAAACACTCAGAGCCTTAAGATAGGGGTTTCACCAATGTGTTTTTTGGTGAGAAACCTTCTATTTCAAGGTTCTGTGCGTTTTCAGACAAGTACAATATGTATTTATAGTGTTTCTGATGAAATCCCTCCTTTTAATGCATTTTCTCACAGAAAACGAGTCTCTCGCCATGGGAACATGGCTTTTTTGAAAAAGCATATTCTGGTCGAGAAATCGTGTTTTAAGCAATAAAAACGACTCCCGGCCTTATTTAGTTCACATTTGTACTTTTGGTAAGCTAGCCCGTATTCATAACGCACTAAAACTTTTGTCGCGTTAAACGCCTTTTCGCGACGAGAAAAGCACAATTTCATCAAAAACAAACAAAACAAGAAAAATGAATCTATTCAACAAGTCTGCAACACGTCCTTAAGAGTTACATGATTTCAGCCAATGTCAATGTGTAATTTCTCCAGTTCTGATCATTTTTTAGGTTGTTGGTAGCTTGGTCAATGCCAAAACACAGTGAGATCTTTTTATGGCTTTAAACGCGTTTTCTCCTCGAGAAAAACATGATTTCACTAAAAACGTTATAGTTTAAACATGCCTGTTTGTACATGTGTGCAAACACTCAGAGCCTTAAGATAGGGGTTTCACCAATGTGTTTTTTGGTGAGAAACCTTCTATTTCAAGGTCCTGTGCGTTTTCAGACAAGTATATATGTATTTATAGTGTTTCTGATGAAATCCCTCCTTTTAATGCATTTTCTCACAGAAAACGAGTCTCTCGCCATGGGAACATGGCTTTTTTGAAAAAGCATATTCTGGTCGAGAAATCGTGTTTTAAGCAATAAAAACGACTCCCGGCCTTATTTAGTTCACATTTGTACTTTTGGTAAGCTAGCCCGTATTCATAACGCACTAAACCTTTTTATCGCGTTAAACGCCTTTTCTCGACGAGAAAAGCACAATTTCATCAAAAACAAACAAAACAAGAAAAATGAATCTATTCAACAAGTCTGCAACACGTCCTTAAGAGTTACATGATTTCACCCAATGTCAATGTGTAATTTCTCCAGTTCTGATCATTTTTTAGGTTGTTGGTAGCTTGGTCAATGCCAAAACACAGTGAGATCTTTTTATGGCTTTAAACGCGTTTTCTCCTCGAGAGAAACATGATTTCACTAAAAACGTTATAGTTTAAACATGCCTGTTTGTACATGTGTGCAAACACTCAGAGCCTTAAGATAGGGGTTTCACCAATGTGTTTTTTGGTGAGAAACCTTCTATTTCAAGGTCCTGTGCGTTTTCAGACAAGTATATATGTATTTATAGTGTTTCTGATGAAATCCCTCCTATTAATGCATTTTCTCACAGAAAACGAGTCTCTCACCATGGGAACATGGCTTTTTTGAAAAAGCATATTCTGGTCGAGAAATCGTGTTTTAAGCAATAAAAACGACTCCCGGCCTTATTTAGTTCACATTTGTACTTTTGGTAAGCTAGCCCGTATTCATAACGCACTAAAACTTTTGTCGCGTTAAACGCCTTTTCGCGACGAGAAAAGCACAATTTCATCAAAAACAAACAAAACAAGAAAAATGAATCTATTCAACAAGTCTGCAACACGTCCTTAAGAGTTACATGATTTCACCCAATGTCAATGTGTAATTTCTCCAGTTCTGATCATTTTTTAGGTTGTTGGTAGCTTGGTCAATGCCAAAACACAGTGAGATCTTTTTATGGCTTTAAACGCGTTTTCTCTTCGAGAAAAACATGATTTCACTAAAAACGTTATAGTTTAAACATGCCTG
The DNA here is from genome assembly GCF_029633865.1 of Lampris incognitus. Classification (NCBI taxonomy): domain Eukaryota; kingdom Metazoa; phylum Chordata; class Actinopteri; order Lampriformes; family Lampridae; genus Lampris; species Lampris incognitus. The sequence continues at coordinate 44,629,508 of NC_079227.1, forward strand.
TTTGTACATGTGTGCAAACACTCAGAGCCTTAAGATAGGGGTTTCACCAATGTGTTTTTTGGTGAGAAACCTTCTATTTCAAGGTTCTGTGCGTTTTCAGACAAGTACAATATGTATTTATAGTGTTTCTGATGAAATCCCTCCTTTTAATGCATTTTCTCACAGAAAACGAGTCTCTCGCCATGGGAACATGGCTTTTTTGAAAAAGCATATTCTGGTCGAGAAATCGTGTTTTAAGCAATAAAAACGACTCCCGGCCTTATTTAGTTCACATTTGTACTTTTGGTAAGCTAGCCCGTATTCATAACGCACTAAAACTTTTGTCGCGTTAAACGCCTTTTCTCGACGAGAAAAGCAATTTCATCAAAAACAAACAAAACAAGAAAAATGAATCATTCAACAAGTCTGCAACACGTCCTTAAGAGTTACATGATTTCACCCAATGTCAATGTGTAATTTCTCCAGTTCTGATCATTTTTTAGGTGGTTGGTAGCTTGGTCAATGCCAAAACACAGTGAGATCTTTTTATGGCTTTAAACGCGTTTTCTCCTCGAGAGAAACATGATTTCACTAAAAACGTTATAGTTTAAACATGCCTGTTTGTACATGTGTGCAAACACTCAGAGCCTTAAGATAGGGGTTTCACCAATGTGTTTTTTGGTGAGAAACCTTCTATTTCAAGGTTCTGTGCGTTTTCAGACAAGTACAATATGTATTTATAGTGTTTCTGATGAAATCCCTCCTTTTAATGCATTTTCTCACAGAAAACGAGTCTCTCGCCATGGGAACATGGCTTTTTTGAAAAAGCATATTCTGGTCGAGAAATCGTGTTTTAAGCAATAAAAACGACTCCCGGCCTTATTTAGTTCACATTTGTACTTTTGGTAAGCTAGCCCGTATTCATAACGCACTAAAACTTTTATCGCGTTAAACGCCTTTTCTCGACGAGAAAAGCACAATTTCATCAAAAACAAACAAAACAAGAAAAATGAATCTATTCAACAAGTCTGCAACACGTCCTTAAGAGTCACATGATTTCACCCAATGTCAATGTGTAATTTCTCCAGTTCTGATCATTTTTTAGGTTGTTGGTAGCTTGGTCAATGCCAAAACACAGTGAGATCTTTTTATGGCTTTAAACGCGTTTTCTCCTCGAGAGAAACATGATTTCACTAAAAACGTTATAGTTTAAACATGCCTGTTTGTACATGTGTGCAAACACTCAGAGCCTTAAGATAGGGGTTTCACCAATGTGTTTTTTGGTGAGAAACCTTCTATTTCAAGGTTCTGTGCGTTTTCAGACAAGTACAATATGTATTTATAGTGTTTCTGATGAAATCCCTCCTTTTAATGCATTTTCTCACAGAAAACGAGTCTCTCGCCATGGGAACATGGCTTTTTTGAAAAAGCATATTCTGGTCGAGAAATCGTGTTTTAAGCAATAAAAACGACTCCCGGCCTTATTTAGTTCACATTTGTACTTTTGGTAAGCTAGCCCGTATTCATAACGCACTAAAACTTTTATCGCGTTAAACGCCTTTTCTCGACGAGAAAAGCACAATTTCATCAAAAACAAACAAAACAAGAAAAATGAATCTATTCAACAAGTCTGCAACACGTCCTTAAGAGTCACATGATTTCACCCAATGTCAATGTGTAATTTCTCCAGTTCTGATCATTTTTTAGGTTGTTGGTAGCTTGGTCAATGCCAAAACACAGTGAGATCTTTTTATGGCTTTAAACGCGTTTTCTCCTCGAGAGAAACATGATTTCACTAAAAACGTTATAGTTTAAACATGCCTGTTTGTACATGTGTGCAAACACTCAGAGCCTTAAGATAGGGGTTTCACCAATGTGTTTTTTGGTGAGAAACCTTCTATTTCAAGGTTCTGTGCGTTTTCAGACAAGTACAATATGTATTTACAGTGTTTCTGATGAAATCCCTCCTTTTAATGCATTTTCTCACAGAAAACGAGTCTCTCGCCATGGGAACATGGCTTTTTTGAAAAAGCATATTCTGGTCAAGAAATCGTGTTTCAAGCAATAAAAACGACTCCCGGCCTTATTTAGTTCACATTTGTACTTTTGGTAAGCTAGCCCGTATTCATAACGCACTAAACCTTTTTATCGCGTTAAACGCCTTTTCTCGACGAGAAAAGCACAATTTCATCAAAAACAAACAAAACAAGAAAAATGAATCTATTCAACAAGTCTGCAACACGTCCTTAAGAGTTACATGATTTCACCCAATGTCAATGTGTAATTTCTCCAGTTCTGATCATTTTTTAGGTTGTTGGTAGCTTGGTCAATGCCAAAACACAGTGAGATCTTTTTATGGCTTTAAACGCGTTTTCTCCTCGAGAGAAACATGATTTCACTAAAAACGTTATAGTTTAAACATGCCTGTTTGTACATGTGTGCAAACACTCAGAGCCTTAAGATAGGGGTTTCACCAATGTGTTTTTTGGTGAGAAACCTTCTATTTCAAGGTTTTGTGCGTTTTCAGACAAGTACAATATGTATTTATAGTGTTTCTGATGAAATCCCTCCTTTTAATGCATTTTCTCACAGAAAACGAGTCTCTCGCCATGGGAACATGGCTTTTTTGAAAAAGCATATTCTGGTCGAGAAATCGTGTTTTAAGCAATAAAAACGACTCCCGGCCTTATTTGGTTCACATTTGTACTTTTGGTAAGCTAGCCCGTATTCATAACGCACTAAACCTTTTTATCGCGTTAAACGCCTTTTCTCGACGAGAAAAGCACAATTTCATCAAAAACAAACAAAACAAGAAAAATGAATCTATTCAACAAGTCTGCAACACGTCCTTAAGAGTTACATGATTTCACCCAATGTCAATGTGTAATTTCTCCAGTTCTGATCATTTTTTAGGTGGTTGGTAGCTTGGTCAATGCCAAAAATCAATTAGATCTTTTTATGGCTTTAAACGCGTTTTCTCCTCGAGAGAAACATGATTTCACTAAAAACGTTATAGTTTAAACAGGCCTGTTTGTACATGTGTGCAAACACTCAGAGCCTTAAGATAGGGGTTTCACCAATGTGTTTTTTGGTGAGAAACCTTCTATTTCAAGGTTCTGTGCGTTTTCAGACAAGTACAATATGTACTTGTTATTTATACAAACAAACAAAACAAGAAAAATGAATCTATTCAACAAGTCTGCAACACGTCCTTAAGAGTTACATGATTTCACCCAATGTCAATGTGTAATTTCTCCAGTTCTGATCATTTTTTAGGTTGTTGGTAGCTTGGTCAATGCCAAAACACAGTGAGATCTTTTTATGGCTTTAAACGCGTTTTCTCCTCGAGAGAAACATGATTTCACTAAAAACGTTATAGTTTAAACATGCCTGTTTGTACATGTGTGCAAACACTCAGAGCCTTAAGATAGGGGTTTCACCAATGTGTTTTTTGGTGAGAAACCTTCTATTTCAAGGTTTTGTGCGTTTTCAGACAAGTACAATATGTATTTATAGTGTTTCTGATGAAATCCCTCCTTTTAATGCATTTTCTCACAGAAAACGAGTCTCTCGCCATGGGAACATGGCTTTTTTGAAAAAGCATATTCTGGTCGAGAAATCGTGTTTTAAGCAATAAAAACGACTCCCGGCCTTATTTGGTTCACATTTGTACTTTTGGTAAGCTAGCCCGTATTCATAACGCACTAAACCTTTTTATCGCGTTAAACGCCTTTTCTCGACGAGAAGAGCGCAATTTCATCAAAAACAAACAAAACAAGAAAAATGAATCTATTCAACAAGTCTGCAACACGTCCTTAAGAGTTACATGATTTCACCCAATGTCAATGTGTAATTTCTCCAGTTCTGATCATTTTTTAGGTTGTTGGTAGCTTGGTCAATGCCAAAACACAGTGAGATCTTTTTATGGCTTTAAACGCGTTTTCTCCTCGAGAGAAACATGATTTCACTAAAAACGTTATAGTTTAAACATGCCTGTTTGTACATGTGTGCAAACACTCAGAGCCTTAAGATAGGGGTTTCACCAATGTGTTTTTTGGTGAGAAACCTTCTATTTCAAGGTTTTGTGCGTTTTCAGACAAGTACAATATGTATTTATAGTGTTTCTGATGAAATCCCTCCTTTTAATGCATTTTCTCACAGAAAACGAGTCTCTCGCCATGGGAACATGGCTTTTTTGAAAAAGCATATTCTGGTCGAGAAATCGTGTTTTAAGCAATAAAAACGACTCCCGGCCTTATTTGGTTCACATTTGTACTTTTGGTAAGCTAGCCCGTATTCATAACGCACTAAACCTTTTTATCGCGTTAAACGCCTTTTCTGGACGAGAAAAGCACAATTTCATCAAAAACAAACAAAACAAGAAAAATGAATCTATTCAACAAGTCTGCAACACGTCCTTAAGAGTTACATGATTTCACCCAATGTCAATGTGTAATTTCTCCAGTTCTGATCATTTTTTAGGTGGTTGGTAGCTTGGTCAATGCCAAAAATCAATTAGATCTTTTTATGGCTTTAAACGCGTTTTCTCCTCGAGAGAAACATGATTTCACTAAAAACGTTATAGTTTAAACAGGCCTGTTTGTACATGTGTGCAAACACTCAGAGCCTTAAGATAGGGGTTTCACCAATGTGTTTTTTGGTGAGAAACCTTCTATTTCAAGGTTCTGTGCGTTTTCAGACAAGTACAATATGTACTTGTTATTTATACAAACAAACAAAACAAGAAAAATGAATCTATTCAACAAGTCTGCAACACGTCCTTAAGAGTTACATGATTTCACCCAATGTCAATGTGTAATTTCTCCAGTTCTGATCATTTTTTAGGTTGTTGGTAGCTTGGTCAATGCCAAAACACAGTGAGATCTTTTTATGGCTTTAAACGCGTTTTCTCCTCGAGAGAAACATGATTTCACTAAAAACGTTATAGTATAAACATGCCTGTTTGTACATGTGTGCAAACACTCAGAGCCTTAAGATAGGGGTTTCACCAATGTTTTTTTTGGTGAGAAACCTTCTATTTCAAGGTTTTGTGCGTTTTCAGACAAGTACAATATGTATTTATAGTGTTTCTGATGAAATCCCTCCTTTTAATGCATTTTCTCACAGAAAACGAGTCTCTCGCCATGGGAACATGGCTTTTTTGAAAAAGCATATTCTGGTCGAGAAATCGTGTTTTAAGCAATAAAAACGACTCCCGGCCTTATTTAGTTCACATTTGTACTTTTGGTAAGCTAGCCCGTATTCATAACGCACTAAAACTTTTGTCGCGTTAAACGCCTTTTCTCGACGAGAAAAGCAATTTCATCAAAAACAAACAAAACAAGAAAAATGAATCTATTCAACAAGTCTGCAACACGTCCTTAAGAGTTACATGATTTCACCCAATGTCAATGTGTAATTTCTCCAGTTCTGATCATTTTTTAGGTTGTTTGGTAGCTTGGTCAATGCCAAAACACAGTGAGATCTTTTTATGGCTTTAAACGCGTTTTCTCCTCGAGAGAAACATGATTTCACTAAAAACGTTATAGTTTAAACATGCCTGTTTGTACATGTGTGCAAACACTCAGAGCCTTAAGATAGGGGTTTCACCAATGTGTTTTTTGGTGAGAAACCTTCTATTTCAAGGTTTTGTGCGTTTTCAGACAAGTACAATATGTATTTATAGTGTTTCTGATGAAATCCCTCCTTTTAATGCATTTTCTCACAGAAAACGAGTCTCTCGCCATGGGAACATGGCTTTTTTGAAAAAGCATATTCTGGTCGAGAAATCGTGTTTTAAGCAATAAAAACGACTCCCGGCCTTATTTAGTTCACATTTGTACTTTTGGTAAGCTAGCCCGTATTCATAACGCACTAAAACTTTTGTCGCGTTAAACGCCTTTTCTCGACGAGAAAAGCAATTTCATCAAAAACAAACAAAACAAGAAAAATGAATCTATTCAACAAGTCTGCAACACGTCCTTAAGAGTTACATGATTTCACCCAATGTCAATGTGTAATTTCTCCAGTTCTGATCATTTTTTAGGTGGTTGGTAGCTTGGTCAATGCCAAAACACAGTGAGATCTTTTTATGGCTTTAAACGCGTTTTCTCCTCGAGAGAAACATGATTTCACTAAAAACGTTATAGTTTAAACATGCCTGTTTGTACATGTGTGCAAACACTCAGAGCCTTAAGATAGGGGTTTCACCAATGTGTTTTTTGGTGAGAAACCTTCTATTTCAAGGTTCTGTGCGTTTTCAGACAAGTACAATATGTATTTATAGTGTTTCTGATGAAATCCCTCCTTTTAATGCATTTTCTCACAGAAAACGAGTCTCTCGCCATGGGAACATGGCTTTTTTGAAAAAGCATATTCTGGTCGAGAAATCGTGTTTTAAGCAATAAAAACGACTCCCGGCCTTATTTAGTTCACATTTGTACTTTTGGTAAGCTAGCCCGTATTCATAACGCACTAAACCTTTTATCGCGTTAAACGCCTTTTCTCGACGAGAAAAGCACAATTTCATCAAAAACAAACAAAACAAGAAAAATGAATCTATTCAACAAGTCTGCAACACGTCCTTAAGAGTCACATGATTTCACCCAATGTCAATGTGTAATTTCTCCAGTTCTGATCATTTTTTAGGTTGTTGGTAGCTTGGTCAATGCCAAAACACAGTGAGATCTTTTTATGGCTTTAAACGCGTTTTCTCCTCGAGAGAAACATGATTTCACTAAAAACGTTATAGTTTAAACATGCCTGTTTGTACATGTGTCTAAACACTCAGAGCCTTAAGATAGGGGTTTCACCAATGTGTTTTTTGGTGAGAAACCTTCTATTTCAAGGTTCTGTGCGTTTTCAGACAAGTACAATATGTATTTACAGTGTTTCTGATGAAATCCCTCCTTTTAATGCATTTTCTCACAGAAAACGAGTCTCTCGCCATGGGAACATGGCTTTTTTGAAAAAGCATATTCTGGTCGAGAAATCGTGTTTTAAGCAATAAAAACGACTCCCGGCCTTATTTGGTTCACATTTGTACTTTTGGTAAGCTAGCCCGTATTCATAACGCACTAAACCTTTTTATCGCGTTAAACGCCTTTTCTCGACGAGAAAAGCACAATTTCATCAAAAACAAACAAAACAAGAAAAATGAATCTATTCAACAAGTCTGCAACACGTCCTTAAGAGTTACATGATTTCACCCAATGTCAATGTGTAATTTCTCCAGTTCTGATCATTTTTTAGGTTGTTGGTAGCTTGGTCAATGCCAAAACACAGTGAGATATTTTTATGGCTTTAAACGCGTTTTCTCCTCGAGAGAAACATGATTTCACTAAAAACGTTATAGTTTAAACATGCCTGTTTGTACATGTGTGCAAACACTCAGAGCCTTAAGATAGGGGTTTCACCAATGTGTTTTTTGGTGAGAAACCTTCTATTTCAAGGTTCTGTGCGTTTTCAGACAAGTACAATATGTATTTATAGTGTTTCTGATGAAATCCCTCCTTTTAATGCATTTTCTCACAGAAAACGAGTCTCTCGCCATGGGAACATGGCTTTTTTGAAAAAGCATATTCTGGTCGAGAAACCGTGTTTTAAGCAATAAAAACGACTCCCGGCCTTATTTGGTTCACATTTGTACTTTTGGTAAGCTAGCCCGTATTCATAACGCACTAAACCTTTTTATCGCGTTAAACGCCTTTTCTCGACGAGAAAAGCACAATTTCATCAAAAACAAACAAAACAAGAAAAATGAATCTATTCAACAAGTCTGCAACACGTCCTTAAGAGTTACATGATTTCACCCAATGTCAATGTGTAATTTCTCCAGTTCTGATCATTTTTTAGGTTGTTTGGTAGCTTGGTCAATGCCAAAACACAGTGAGATCTTTTTATGGCTTTAAACGCGTTTTCTCCTCGAGAGAAACATGATTTCACTAAAAACGTTATAGTTTAAACATGCCTGTTTGTACATGTGTGCAAACACTCAGAGCCTTAAGATAGGGGTTTCACCAATGTGTTTTTTGGTGAGAAACCTTCTATTTCAAGGTTCTGTGCGTTTTCAGACAAGTACAATATGTATTTATAGTGTTTCTGATGAAATCCCTCCTTTTACTGCATTTTCTCACAGAAAACGAGTCTCTCGCCATGGGAACATGGCTTTTTTGAAAAAGCATATTCTGGTCGAGAAATCGTGTTTTAAGCAATAAAAACGACTCCCGGCCTTATTTGGTTCACATTTGTACTTTTGGTAAGCTAGCCCGTATTCATAACGCACTAAACCTTTTTATCGCGTTAAACGCCTTTTCTCGACGAGAAAAGCACAATTTCATCAAAAACAAACAAAACAAGAAAAATGAATCTATTCAACAAGTCTGCAACACGTCCTTAAGAGTTACATGATTTCACCCAATGTCAATGTGTAATTTCTCCAGTTCTGATCATTTTTTAGGTTGTTTGGTAGCTTGGTCAATGCCAAAACACAGTGAGATCTTTTTATGGCTTTAAACGCGTTTTCTCCTCGAGAGAAACATGATTTCACTAAAAACGTTATAGTTTAAACATGCCTGTTTGTACATGTGTGCAAACACTCAGAGCCTTAAGATAGGGGTTTCACCAATGTGTTTTTTGGTGAGAAACCTTCTATTTCAAGGTTCTGTGCGTTTTCAGACAAGTACAATATGTATTTATAGTGTTTCTGATGAAATCCCTCCTTTTAATGCATTTTCTCACAGAAAACGAGTCTCTCGCCATGGGAACATGGCTTTTTTGAAAAAGCATATTCTGGTCGAGAAACCGTGTTTTAAGCAATAAAAACGACTCCCGGCCTTATTTGGTTCACATTTGTACTTTTGGTAAGCTAGCCCGTATTCATAACGCACTAAACCTTTTTATCGCGTTAAACGCCTTTTCTCGACGAGAAAAGCACAATTTCATCAAAAACAAACAAAACAAGAAAAATGAATCTATTCAACAAGTCTGCAACACGTCCTTAAGAGTTACATGATTTCACCCAATGTCAATGTGTAATTTCTCCAGTTCTGATCATTTTTTAGGTTGTTTGGTAGCTTGGTCAATGCCAAAACACAGTGAGATCTTTTTATGGCTTTAAACGCGTTTTCTCCTCGAGAGAAACATGATTTCACTAAAAACGTTATAGTTTAAACATGCCTGTTTGTACATGTGTGCAAACACTCAGAGCCTTAAGATAGGGGTTTCACCAATGTGTTTTTTGGTGAGAAACCTTCTATTTCAAGGTTCTGTGCGTTTTCAGACAAGTACAATATGTATTTATAGTGTTTCTGATGAAATCCCTCCTTTTACTGCATTTTCTCACAGAAAACGAGTCTCTCGCCATGGGAACATGGCTTTTTTGAAAAAGCATATTCTGGTCGAGAAATCGTGTTTTAAGCAATAAAAACGACTCCCGGCCTTATTTGGTTCACATTTGTACTTTTGGTAAGCTAGCCCGTATTCATAACGCACTAAACCTTTTTATCGCGTTAAACGCCTTTTCTCGACGAGAAAAGCACAATTTCATCAAAAACAAACAAAACAAGAAAAATGAATCTATTCAACAAGTCTGCAACACGTCCTTAAGAGTTACATGATTTCACCCAATGTCAATGTGTAATTTCTCCAGTTCTGATCATTTTTTAGGTTGTTTGGTAGCTTGGTCAATGCCAAAACACAGTGAGATCTTTTTATGGCTTTAAACGCGTTTTCTCCTCGAGAGAAACATGATTTCACTAAAAACGTTATAGTTTAAACATGCCTGTTTGTACATGTGTGCAAACACTCAGAGCCTTAAGATAGGGGTTTCACCAATGTGTTTTTTGGTGAGAAACCTTCTATTTCAAGGTTCTGTGCGTTTTCAGACAAGTACAATATGTATTTATAGTGTTTCTGATGAAATCCCTCCTTTTAATGCATTTTCTCACAGAAAACGAGTCTCTCGCCATGGGAACATGGCTTTTTTGAAAAAGCATATTCTGGTCGAGAAATCGTGTTTTAAGCAATAAAAACGACTCCCGGCCTTATTTAGTTCACATTTGTACTTTTGGTAAGCTAGCCCGTATTCATAACGCACTAAACCTTTTATCGCGTTAAACGCCTTTTCTCGACGAGAAAAGCACAATTTCATCAAAAACAAACAAAACAAGAAAAATGAATCTATTCAACAAGTCAGCAACACGTCCTTAAGAGTCACATGATTTCACCCAATGTCAATGTGTAATTTCTCCAGTTCTGATCATTTTTTAGGTTGTTGGTAGCTTGGTCAATGCCAAAACACAGTGAGATCTTTTTATGGCTTTAAACGCGTTTTCTCCTCGAGAGAAACATGATTTCACTAAAAACGTTATAGTTTAAACATGCCTGTTTGTACATGTGTGCAAACACTCAGAGCCTTAAGATAGGGGTTTCACCAATGTGTTTTTTGGTGAGAAACCTTCTATTTCAAGGTTCTGTGCGTTTTCAGACAAGTACAATATGTATTTACAGTGTTTCTGATGAAATCCCTCCTTTTAATGCATTTTCTCACAGAAAACGAGTCTCTCGCCATGGGAACATGGCTTTTTTGAGAAAGCATATTCTGGTCGAGAAATCGTGTTTTAAGCAATAAAAACGACTCCCGGCCTTATTTGGTTCACATTTGTACTTTTGGTAAGCTAGCCCGTATTCATAACGCACTAAACCTTTTTATCGCGTTAAACGCCTTTTCTCGACGAGAAAAGCACAATTTCATCAAAAACAAACAAAACAAGAAAAATGAATCTATTCAACAAGTCTGCAACACGTCCTTAAGAGTTACATGATTTCACCCAATGTCAATGTGTAATTTCTCCAGTTCTGATCATTTTTTAGGTTGTTGGTAGCTTGGTCAATGCCAAAACACAGTGAGATATTTTTATGGCTTTAAACGCGTTTTCTCCTCGAGAGAAACATGATTTCACTAAAAACGTTATAGTTTAAACATGCCTGTTTGTACATGTGTGCAAACACTCAGAGCCTTAAGATAGGGGTTTCACCAATGTGTTTTTTGGTGAGAAACCTTCTATTTCAAGGTTCTGTGCGTTTTCAGACAAGTACAATATGTATTTATAGTGTTTCTGATGAAATCCCTCCTTTTAATGCATTTTCTCACAGAAAACGAGTCTCTCGCCATGGGAACATGGCTTTTTTGAAAAAGCATATTCTGGTCGAGAAACCGTGTTTTAAGCAATAAAAACGACTCCCGGCCTTATTTGGTTCACATTTGTACTTTTGGTAAGCTAGCCCGTATTCATAACGCACTAAACCTTTTTATCGCGTTAAACGCCTTTTCTCGACGAGAAAAGCACAATTTCATCAAAAACAAACAAAACAAGAAAAATGAATCTATTCAACAAGTCTGCAACACGTCCTTAAGAGTTACATGATTTCACCCAATGTCAATGTGTAATTTCTCCAGTTCTGATCATTTTTTAGGTTGTTTGGTAGCTTGGTCAATGCCAAAACACAGTGAGATCTTTTTATGGCTTTAAACGCGTTTTCTCCTCGAGAGAAACATGATTTCACTAAAAACGTTATAGTTTAAACATGCCTGTTTGTACATGTGTGCAAACACTCAGAGCCTTAAGATAGGGGTTTCACCAATGTGTTTTTTGGTGAGAAACCTTCTATTTCAAGGTTCTGTGCGTTTTCAGACAAGTACAATATGTATTTATAGTGTTTCTGATGAAATCCCTCCTTTTACTGCATTTTCTCACAGAAAACGAGTCTCTCGCCATGGGAACATGGCTTTTTTGAAAAAGCATATTCTGGTCGAGAAATCGTGTTTTAAGCAATAAAAACGACTCCCGGCCTTATTTGGTTCACATTTGTACTTTTGGTAAGCTAGCCCGTATTCATAACGCACTAAACCTTTTTATCGCGTTAAACGCCTTTTCTCGACGAGAAAAGCACAATTTCATCAAAAACAAACAAAACAAGAAAAATGAATCTATTCAACAAGTCTGCAACACGTCCTTAAGAGTTACATGATTTCACCCAATGTCAATGTGTAATTTCTCCAGTTCTGATCATTTTTTAGGTTGTTTGGTAGCTTGGTCAATGCCAAAACACAGTGAGATCTTTTTATGGCTTTAAACGCGTTTTCTCCTCGAGAGAAACATGATTTCACTAAAAACGTTATAGTTTAAACATGCCTGTTTGTACATGTGTGCAAACACTCAGAGCCTTAAGATAGGGGTTTCACCAATGTGTTTTTTGGTGAGAAACCTTCTATTTCAAGGTTCTGTGCGTTTTCAGACAAGTACAATATGTATTTATAGTGTTTCTGATGAAATCCCTCCTTTTAATGCATTTTCTCACAGAAAACGAGTCTCTCGCCATGGGAACATGGCTTTTTTGAAAAAGCATATTCTGGTCGAGAAATCGTGTTTTAAGCAATAAAAACGACTCCCGGCCTTATTTGGTTCACATTTGTACTTTTGGTAAGCTAGCCCGTATTCATAACGCACTAAACCTTTTTATCGCGTTAAACGCCTTTTCTCGACGAGAAAAGCACAATTTCATCAAAAACAAACAAAACAAGAAAAATGAATCTATTCAACAAGTCTGCAACACGTCCTTAAGAGTTACATGATTTCACCCAATGTCAATGTGTAATTTCTCCAGTTCTGATCATTTTTTAGGTTGTTGGTAGCTTGGTCAATGCCAAAACACAGTGAGATATTTTTATGGCTTTAAACGCGTTTTCTCCTCGAGAGAAACATGATTTCACTAAAAACGTTATAGTTTAAACATGCCTGTTTGTACATGTGTGCAAACACTCAGAGCCTTAAGATAGGGGTTTCACCAATGTGTTTTTTGGTGAGAAACCTTCTATTTCAAGGTTCTGTGCGTTTTCAGACAAGTACAATATGTATTTATAGTGTTTCTGATGAAATCCCTCCTTTTAATGCATTTTCTCACAGAAAACGAGTCTCTCGCCATGGGAACATGGCTTTTTTGAAAAAGCATATTCTGGTCGAGAAACCGTGTTTTAAGCAATAAAAACGACTCCCGGCCTTATTTAGTTCACATTTGTACTTTTGGTAAGCTAGCCCGTATTCATAACGCACTAAACCTTTTTATCGCGTTAAACGCCTTTTCTCGACGAGAAAAGCACAATTTCATCAAAAACAAACAAAACAAGAAAAATGAATCTATTCAACAAGTCTGCAACACGTCCTTAAGAGTTACATGATTTCACCCAATGTCAATGTGTAATTTCTCCAGTTCTGATCATTTTTTAGGTTGTTTGGTAGCTTGGTCAATGCCAAAACACAGTGAGATATTTTTATGGCTTTAAACGCGTTTTCTCCTCGAGAGAAACATGATTTCACTAAAAACGTTATAGTTTAAACATGCCTGTTTGTACATGTGTGCAAACACTCAGAGCCTTAAGATAGGGGTTTCACCAATGTGTTTTTTGGTGAGAAACCTTCTATTTCAAGGTTCTGTGCGTTTTCAGACAAGTACAATATGTATTTATAGTGTTTCTGATGAAATCCCTCCTTTTACTGCATTTTCTCACAGAAAACGAGTCTCTCGCCATGGGAACATGGCTTTTTTGAAAAAGCATATTCTGGTCGAGAAATCGTGTTTTAAGCAATAAAAACGACTCCCGGCCTTATTTGGTTCACATTTGTACTTTTGGTAAGCTAGCCCGTATTCATAACGCACTAAACCTTTTTATCGCGTTAAACGCCTTTTCTCGACGAGAAAAGCACAATTTCATCAAAAACAAACAAAACAAGAAAAATGAATCTATTCAACAAGTCTGCAACACGTCCTTAAGAGTTACATGATTTCACCCAATGTCAATGTGTAATTTCTCCAGTTCTGATCATTTTTTAGGTTGTTTGGTAGCTTGGTCAATGCCAAAACACAGTGAGATCTTTTTATGGCTTTAAACGCGTTTTCTCCTCGAGAGAAACATGATTTCACTAAAAACGTTATAGTTTAAACATGCCTGTTTGTACATGTGTGCAAACACTCAGAGCCTTAAGATAGGGGTTTCACCAATGTGTTTTTTGGTGAGAAACCTTCTATTTCAAGGTTCTGTGCGTTTTCAGACAAGTACAACATGTATTTATAGTGTTTCTGATGAAATCCCTCCTTTTAATGCATTTTCTCACAGAAAACGAGTCTCTCGCCATGGGAACATGGCTTTTTTGAAAAAGCATTTTCTGGTCGAGAAATCGTGTTTTAAGCAATAAAAACGACTCCCGGCCTTATTTGGTTCACATTTGTACTTTTGGTAAGCTAGCCCGTATTCATAACGCACTAAACCTTTTTATCGCGTTAAACGCCTTTTCTCGACGAGAAAAGCACAATTTCATCAAAAACAAACAAAACAAGAAAAATGAATCTATTCAACAAGTCTGCAACACGTCCTTAAGAGTTACATGATTTCACCCAATGTCAATGTGTAATTTCTCCAGTTCTGATCATTTTTTAGGTTGTTGGTAGCTTGGTCAATGCCAAAACACAGTGAGATCTTTTTATGGCTTTAAACGCGTTTTCTCCTCGAGAGAAACATGATTTCACTAAAAACGTTATAGTTTAAACATGCCTGTTTGTACATGTGTGCAAACACTCAGAGCCTTAAGATAGGGGTTTCACCAATGTGTTTTTTGGTGAGAAACCTTCTATTTCAAGGTTCTGTGCGTTTTCAGACAAGTACAACATGTATTTATAGTGTTTCTGATGAAATCCCTCCTTTTAATGCATTTTCTCACAGAAAACGAGTCTCTCGCCATGGGAACATGGCTTTTTTGAAAAAGCATATTCTGGTCGAGAAATCGTGTTTTAAGCAATAAAAACGACTCCCGGCCTTATTTAGTTCACATTTGTACTTTTGGTAAGCTAGCCCGTATTCATAACGCACTAAACCTTTTTATCGCGTTAAACGCCTTTTCTCGACGAGAAAAGCACAATTTCATCAAAAACAAACAAAACAAGAAAAATGAATCTATTCAACAAGTCTGCAACACGTCCTTAAGAGTTACATGATTTCACCCAATGTCAATGTGTAATTTCTCCAGTTCTGATCATTTTTTAGGTTGTTGGTAGCTTGGTCAATGCCAAAACACAGTGAGATCTTTTTATGGCTTTAAACGCGTTTTCTCATCGAGAGAAACATGATTTCACTAAAAACGTTATAGTTTAAACATGCCTGTTTGTACATGTGTGCAAACACTCAGAGCCTTAAGATAGGGGTTTCACCAATGTGTTTTTTGGTGAGAAACCTTCTATTTCAAGGTTCTGTGCGTTTTCAGACAAGTACAATATGTATTTATAGTGTTTCTGATGAAATCCCTCCTTTTAATGCATTTTCTCACAGAAAACGAGTCTCTCGCCATGGGAACATGGCTTTTTTGAAAAAGCATTTTCTGGTCGAGAAATCGTGTTTTAAGCAATAAAAACGACTCCCGGCCTTATTTAGTTCACATTTGTACTTTTGGTAAGCTAGCCCGTATTCATAACGCACTAAACCTTTTTATCGCGTTAAACGCCTTTTCTCGACGAGAAAAGCACAATTTCATCAAAAACAAACAAAACAAGAAAAATGAATCTATTCAACAAGTCTGCAACACGTCCTTAAGAGTTACATGATTTCACCCAATGTCAATGTGTAATTTCTCCAGTTCTGATCATTTTTTAGGTTGTTGGTAGCTTGGTCAATGCCAAAACACAGTGAGATCTTTTTATGGCTTTAAACGCGTTTTCTCCTCGAGAGAAACATGATTTCATTAAAAACGTTATAGTTTAAACATGCCTGTTTGTACATGTGTGCAAACACTCAGAGCCTTAAGATAGGGGTTTCACCAATGTGTTTTTTGGTGAGAAACCTTCTATTTCAAGGTTCTGTGCGTTTTCAGACAAGTACAACATGTATTTATAGTGTTTCTGATGAAATCCCTCCTTTTAATGCATTTTCTCACAGAAAACGAGTCTCTCGCCATGGGAACATGGCTTTTTTGAAAAAGCATTTTCTGGTCGAGAAATCGTGTTTTAAGCAATAAAAACGACTCCCGGCCTTATTTGGTTCACATTTGTACTTTTGGTAAGCTAGCCCGTATTCATAACGCACTAAACCTTTTTATCGCGTTAAACGCCTTTTCTCGACGAGAAAAGCACAATTTCATCAAAAACAAACAAAACAAGAAAAATGAATCTATTCAACAAGTCTGCAACACGTCCTTAAGAGTTACATGATTTCACCCAATGTCAATGTGTAATTTCTCCAGTTCTGATCATTTTTTAGGTTGTTGGTAGCTTGGTCAATGCCAAAACACAGTGAGATCTTTTTATGGCTTTAAACGCGTTTTCTCCTCGAGAGAAACATGATTTCACTAAAAACGTTATAGTTTAAACATGCCTGTTTGTACATGTGTGCAAACACTCAGAGCCTTAAGATAGGGGTTTCACCAATGTGTTTTTTGGTGAGAAACCTTCTATTTCAAGGTTCTGTGCGTTTTCAGACAAGTACAATATGTATTTATAGTGTTTCTGATGAAATCCCTCCTTTTAATGCATTTTCTCACAGAAAACGAGTCTCTCGCCATGGGAACATGGCTTTTTTGAAAAAGCATATTCTGGTCGAGAAATCGTGTTTTAAGCAATAAAAACGACTCCCGGCCTTATTTAGTTCACATTTGTACTTTTGGTAAGCTAGCCCGTATTCATAACGCACTAAACCTTTTTATCGCGTTAAACGCCTTTTCTCGACGAGAAAAGCACAATTTCATCAAAAACAAACAAAACAAGAAAAATGAATCTATTCAAGAAGTCTGCAACACGTCCTTAAGAGTTACATGATTTCACCCAATGTCAATGTGTAATTTCTCCAGTTCTGATCATTTTTTAGGTTGTTGGTAGCTTGGTCAATGCCAAAACACAGTGAGATCTTTTTATGGCTTTAAACGCGTTTTCTCATCGAGAGAAACATGATTTCACTAAAAACGTTATAGTTTAAACATGCCTGTTTGTACATGTGTGCAAACACTCAGAGCCTTAAGATAGGGGTTTCACCAATGTGTTTTTTGGTGAGAAACCTTCTATTTCAAGGTTCTGTGCGTTTTCAGACAAGTACAATATGTATTTATAGTGTTTCTGATGAAATCCCTCCTTTTAATGCATTTTCTCACAGAAAACGAGTCTCTCGCCATGGGAACATGGCTTTTTTGAAAAAGCATATTCTGGTCGAGAAATCGTGTTTTAAGCAATAAAAACGACTCCCGGCCTTATTTAGTTCACATTTGTACTTTTGGTAAGCTAGCCCGTATTCATAACGCACTAAACCTTTTTATCGCGTTAAACGCCTTTTCTCGACGAGAAAAGCACAATTTCATCAAAAACAAACAAAACAAGAAAAATGAATCTATTCAAGAAGTCTGCAACACGTCCTTAAGAGTTACATGATTTCACCCAATGTCAATGTGTAATTTCTCCAGTTCTGATCATTTTTTAGGTTGTTTTGGTAGCTTGGTCAATGCCAAAACACAGTGAGATCTTTTTATGGCTTTAAACGCGTTTTCTCCTCGAGAGAAACATGATTTCACTAAAAACGTTATAGTTTAAACATGCCTGTTTGTACATGTGTGCAAACACTCAGAGCCTTAAGATAGGGGTTTCACCAATGTGTTTTTTGGTGAGAAACCTTCTATTTCAAGGTTCTGTGCGTTTTCAGACAAGTACAATATGTATTTATAGTGTTTCTGATGAAATCCCTCCTTTTAATGCATTTTCTCACAGAAAACGAGTCTCTCGCCATGGGAACATGGCTTTTTTGAAAAAGCATTTTCTGGTCGAGAAATCGTGTTTTAAGCAATAAAAACGACTCCCGGCCTTATTTGGTTCACATTTGTACTTTTGGTAAGCTAGCCCGTATTCATAACGCACTAAACCTTTTTATCGCGTTAAACGCCTTTTCTCGACGAGAAAAGCACAATTTCATCAAAAACAAACAAAACAAGAAAAATGAATCTATTCAACAAGTCTGCAACACGTCCTTAAGAGTCACATGATTTCACCCAATGTCAATGTGTAATTTCTCCAGTTCTGATCATTTTTTAGGTGGTTGGTAGCTTGGTCAATGCCAAAACACAGTGAGATCTTTTTATGGCTTTAAACGCGTTTTCTCCTCGAGAGAAACATGATTTCACTAAAAACGTTATAGTTTAAACATGCCTGTTTGTACATGTGTGCAAACACTCAGAGCCTTAAGATAGGGGTTTCACCAATGTGTTTTTTGGTGAGAAACCTTCTATTTCAAGGTCCTGTGCGTTTTCAGACAAGTATATATGTATTTATAGTGTTTCTGATGAAATCCCTCCTTTTAATGCATTTTCTCACAGAAAACGAGTCTCTCGCCATGGGAACATGGCTTTTTTGAAAAAGCATATTCTGGTCGAGAAATCGTGTTTTAAGCAATAAAAACGACTCCCGGCCTTATTTAGTTCACATTTGTACTTTTGGTAAGCTAGCCCGTATTCATAACGCACTAAACCTTTTTATCGCGTTAAACGCCTTTTCTCGACGAGAAAAGCACAATTTCATCAAAAACAAACAAAACAAGAAAAATGAATCTATTCAACAAGTCTGCAACACGTCCTTAAGAGTTACATGATTTCACCCAATGTCAATGTGTAAATTCTCCAGTTCTGATCATTTTTTAGGTGGTTGGTAGCTTGGTCAATGCCAAAACACAGTGAGATCTTTTTATGGCTTTAAACGCGTTTTCTCCTCGAGAGAAACATGATTTCACTAAAAACGTTATAGTTTAAACATGCCTGTTTGTACATGTGTGCAAACACTCAGAGCCTTAAGATAGGGGTTTCACCAATGTGTTTTTTGGTGAGAAACCTTCTATTTCAAGGTTTTGTGCGTTTTCAGACAAGTACAATATGTATTTATAGTGTTTCTGATGAAATCCCTCCTTTTAATGCATTTTCTCACAGAAAACGAGTCTCTCGCCATGGGAACATGGCTTTTTTGAAAAAGCATATTCTGGTCGAGAAATCGTGTTTTAAGCAATAAAAACGACTCCCGGCCTTATTTAGTTCACATTTGTACTTTTGGTAAGCTAGCCCGTATTCATAACGCACTAAACCTTTTTATCGCGTTAAACGCCTTTTCTCGACGAGAAAAGCACAATTTCATCAAAAACAAACAAAACAAGAAAAATGAATCTATTCAAGAAGTCTGCAACACGTCCTTAAGAGTTACATGATTTCACCCAATGTCAATGTGTAATTTCTCCAGTTCTGATCATTTTTTAGGTTGTTGGTAGCTTGGTCAATGCCAAAACACAGTGAGATCTTTTTATGGCTTTAAACGCGTTTTCTCCTCGAGAGAAACATGATTTCACTAAAAACGTTATAGTTTAAACATGCCTGTTTGTACATGTGTGCAAACACTCAGAGCCTTAAGATAGGGGTTTCACCAATGTGTTTTTTGGTGAGAAACCTTCTATTTCAAGGTTCTGTGCGTTTTCAGACAAGTACAATATGTATTTATAGTGTTTCTGATGAAATCCCTCCTTTTAATGCATTTTCTCACAGAAAACGAGTCTCTCGCCATGGGAACATGGCTTTTTTGAAAAAGCATATTCTGGTCGAGAAATCGTGTTTTAAGCAATAAAAACGACTCCCGGCCTTATTTAGTTCACATTTGTACTTTTGGTAAGCTAGCCCGTATTCATAACGCACTAAACCTTTTTATCGCGTTAAACGCCTTTTCTCGACGAGAAAAGCACAATTTCATCAAAAACAAACAAAACAAGAAAAATGAATCTATTCAACAAGTCTGCAACACGTCCTTAAGAGTTACATGATTTCACCCAATGTCAATGTGTAATTTCTCCAGTTCTGATCATTTTTTAGGTTGTTTTGGTAGCTTGGTCAATGCCAAAACACAGTGAGATCTTTTTATGGCTTTAAACGCGTTTTCTCCTCGAGAGAAACATGATTTCACTAAAAACGTTATAGTTTAAACATGCCTGTTTGTACATGTGTGCAAACACTCAGAGCCTTAAGATAGGGGTTTCACCAATGTGTTTTTTGGTGAGAAACCTTCTATTTCAAGGTTCTGTGCGTTTTCAGACAAGTACAATATGTATTTATAGTGTTTCTGATGAAATCCCTCCTTTTAATGCATTTTCTCACAGAAAACGAGTCTCTCGCCATGGGAACATGGCTTTTTTGAAAAAGCATTTTCTGGTCGAGAAATCGTGTTTTAAGCAATAAAAACGACTCCCGGCCTTATTTGGTTCACATTTGTACTTTTGGTAAGCTAGCCCGTATTCATAACGCACTAAACCTTTTTATCGCATTAAACGCCTTTTCTCGACGAGAAAAGCACAATTTCATCAAAAACAAACAAAACAAGAAAAATGAATCTATTCAACAAGTCTGCAACACGTCCTTAAGAGTTACATGATTTCACCCAATGTCAATGTGTAATTTCTCCAGTTCTGATCATTTTTTAGGTTGTTGGTAGCTTGGTCAATGCCAAAACACAGTGAGATCTTTTTATGGCTTTAAACGCGTTTTCTCCTCGAGAGAAACATGATTTCACTAAAAACGTTATAGTTTAAACATGCCTGTTTGTACATGTGTGCAAACACTCAGAGCCTTAAGATAGGGGTTTCACCAATGTGTTTTTTGGTGAGAAACCTTCTATTTCAAGGTCCTGTGCGTTTTCAGACAAGTATATATGTATTTATAGTGTTTCTGATGAAATCCCTCCTTTTAATGCATTTTCTCACAGAAAACGAGTCTCTCGCCATGGGAACATGGCTTTTTTGAAAAAGCATATTCTGGTCGAGAAATCGTGTTTTAAGCAATAAAAACGACTCCCGGCCTTATTTAGTTCACATTTGTACTTTTGGTAAGCTAGCCCGTATTCATAACGCACTAAACCTTTTTATCGCGTTAAACGCCTTTTCTCGACGAGAAAAGCACAATTTCATCAAAAACAAACAAAACAAGAAAAATGAATCTATTCAACAAGTCTGCAACACGTCCTTAAGAGTTACATGATTTCACCCAATGTCAATGTGTAATTTCTCCAGTTCTGATCATTTTTTAGGTGGTTGGTAGCTTGGTCAATGCCAAAACACAGTGAGATCTTTTTATGGCTTTAAACGCGTTTTCTCCTCGAGAGAAACATGATTTTACTAAAAACGTTATAGTTTAAACATGCCTGTTTGTACATGTGTGCAAACACTCAGAGCCTTAAGATAGGGGTTTCACCAATGTGTTTTTTGGTGAGAAACCTTCTATTTCAAGGTTCTGTGCGTTTTCAGACAAGTACAATATGTATTTATAGTGTTTCTGATGAAATCCCTCCTTTTAATGCATTTTCTCACAGAAAACGAGTCTCTCGCCATGGGAACATGGCTTTTTTGAAAAAGCATATTCTGGTCGAGAAATCGTGTTTTAAGCAATAAAAACGACTCCCGGCCTTATTTAGTTCACATTTGTACTTTTGGTAAGCTAGCCCGTATTCATAACGCACTAAACCTTTTTATCGCGTTAAACGCCTTTTCTCGACGAGAAAAGCACAATTTCATCAAAAACAAACAAAACAAGAAAAATGAATCTATTCAACAAGTCTGCAACACGTCCTTAAGAGTTACATGATTTCACCCAATGTCAATGTGTAATTTCTCCAGTTCTGATCATTTTTTAGGTGGTTGGTAGCTTGGTCAATGCCAAAACACAGTGAGATCTTTTTATGGCTTTAAACGCGTTTTCTCCTCGAGAGAAACATGATTTCACCAAAAACGTTATAGTTTAAACATGCCTGTTTGTACATGTGTGCAAACACTCAGAGCCTTAAGATAGGGGTTTCACCAATGTGTTTTTTGGTGAGAAACCTTCTATTTCAAGGTTCTGTGCGTTTTCAGACAAGTACAATATGTATTTATAGTGTTTCTGATGAAATCCCTCCTTTTAATGCATTTTCTCACAGAAAACGAGTCTCTCGCCATGGGAACATGGCTTTTTTGAAAAAGCATATTCTGGTCGAGAAATCGTGTTTTAAGCAATAAAAACGACTCCCGGCCTTATTTAGTTCACATTTGTACTTTTGGTAAGCTAGCCCGTATTCATAACGCACTAAACCTTTTTATCGCGTTAAACGCCTTTTCTCGACGAGAAAAGCACAATTTCATCAAAAACAAACAAAACAAGAAAAATGAATCTATTCAACAAGTCTGCAACACGTCCTTAAGAGTTACATGATTTCACCCAATGTCAATGTGTAATTTCTCCAGTTCTGATCATTTTTTAGGTGGTTGGTAGCTTGGTCAATGCCAAAACACAGTGAGATCTTTTTATGGCTTTAAACGCGTTTTCTCCTCGAGAGAAACATGATTTCACTAAAAACGTTATAGTTTAAACATGCCTGTTTGTACATGTGTGCAAACACTCAGAGCCTTAAGATAGGGGTTTCACCAATGTGTTTTTTGGTGAGAAACCTTCTATTTCAAGGTTTTGTGCGTTTTCAGACAAGTACAATATGTATTTATAGTGTTTCTGATGAAATCCCTCCTTTTAATGCATTTTCTCACAGAAAACGAGTCTCTCGCCATGGGAACATGGCTTTTTTGAAAAAGCATATTCTGGTCGAGAAATCGTGTTTTAAGCAATAAAAACGACTCCCGGCCTTATTTAGTTCACATTTGTACTTTTGGTAAGCTAGCCCGTATTCATAACGCACTAAACCTTTTTATCGCGTTAAACGCCTTTTCTCGACGAGAAAAGCACAATTTCATCAAAAACAAACAAAACAAGAAAAATGAATCTATTCAAGAAGTCTGCAACACGTCCTTAAGAGTTACATGATTTCACCCAATGTCAATGTGTAATTTCTCCAGTTCTGATCATTTTTTAGGTGGTTGGTAGCTTGGTCAATGCCAAAACACAGTGAGATCTTTTTATGGCTTTAAACGCGTTTTCTCCTCGAGAGAAACATGATTTCACTAAAAACGTTATAGTTTAAACATGCCTGTTTGTACATGTGTGCAAACACTCAGAGCCTTAAGATAGGGGTTTCACCAATGTGTTTTTTGGTGAGAAACCTTCTATTTCAAGGTTTTGTGCGTTTTCAGACAAGTACAATATGTATTTATAGTGTTTCTGATGAAATCCCTCCTTTTAATGCATTTTCTCACAGAAAACGAGTCTCTCGCCATGGGAACATGGCTTTTTTGAAAAAGCATATTCTGGTCGAGAAATCGTGTTTTAAGCAATAAAAACGACTCCCGGCCTTATTTAGTTCACATTTGTACTTTTGGTAAGCTAGCCCGTATTCATAACGCACTAAACCTTTTTATCGCGTTAAACGCCTTTTCTCGACGAGAAAAGCACAATTTCATCAAAAACAAACAAAACAAGAAAAATGAATCTATTCAAGAAGTCTGCAACACGTCCTTAAGAGTTACATGATTTCACCCAATGTCAATGTGTAATTTCTCCAGTTCTGATCATTTTTTAGGTTGTTGGTAGCTTGGTCAATGCCAAAACACAGTGAGATCTTTTTATGGCTTTAAACGCGTTTTCTCCTCGAGAGAAACATGATTTCACTAAAAACGTTATAGTTTAAACATGCCTGTTTGTACATGTGTGCAAACACTCAGAGCCTTAAGATAGGGGTTTCACCAATGTGTTTTTTGGTGAGAAACCTTCTATTTCAAGGTTCTGTGCGTTTTCAGACAAGTACAATATGTATTTATAGTGTTTCTGATGAAATCCCTCCTTTTAATGCATTTTCTCACAGAAAACGAGTCTCTCGCCATGGGAACATGGCTTTTTTGAAAAAGCATATTCTGGTCGAGAAATCGTGTTTTAAGCAATAAAAACGACTCCCGGCCTTATTTAGTTCACATTTGTACTTTTGGTAAGCTAGCCCGTATTCATAACGCACTAAACCTTTTTATCGCGTTAAACGCCTTTTCTCGACGAGAAAAGCACAATTTCATCAAAAACAAACAAAACAAGAAAAATGAATCTATTCAAGAAGTCTGCAACACGTCCTTAAGAGTTACATGATTTCACCCAATGTCAATGTGTAATTTCTCCAGTTCTGATCATTTTTTAGGTTGTTGGTAGCTTGGTCAATGCCAAAACACAGTGAGATCTTTTTATGGCTTTAAACGCGTTTTCTCCTCGAGAGAAACATGATTTCACTAAAAACGTTATAGTTTAAACATGCCTGTTTGTACATGTGTGCAAACACTCAGAGCCTTAAGATAGGGGTTTCACCAATGTGTTTTTTGGTGAGAAACCTTCTATTTCAAGGTTCTGTGCGTTTTCAGACAAGTACAATATGTATTTATAGTGTTTCTGATGAAATCCCTCCTTTTAATGCATTTTCTCACAGAAAACGAGTCTCTCGCCATGGGAACATGGCTTTTTTGAAAAAGCATATTCTGGTCGAGAAATCGTGTTTTAAGCAATAAAAACGACTCCCGGCCTTATTTAGTTCACATTTGTACTTTTGGTAAGCTAGCCCGTATTCATAACGCACTAAACCTTTTTATCGCGTTAAACGCCTTTTCTCGACGAGAAAAGCACAATTTCATCAAAAACAAACAAAACAAGAAAAATGAATCTATTCAACAAGTCTGCAACACGTCCTTAAGAGTTACATGATTTCACCCAATGTCAATGTGTAATTTCTCCAGTTCTGATCATTTTTTAGGTGGTTGGTAGCTTGGTCAATGCCAAAACACAGTGAGATCTTTTTATGGCTTTAAACGCGTTTTCTCCTCGAGAGAAACATGATTTCACTAAAAACGTTATAGTTTAAACATGCCTGTTTGTACATGTGTGCAAACACTCAGAGCCTTAAGATAGGGGTTTCACCAATGTGTTTTTTGGTGAGAAACCTTCTATTTCAAGGTTTTGTGCGTTTTCAGACAAGTACAATATGTATTTATAGTGTTTCTGATGAAATCCCTCCTTTTAATGCATTTTCTCACAGAAAACGAGTCTCTCGCCATGGGAACATGGCTTTTTTGAAAAAGCATATTCTGGTCGAGAAATCGTGTTTTAAGCAATAAAAACGACTCCCGGCCTTATTTAGTTCACATTTGTACTTTTGGTAAGCTAGCCCGTATTCATAACGCACTAAACCTTTTTATCGCGTTAAACGCCTTTTCTCGACGAGAAAAGCACAATTTCATCAAAAACAAACAAAACAAGAAAAATGAATCTATTCAAGAAGTCTGCAACACGTCCTTAAGAGTTACATGATTTCACCCAATGTCAATGTGTAATTTCTCCAGTTCTGATCATTTTTTAGGTTGTTGGTAGCTTGGTCAATGCCAAAACACAGTGAGATCTTTTTATGGCTTTAAACGCGTTTTCTCCTCGAGAGAAACATGATTTCACTAAAAACGTTATAGTTTAAACATGCCTGTTTGTACATGTGTGCAAACACTCAGAGCCTTAAGATAGGGGTTTCACCAATGTGTTTTTTGGTGAGAAACCTTCTATTTCAAGGTTCTGTGCGTTTTCAGACAAGTACAATATGTATTTATAGTGTTTCTGATGAAATCCCTCCTTTTAATGCATTTTCTCACAGAAAACGAGTCTCTCGCCATGGGAACATGGCTTTTTTGAAAAAGCATATTCTGGTCGAGAAATCGTGTTTTAAGCAATAAAAACGACTCCCGGCCTTATTTAGTTCACATTTGTACTTTTGGTAAGCTAGCCCGTATTCATAACGCACTAAACCTTTTTATCGCGTTAAACGCCTTTTCTCGACGAGAAAAGCACAATTTCATCAAAAACAAACAAAACAAGAAAAATGAATCTATTCAAGAAGTCTGCAACACGTCCTTAAGAGTTACATGATTTCACCCAATGTCAATGTGTAATTTCTCCAGTTCTGATCATTTTTTAGGTTGTTGGTAGCTTGGTCAATGCCAAAACACAGTGAGATCTTTTTATGGCTTTAAACGCGTTTTCTCCTCGAGAGAAACATGATTTCACTAAAAACGTTATAGTTTAAACATGCCTGTTTGTACATGTGTGCAAACACTCAGAGCCTTAAGATAGGGGTTTCACCAATGTGTTTTTTGGTGAGAAACCTTCTATTTCAAGGTTCTGTGCGTTTTCAGACAAGTACAATATGTATTTATAGTGTTTCTGATGAAATCCCTCCTTTTAATGCATTTTCTCACAGAAAACGAGTCTCTCGCCATGGGAACATGGCTTTTTTGAAAAAGCATATTCTGGTCGAGAAATCGTGTTTTAAGCAATAAAAACGACTCCCGGCCTTATTTAGTTCACATTTGTACTTTTGGTAAGCTAGCCCGTATTCATAACGCACTAAACCTTTTTATCGCGTTAAACGCCTTTTCTCGACGAGAAAAGCACAATTTCATCAAAAACAAACAAAACAAGAAAAATGAATCTATTCAAGAAGTCTGCAACACGTCCTTAAGAGTTACATGATTTCACCCAATGTCAATGTGTAATTTCTCCAGTTCTGATCATTTTTTAGGTTGTTGGTAGCTTGGTCAATGCCAAAACACAGTGAGATCTTTTTATGGCTTTAAACGCGTTTTCTCCTCGAGAGAAACATGATTTCACTAAAAACGTTATAGTTTAAACATGCCTGTTTGTACATGTGTGCAAACACTCAGAGCCTTAAGATAGGGGTTTCACCAATGTGTTTTTTGGTGAGAAACCTTCTATTTCAAGGTTCTGTGCGTTTTCAGACAAGTACAATATGTATTTATAGTGTTTCTGATGAAATCCCTCCTTTTAATGCATTTTCTCACAGAAAACGAGTCTCTCGCCATGGGAACATGGCTTTTTTGAAAAAGCATATTCTGGTCGAGAAATCGTGTTTTAAGCAATAAAAACGACTCCCGGCCTTATTTAGTTCACATTTGTACTTTTGGTAAGCTAGCCCGTATTCATAACGCACTAAACTTTTTATCGCGTTAAACGCCTTTTCTCGACGAGAAAAGCACAATTTCATCAAAAACAAACAAAACAAGAAAAATGAATCTATTCAAGAAGTCTGCAACACGTCCTTAAGAGTTACATGATTTCACCCAATGTCAATGTGTAATTTCTCCAGTTCTGATCATTTTTTAGGTGGTTGGTAGCTTGGTCAATGCCAAAACACAGTGAGATCTTTTTATGGCTTTAAACGCGTTTTCTCCTCGAGAGAAACATGATTTCACCAAAAACGTTATAGTTTAAACATGCCTGTTTGTACATGTGTGCAAACACTCAGAGCCTTAAGATAGGGGTTTCACCAATGTGTTTTTTGGTGAGAAACCTTCTATTTCAAGGTTCTGTGCGTTTTCAGACAAGTACAATATGTATTTATAGTGTTTCTGATGAAATCCCTCCTTTTAATGCATTTTCTCACAGAAAACGAGTCTCTCGCCATGGGAACATGGCTTTTTTGAAAAAGCATATTCTGGTCGAGAAATCGTGTTTTAAGCAATAAAAACGACTCCCGGCCTTATTTAGTTCACATTTGTACTTTTGGTAAGCTAGCCCGTATTCATAACGCACTAAACCTTTTTATCGCGTTAAACGCCTTTTCTCGACGAGAAAAGCACAATTTCATCAAAAACAAACAAAACAAGAAAAATGAATCTATTCAACAAGTCTGCAACACGTCCTTAAGAGTTACATGATTTCACCCAATGTCAATGTGTAATTTCTCCAGTTCTGATCATTTTTTAGGTGGTTGGTAGCTTGGTCAATGCCAAAACACAGTGAGATCTTTTTATGGCTTTAAACGCGTTTTCTCCTCGAGAGAAACATGATTTCACTAAAAACGTTATAGTTTAAACATGCCTGTTTGTACATGTGTGCAAACACTCAGAGCCTTAAGATAGGGGTTTCACCAATGTGTTTTTTGGTGAGAAACCTTCTATTTCAAGGTTCTGTGCGTTTTCAGACAAGTACAATATGTATTTATAGTGTTTCTCATGAAATCCCTCCTTTTAATGCATTTTCTCACAGAAAACGAGTCTCTCGCCATGGGAACATGGCTTTTTTGAAAAAGCATATTCTGGTCGAGAAATCGTGTTTTAAGCAATAAAAACGACTCCCGGCCTTATTTAGTTCACATTTGTACTTTTGGTAAGCTAGCCCGTATTCATAACGCACTAAACCTTTTTATCGCGTTAAACGCCTTTTCTCGACGAGAAAAGCACAATTTCATCAAAAACAAACAAAACAAGAAAAATGAATCTATTCAAGAAGTCTGCAACACGTCCTTAAGAGTTACATGATTTCACCCAATGTCAATGTGTAATTTCTCCAGTTCTGATCATTTTTTAGGTTGTTGGTAGCTTGGTCAATGCCAAAACACAGTGAGATCTTTTTATGGCTTTAAACGCGTTTTCTCCTCGAGAGAAACATGATTTCACTAAAAACGTTATAGTTTAAACATGCCTGTTTGTACATGTGTGCAAACACTCAGAGCCTTAAGATAGGGGTTTCACCAATGTGTTTTTTGGTGAGAAACCTTCTATTTCAAGGTTCTGTGCGTTTTCAGACAAGTACAATATGTATTTATAGTGTTTCTGATGAAATCCCTCCTTTTAATGCATTTTCTCACAGAAAACGAGTCTCTCGCCATGGGAACATGGCTTTTTTGAAAAAGCATATTCTGGTCGAGAAATCGTGTTTTAAGCAATAAAAACGACTCCCGGCCTTATTTAGTTCACATTTGTACTTTTGGTAAGCTAGCCCGTATTCATAACGCACTAAACCTTTTTATCGCGTTAAACGCCTTTTCTCGACGAGAAAAGCACAATTTCATCAAAAACAAACAAAACAAGAAAAATGAATCTATTCAACAAGTCTGCAACACGTCCTTAAGAGTTACATGATTTCACCCAATGTCAATGTGTAATTTCTCCAGTTCTGATCATTTTTTAGGTGGTTGGTAGCTTGGTCAATGCCAAAACACAGTGAGATCTTTTTATGGCTTTAAACGCGTTTTCTCCTCGAGAGAAACATGATTTCACTAAAAACGTTATAGTTTAAACATGCCTGTTTGTACATGTGTGCAAACACTCAGAGCCTTAAGATAGGGGTTTCACCAATGTGTTTTTTGGTGAGAAACCTTCTATTTCAAGGTTTTGTGCGTTTTCAGACAAGTACAATATGTATTTATAGTGTTTCTGATGAAATCCCTCCTTTTAATGCATTTTCTCACAGAAAACGAGTCTCTCGCCATGGGAACATGGCTTTTTTGAAAAAGCATATTCTGGTCGAGAAATCGTGTTTTAAGCAATAAAAACGACTCCCGGCCTTATTTAGTTCACATTTGTACTTTTGGTAAGCTAGCCCGTATTCATAACGCACTAAACCTTTTTATCGCGTTAAACGCCTTTTCTCGACGAGAAAAGCACAATTTCATCAAAAACAAACAAAACAAGAAAAATGAATCTATTCAACAAGTCTGCAACACGTCCTTAAGAGTTACATGATTTCACCCAATGTCAATGTGTAATTTCTCCAGTTCTGATCATTTTTTAGGTTGTTGGTAGCTTGGTCAATGCCAAAACACAGTGAGATCTTTTTATGGCTTTAAACGCGTTTTCTCCTCGAGAGAAACATGATTTCACTAAAAACGTTATAGTTTAAACATGCCTGTTTGTACATGTGTGCAAACACTCAGAGCCTTAAGATAGGGGTTTCACCAATGTGTTTTTTGGTGAGAAACCTTCTATTTCAAGGTTCTGTGCGTTTTCAGACAAGTACAATATGTATTTATAGTGTTTCTGATGAAATCCCTCCTTTTAATGCATTTTCTCACAGAAAACGAGTCTCTCGCCATGGGAACATGGCTTTTTTGAAAAAGCATATTCTGGTCGAGAAATCGTGTTTTAAGCAATAAAAACGACTCCCGGCCTTATTTAGTTCACATTTGTACTTTTGGTAAGCTAGCCCGTATTCATAACGCACTAAACCTTTTTATCGCGTTAAACGCCTTTTCTCGACGAGAAAAGCACAATTTCATCAAAAACAAACAAAACAAGAAAAATGAATCTATTCAACAAGTCTGCAACACGTCCTTAAGAGTTACATGATTTCACCCAATGTCAATGTGTAATTTCTCCAGTTCTGATCATTTTTTAGGTGGTTGGTAGCTTGGTCAATGCCAAAACACAGTGAGATCTTTTTATGGCTTTAAACGCGTTTTC
Organism: Lampris incognitus; assembly: GCF_029633865.1. Classification (NCBI taxonomy): domain Eukaryota; kingdom Metazoa; phylum Chordata; class Actinopteri; order Lampriformes; family Lampridae; genus Lampris; species Lampris incognitus. Next base: position 44,659,725 of record NC_079227.1, read on the forward strand.
TCCTCGAGAGAAACATGATTTCACTAAAAACGTTATAGTTTAAACATGCCTGTTTGTACATGTGTGCAAACACTCAGAGCCTTAAGATAGGGGTTTCACCAATGTGTTTTTTGGTGAGAAACCTTCTATTTCAAGGTTCTGTGCGTTTTCAGACAAGTACAATATGTATTTATAGTGTTTCTGATGAAATCCCTCCTTTTAATGCATTTTCTCACAGAAAACGAGTCTCTCGCCATGGGAACATGGCTTTTTTGAAAAAGCATATTCTGGTCGAGAAATCGTGTTTTAAGCAATAAAAACGACTCCCGGCCTTATTTAGTTCACATTTGTACTTTTGGTAAGCTAGCCCGTATTCATAACGCACTAAACTTTTTATCGCGTTAAACGCCTTTTCTCGACGAGAAAAGCACAATTTCATCAAAAACAAACAAAACAAGAAAAATGAATCTATTCAAGAAGTCTGCAACACGTCCTTAAGAGTTACATGATTTCACCCAATGTCAATGTGTAATTTCTCCAGTTCTGATCATTTTTTAGGTGGTTGGTAGCTTGGTCAATGCCAAAACACAGTGAGATCTTTTTATGGCTTTAAACGCGTTTTCTCCTCGAGAGAAACATGATTTCACCAAAAACGTTATAGTTTAAACATGCCTGTTTGTACATGTGTGCAAACACTCAGAGCCTTAAGATAGGGGTTTCACCAATGTGTTTTTTGGTGAGAAACCTTCTATTTCAAGGTTCTGTGCGTTTTCAGACAAGTACAATATGTATTTATAGTGTTTCTGATGAAATCCCTCCTTTTAATGCATTTTCTCACAGAAAACGAGTCTCTCGCCATGGGAACATGGCTTTTTTGAAAAAGCATATTCTGGTCGAGAAATCGTGTTTTAAGCAATAAAAACGACTCCCGGCCTTATTTAGTTCACATTTGTACTTTTGGTAAGCTAGCCCGTATTCATAACGCACTAAACCTTTTTATCGCGTTAAACGCCTTTTCTCGACGAGAAAAGCACAATTTCATCAAAAACAAACAAAACAAGAAAAATGAATCTATTCAACAAGTCTGCAACACGTCCTTAAGAGTTACATGATTTCACCCAATGTCAATGTGTAATTTCTCCAGTTCTGATCATTTTTTAGGTGGTTGGTAGCTTGGTCAATGCCAAAACACAGTGAGATCTTTTTATGGCTTTAAACGCGTTTTCTCCTCGAGAGAAACATGATTTCACTAAAAACGTTATAGTTTAAACATGCCTGTTTGTACATGTGTGCAAACACTCAGAGCCTTAAGATAGGGGTTTCACCAATGTGTTTTTTGGTGAGAAACCTTCTATTTCAAGGTTTTGTGCGTTTTCAGACAAGTACAATATGTATTTATAGTGTTTCTGATGAAATCCCTCCTTTTAATGCATTTTCTCACAGAAAACGAGTCTCTCGCCATGGGAACATGGCTTTTTTGAAAAAGCATATTCTGGTCGAGAAATCGTGTTTTAAGCAATAAAAACGACTCCCGGCCTTATTTAGTTCACATTTGTACTTTTGGTAAGCTAGCCCGTATTCATAACGCACTAAACCTTTTTATCGCGTTAAACGCCTTTTCTCGACGAGAAAAGCACAATTTCATCAAAAACAAACAAAACAAGAAAAATGAATCTATTCAAGAAGTCTGCAACACGTCCTTAAGAGTTACATGATTTCACCCAATGTCAATGTGTAATTTCTCCAGTTCTGATCATTTTTTAGGTTGTTGGTAGCTTGGTCAATGCCAAAACACAGTGAGATCTTTTTATGGCTTTAAACGCGTTTTCTCCTCGAGAGAAACATGATTTCACTAAAAACGTTATAGTTTAAACATGCCTGTTTGTACATGTGTGCAAACACTCAGAGCCTTAAGATAGGGGTTTCACCAATGTGTTTTTTGGTGAGAAACCTTCTATTTCAAGGTTCTGTGCGTTTTCAGACAAGTACAATATGTATTTATAGTGTTTCTGATGAAATCCCTCCTTTTAATGCATTTTCTCACAGAAAACGAGTCTCTCGCCATGGGAACATGGCTTTTTTGAAAAAGCATATTCTGGTCGAGAAATCGTGTTTTAAGCAATAAAAACGACTCCCGGCCTTATTTAGTTCACATTTGTACTTTTGGTAAGCTAGCCCGTATTCATAACGCACTAAACCTTTTTATCGCGTTAAACGCCTTTTCTCGACGAGAAAAGCACAATTTCATCAAAAACAAACAAAACAAGAAAAATGAATCTATTCAACAAGTCTGCAACACGTCCTTAAGAGTTACATGATTTCACCCAATGTCAATGTGTAATTTCTCCAGTTCTGATCATTTTTTAGGTGGTTGGTAGCTTGGTCAATGCCAAAACACAGTGAGATCTTTTTATGGCTTTAAACGCGTTTTCTCCTCGAGAGAAACATGATTTCACTAAAAACGTTATAGTTTAAACATGCCTGTTTGTACATGTGTGCAAACACTCAGAGCCTTAAGATAGGGGTTTCACCAATGTGTTTTTTGGTGAGAAACCTTCTATTTCAAGGTTTTGTGCGTTTTCAGACAAGTACAATATGTATTTATAGTGTTTCTGATGAAATCCCTCCTTTTAATGCATTTTCTCACAGAAAACGAGTCTCTCGCCATGGGAACATGGCTTTTTTGAAAAAGCATATTCTGGTCGAGAAATCGTGTTTTAAGCAATAAAAACGACTCCCGGCCTTATTTAGTTCACATTTGTACTTTTGGTAAGCTAGCCCGTATTCATAACGCACTAAACCTTTTTATCGCGTTAAACGCCTTTTCTCGACGAGAAAAGCACAATTTCATCAAAAACAAACAAAACAAGAAAAATGAATCTATTCAAGAAGTCTGCAACACGTCCTTAAGAGTTACATGATTTCACCCAATGTCAATGTGTAATTTCTCCAGTTCTGATCATTTTTTAGGTTGTTGGTAGCTTGGTCAATGCCAAAACACAGTGAGATCTTTTTATGGCTTTAAACGCGTTTTCTCCTCGAGAGAAACATGATTTCACTAAAAACGTTATAGTTTAAACATGCCTGTTTGTACATGTGTGCAAACACTCAGAGCCTTAAGATAGGGGTTTCACCAATGTGTTTTTTGGTGAGAAACCTTCTATTTCAAGGTTCTGTGCGTTTTCAGACAAGTACAATATGTATTTATAGTGTTTCTGATGAAATCCCTCCTTTTAATGCATTTTCTCACAGAAAACGAGTCTCTCGCCATGGGAACATGGCTTTTTTGAAAAAGCATATTCTGGTCGAGAAATCGTGTTTTAAGCAATAAAAACGACTCCCGGCCTTATTTAGTTCACATTTGTACTTTTGGTAAGCTAGCCCGTATTCATAACGCACTAAACCTTTTTATCGCGTTAAACGCCTTTTCTCGACGAGAAAAGCACAATTTCATCAAAAACAAACAAAACAAGAAAAATGAATCTATTCAACAAGTCTGCAACACGTCCTTAAGAGTTACATGATTTCACCCAATGTCAATGTGTAATTTCTCCAGTTCTGATCATTTTTTAGGTGGTTGGTAGCTTGGTCAATGCCAAAACACAGTGAGATCTTTTTATGGCTTTAAACGCGTTTTCTCCTCGAGAGAAACATGATTTCACCAAAAACGTTATAGTTTAAACATGCCTGTTTGTACATGTGTGCAAACACTCAGAGCCTTAAGATAGGGGTTTCACCAATGTGTTTTTTGGTGAGAAACCTTCTATTTCAAGGTTCTGTGCGTTTTCAGACAAGTACAATATGTATTTATAGTGTTTCTGATGAAATCCCTCCTTTTAATGCATTTTCTCACAGAAAACGAGTCTCTCGCCATGGGAACATGGCTTTTTTGAAAAAGCATATTCTGGTCGAGAAATCGTGTTTTAAGCAATAAAAACGACTCCCGGCCTTATTTAGTTCACATTTGTACTTTTGGTAAGCTAGCCCGTATTCATAACGCACTAAACCTTTTTATCGCGTTAAACGCCTTTTCTCGACGAGAAAAGCACAATTTCATCAAAAACAAACAAAACAAGAAAAATGAATCTATTCAACAAGTCTGCAACACGTCCTTAAGAGTTACATGATTTCACCCAATGTCAATGTGTAATTTCTCCAGTTCTGATCATTTTTTAGGTGGTTGGTAGCTTGGTCAATGCCAAAACACAGTGAGATCTTTTTATGGCTTTAAACGCGTTTTCTCCTCGAGAGAAACATGATTTCACTAAAAACGTTATAGTTTAAACATGCCTGTTTGTACATGTGTGCAAACACTCAGAGCCTTAAGATAGGGGTTTCACCAATGTGTTTTTTGGTGAGAAACCTTCTATTTCAAGGTTTTGTGCGTTTTCAGACAAGTACAATATGTATTTATAGTGTTTCTGATGAAATCCCTCCTTTTAATGCATTTTCTCACAGAAAACGAGTCTCTCGCCATGGGAACATGGCTTTTTTGAAAAAGCATATTCTGGTCGAGAAATCGTGTTTTAAGCAATAAAAACGACTCCCGGCCTTATTTAGTTCACATTTGTACTTTTGGTAAGCTAGCCCGTATTCATAACGCACTAAACCTTTTTATCGCGTTAAACGCCTTTTCTCGACGAGAAAAGCACAATTTCATCAAAAACAAACAAAACAAGAAAAATGAATCTATTCAAGAAGTCTGCAACACGTCCTTAAGAGTTACATGATTTCACCCAATGTCAATGTGTAATTTCTCCAGTTCTGATCATTTTTTAGGTTGTTGGTAGCTTGGTCAATGCCAAAACACAGTGAGATCTTTTTATGGCTTTAAACGCGTTTTCTCCTCGAGAGAAACATGATTTCACTAAAAACGTTATAGTTTAAACATGCCTGTTTGTACATGTGTGCAAACACTCAGAGCCTTAAGATAGGGGTTTCACCAATGTGTTTTTTGGTGAGAAACCTTCTATTTCAAGGTTCTGTGCGTTTTCAGACAAGTACAATATGTATTTATAGTGTTTCTGATGAAATCCCTCCTTTTAATGCATTTTCTCACAGAAAACGAGTCTCTCGCCATGGGAACATGGCTTTTTTGAAAAAGCATATTCTGGTCGAGAAATCGTGTTTTAAGCAATAAAAACGACTCCCGGCCTTATTTAGTTCACATTTGTACTTTTGGTAAGCTAGCCCGTATTCATAACGCACTAAACCTTTTTATCGCGTTAAACGCCTTTTCTCGACGAGAAAAGCACAATTTCATCAAAAACAAACAAAACAAGAAAAATGAATCTATTCAACAAGTCTGCAACACGTCCTTAAGAGTTACATGATTTCACCCAATGTCAATGTGTAATTTCTCCAGTTCTGATCATTTTTTAGGTGGTTGGTAGCTTGGTCAATGCCAAAACACAGTGAGATCTTTTTATGGCTTTAAACGCGTTTTCTCCTCGAGAGAAACATGATTTCACTAAAAACGTTATAGTTTAAACATGCCTGTTTGTACATGTGTGCAAACACTCAGAGCCTTAAGATAGGGGTTTCACCAATGTGTTTTTTGGTGAGAAACCTTCTATTTCAAGGTTTTGTGCGTTTTCAGACAAGTACAATATGTATTTATAGTGTTTCTGATGAAATCCCTCCTTTTAATGCATTTTCTCACAGAAAACGAGTCTCTCGCCATGGGAACATGGCTTTTTTGAAAAAGCATATTCTGGTCGAGAAATCGTGTTTTAAGCAATAAAAACGACTCCCGGCCTTATTTAGTTCACATTTGTACTTTTGGTAAGCTAGCCCGTATTCATAACGCACTAAACCTTTTTATCGCGTTAAACGCCTTTTCTCGACGAGAAAAGCACAATTTCATCAAAAACAAACAAAACAAGAAAAATGAATCTATTCAAGAAGTCTGCAACACGTCCTTAAGAGTTACATGATTTCACCCAATGTCAATGTGTAATTTCTCCAGTTCTGATCATTTTTTAGGTTGTTGGTAGCTTGGTCAATGCCAAAACACAGTGAGATCTTTTTATGGCTTTAAACGCGTTTTCTCCTCGAGAGAAACATGATTTCACTAAAAACGTTATAGTTTAAACATGCCTGTTTGTACATGTGTGCAAACACTCAGAGCCTTAAGATAGGGGTTTCACCAATGTGTTTTTTGGTGAGAAACCTTCTATTTCAAGGTTCTGTGCGTTTTCAGACAAGTACAATATGTATTTATAGTGTTTCTGATGAAATCCCTCCTTTTAATGCATTTTCTCACAGAAAACGAGTCTCTCGCCATGGGAACATGGCTTTTTTGAAAAAGCATATTCTGGTCGAGAAATCGTGTTTTAAGCAATAAAAACGACTCCCGGCCTTATTTAGTTCACATTTGTACTTTTGGTAAGCTAGCCCGTATTCATAACGCACTAAACCTTTTTATCGCGTTAAACGCCTTTTCTCGACGAGAAAAGCACAATTTCATCAAAAACAAACAAAACAAGAAAAATGAATCTATTCAAGAAGTCTGCAACACGTCCTTAAGAGTTACATGATTTCACCCAATGTCAATGTGTAATTTCTCCAGTTCTGATCATTTTTTAGGTGGTTGGTAGCTTGGTCAATGCCAAAACACAGTGAGATCTTTTTATGGCTTTAAACGCGTTTTCTCCTCGAGAGAAACATGATTTCACCAAAAACGTTATAGTTTAAACATGCCTGTTTGTACATGTGTGCAAACACTCAGAGCCTTAAGATAGGGGTTTCACCAATGTGTTTTTTGGTGAGAAACCTTCTATTTCAAGGTTCTGTGCGTTTTCAGACAAGTACAATATGTATTTATAGTGTTTCTGATGAAATCCCTCCTTTTAATGCATTTTCTCACAGAAAACGAGTCTCTCGCCATGGGAACATGGCTTTTTTGAAAAAGCATATTCTGGTCGAGAAATCGTGTTTTAAGCAATAAAAACGACTCCCGGCCTTATTTAGTTCACATTTGTACTTTTGGTAAGCTAGCCCGTATTCATAACGCACTAAACCTTTTTATCGCGTTAAACGCCTTTTCTCGACGAGAAAAGCACAATTTCATCAAAAACAAACAAAACAAGAAAAATGAATCTATTCAACAAGTCTGCAACACGTCCTTAAGAGTTACATGATTTCACCCAATGTCAATGTGTAATTTCTCCAGTTCTGATCATTTTTTAGGTGGTTGGTAGCTTGGTCAATGCCAAAACACAGTGAGATCTTTTTATGGCTTTAAACGCGTTTTCTCCTCGAGAGAAACATGATTTCACTAAAAACGTTATAGTTTAAACATGCCTGTTTGTACATGTGTGCAAACACTCAGAGCCTTAAGATAGGGGTTTCACCAATGTGTTTTTTGGTGAGAAACCTTCTATTTCAAGGTTTTGTGCGTTTTCAGACAAGTACAATATGTATTTATAGTGTTTCTGATGAAATCCCTCCTTTTAATGCATTTTCTCACAGAAAACGAGTCTCTCGCCATGGGAACATGGCTTTTTTGAAAAAGCATATTCTGGTCGAGAAATCGTGTTTTAAGCAATAAAAACGACTCCCGGCCTTATTTAGTTCACATTTGTACTTTTGGTAAGCTAGCCCGTATTCATAACGCACTAAACCTTTTTATCGCGTTAAACGCCTTTTCTCGACGAGAAAAGCACAATTTCATCAAAAACAAACAAAACAAGAAAAATGAATCTATTCAAGAAGTCTGCAACACGTCCTTAAGAGTTACATGATTTCACCCAATGTCAATGTGTAATTTCTCCAGTTCTGATCATTTTTTAGGTTGTTGGTAGCTTGGTCAATGCCAAAACACAGTGAGATCTTTTTATGGCTTTAAACGCGTTTTCTCCTCGAGAGAAACATGATTTCACTAAAAACGTTATAGTTTAAACATGCCTGTTTGTACATGTGTGCAAACACTCAGAGCCTTAAGATAGGGGTTTCACCAATGTGTTTTTTGGTGAGAAACCTTCTATTTCAAGGTTCTGTGCGTTTTCAGACAAGTACAATATGTATTTATAGTGTTTCTGATGAAATCCCTCCTTTTAATGCATTTTCTCACAGAAAACGAGTCTCTCGCCATGGGAACATGGCTTTTTTGAAAAAGCATATTCTGGTCGAGAAATCGTGTTTTAAGCAATAAAAACGACTCCCGGCCTTATTTAGTTCACATTTGTACTTTTGGTAAGCTAGCCCGTATTCATAACGCACTAAACCTTTTTATCGCGTTAAACGCCTTTTCTCGACGAGAAAAGCACAATTTCATCAAAAACAAACAAAACAAGAAAAATGAATCTATTCAACAAGTCTGCAACACGTCCTTAAGAGTTACATGATTTCACCCAATGTCAATGTGTAATTTCTCCAGTTCTGATCATTTTTTAGGTGGTTGGTAGCTTGGTCAATGCCAAAACACAGTGAGATCTTTTTATGGCTTTAAACGCGTTTTCTCCTCGAGAGAAACATGATTTCACTAAAAACGTTATAGTTTAAACATGCCTGTTTGTACATGTGTGCAAACACTCAGAGCCTTAAGATAGGGGTTTCACCAATGTGTTTTTTGGTGAGAAACCTTCTATTTCAAGGTTTTGTGCGTTTTCAGACAAGTACAATATGTATTTATAGTGTTTCTGATGAAATCCCTCCTTTTAATGCATTTTCTCACAGAAAACGAGTCTCTCGCCATGGGAACATGGCTTTTTTGAAAAAGCATATTCTGGTCGAGAAATCGTGTTTTAAGCAATAAAAACGACTCCCGGCCTTATTTAGTTCACATTTGTACTTTTGGTAAGCTAGCCCGTATTCATAACGCACTAAACCTTTTTATCGCGTTAAACGCCTTTTCTCGACGAGAAAAGCACAATTTCATCAAAAACAAACAAAACAAGAAAAATGAATCTATTCAAGAAGTCTGCAACACGTCCTTAAGAGTTACATGATTTCACCCAATGTCAATGTGTAATTTCTCCAGTTCTGATCATTTTTTAGGTTGTTGGTAGCTTGGTCAATGCCAAAACACAGTGAGATCTTTTTATGGCTTTAAACGCGTTTTCTCCTCGAGAGAAACATGATTTCACTAAAAACGTTATAGTTTAAACATGCCTGTTTGTACATGTGTGCAAACACTCAGAGCCTTAAGATAGGGGTTTCACCAATGTGTTTTTTGGTGAGAAACCTTCTATTTCAAGGTTCTGTGCGTTTTCAGACAAGTACAATATGTATTTATAGTGTTTCTGATGAAATCCCTCCTTTTAATGCATTTTCTCACAGAAAACGAGTCTCTCGCCATGGGAACATGGCTTTTTTGAAAAAGCATATTCTGGTCGAGAAATCGTGTTTTAAGCAATAAAAACGACTCCCGGCCTTATTTAGTTCACATTTGTACTTTTGGTAAGCTAGCCCGTATTCATAACGCACTAAACCTTTTTATCGCGTTAAACGCCTTTTCTCGACGAGAAAAGCACAATTTCATCAAAAACAAACAAAACAAGAAAAATGAATCTATTCAAGAAGTCTGCAACACGTCCTTAAGAGTTACATGATTTCACCCAATGTCAATGTGTAATTTCTCCAGTTCTGATCATTTTTTAGGTGGTTGGTAGCTTGGTCAATGCCAAAACACAGTGAGATCTTTTTATGGCTTTAAACGCGTTTTCTCCTCGAGAGAAACATGATTTCACCAAAAACGTTATAGTTTAAACATGCCTGTTTGTACATGTGTGCAAACACTCAGAGCCTTAAGATAGGGGTTTCACCAATGTGTTTTTTGGTGAGAAACCTTCTATTTCAAGGTTCTGTGCGTTTTCAGACAAGTACAATATGTATTTATAGTGTTTCTGATGAAATCCCTCCTTTTAATGCATTTTCTCACAGAAAACGAGTCTCTCGCCATGGGAACATGGCTTTTTTGAAAAAGCATATTCTGGTCGAGAAATCGTGTTTTAAGCAATAAAAACGACTCCCGGCCTTATTTAGTTCACATTTGTACTTTTGGTAAGCTAGCCCGTATTCATAACGCACTAAACCTTTTTATCGCGTTAAACGCCTTTTCTCGACGAGAAAAGCACAATTTCATCAAAAACAAACAAAACAAGAAAAATGAATCTATTCAACAAGTCTGCAACACGTCCTTAAGAGTTACATGATTTCACCCAATGTCAATGTGTAATTTCTCCAGTTCTGATCATTTTTTAGGTGGTTGGTAGCTTGGTCAATGCCAAAACACAGTGAGATCTTTTTATGGCTTTAAACGCGTTTTCTCCTCGAGAGAAACATGATTTCACTAAAAACGTTATAGTTTAAACATGCCTGTTTGTACATGTGTGCAAACACTCAGAGCCTTAAGATAGGGGTTTCACCAATGTGTTTTTTGGTGAGAAACCTTCTATTTCAAGGTTTTGTGCGTTTTCAGACAAGTACAATATGTATTTATAGTGTTTCTGATGAAATCCCTCCTTTTAATGCATTTTCTCACAGAAAACGAGTCTCTCGCCATGGGAACATGGCTTTTTTGAAAAAGCATATTCTGGTCGAGAAATCGTGTTTTAAGCAATAAAAACGACTCCCGGCCTTATTTAGTTCACATTTGTACTTTTGGTAAGCTAGCCCGTATTCATAACGCACTAAACCTTTTTATCGCGTTAAACGCCTTTTCTCGACGAGAAAAGCACAATTTCATCAAAAACAAACAAAACAAGAAAAATGAATCTATTCAAGAAGTCTGCAACACGTCCTTAAGAGTTACATGATTTCACCCAATGTCAATGTGTAATTTCTCCAGTTCTGATCATTTTTTAGGTTGTTGGTAGCTTGGTCAATGCCAAAACACAGTGAGATCTTTTTATGGCTTTAAACGCGTTTTCTCCTCGAGAGAAACATGATTTCACTAAAAACGTTATAGTTTAAACATGCCTGTTTGTACATGTGTGCAAACACTCAGAGCCTTAAGATAGGGGTTTCACCAATGTGTTTTTTGGTGAGAAACCTTCTATTTCAAGGTTCTGTGCGTTTTCAGACAAGTACAATATGTATTTATAGTGTTTCTGATGAAATCCCTCCTTTTAATGCATTTTCTCACAGAAAACGAGTCTCTCGCCATGGGAACATGGCTTTTTTGAAAAAGCATATTCTGGTCGAGAAATCGTGTTTTAAGCAATAAAAACGACTCCCGGCCTTATTTAGTTCACATTTGTACTTTTGGTAAGCTAGCCCGTATTCATAACGCACTAAACCTTTTTATCGCGTTAAACGCCTTTTCTCGACGAGAAAAGCACAATTTCATCAAAAACAAACAAAACAAGAAAAATGAATCTATTCAACAAGTCTGCAACACGTCCTTAAGAGTTACATGATTTCACCCAATGTCAATGTGTAATTTCTCCAGTTCTGATCATTTTTTAGGTGGTTGGTAGCTTGGTCAATGCCAAAACACAGTGAGATCTTTTTATGGCTTTAAACGCGTTTTCTCCTCGAGAGAAACATGATTTCACTAAAAACGTTATAGTTTAAACATGCCTGTTTGTACATGTGTGCAAACACTCAGAGCCTTAAGATAGGGGTTTCACCAATGTGTTTTTTGGTGAGAAACCTTCTATTTCAAGGTTTTGTGCGTTTTCAGACAAGTACAATATGTATTTATAGTGTTTCTGATGAAATCCCTCCTTTTAATGCATTTTCTCACAGAAAACGAGTCTCTCGCCATGGGAACATGGCTTTTTTGAAAAAGCATATTCTGGTCGAGAAATCGTGTTTTAAGCAATAAAAACGACTCCCGGCCTTATTTAGTTCACATTTGTACTTTTGGTAAGCTAGCCCGTATTCATAACGCACTAAACCTTTTTATCGCGTTAAACGCCTTTTCTCGACGAGAAAAGCACAATTTCATCAAAAACAAACAAAACAAGAAAAATGAATCTATTCAAGAAGTCTGCAACACGTCCTTAAGAGTTACATGATTTCACCCAATGTCAATGTGTAATTTCTCCAGTTCTGATCATTTTTTAGGTTGTTGGTAGCTTGGTCAATGCCAAAACACAGTGAGATCTTTTTATGGCTTTAAACGCGTTTTCTCCTCGAGAGAAACATGATTTCACTAAAAACGTTATAGTTTAAACATGCCTGTTTGTACATGTGTGCAAACACTCAGAGCCTTAAGATAGGGGTTTCACCAATGTGTTTTTTGGTGAGAAACCTTCTATTTCAAGGTTCTGTGCGTTTTCAGACAAGTACAATATGTATTTATAGTGTTTCTGATGAAATCCCTCCTTTTAATGCATTTTCTCACAGAAAACGAGTCTCTCGCCATGGGAACATGGCTTTTTTGAAAAAGCATATTCTGGTCGAGAAATCGTGTTTTAAGCAATAAAAACGACTCCCGGCCTTATTTAGTTCACATTTGTACTTTTGGTAAGCTAGCCCGTATTCATAACGCACTAAACCTTTTTATCGCGTTAAACGCCTTTTCTCGACGAGAAAAGCACAATTTCATCAAAAACAAACAAAACAAGAAAAATGAATCTATTCAAGAAGTCTGCAACACGTCCTTAAGAGTTACATGATTTCACCCAATGTCAATGTGTAATTTCTCCAGTTCTGATCATTTTTTAGGTGGTTGGTAGCTTGGTCAATGCCAAAACACAGTGAGATCTTTTTATGGCTTTAAACGCGTTTTCTCCTCGAGAGAAACATGATTTCACCAAAAACGTTATAGTTTAAACATGCCTGTTTGTACATGTGTGCAAACACTCAGAGCCTTAAGATAGGGGTTTCACCAATGTGTTTTTTGGTGAGAAACCTTCTATTTCAAGGTTCTGTGCGTTTTCAGACAAGTACAATATGTATTTATAGTGTTTCTGATGAAATCCCTCCTTTTAATGCATTTTCTCACAGAAAACGAGTCTCTCGCCATGGGAACATGGCTTTTTTGAAAAAGCATATTCTGGTCGAGAAATCGTGTTTTAAGCAATAAAAACGACTCCCGGCCTTATTTAGTTCACATTTGTACTTTTGGTAAGCTAGCCCGTATTCATAACGCACTAAACCTTTTTATCGCGTTAAACGCCTTTTCTCGACGAGAAAAGCACAATTTCATCAAAAACAAACAAAACAAGAAAAATGAATCTATTCAACAAGTCTGCAACACGTCCTTAAGAGTTACATGATTTCACCCAATGTCAATGTGTAATTTCTCCAGTTCTGATCATTTTTTAGGTGGTTGGTAGCTTGGTCAATGCCAAAACACAGTGAGATCTTTTTATGGCTTTAAACGCGTTTTCTCCTCGAGAGAAACATGATTTCACTAAAAACGTTATAGTTTAAACATGCCTGTTTGTACATGTGTGCAAACACTCAGAGCCTTAAGATAGGGGTTTCACCAATGTGTTTTTTGGTGAGAAACCTTCTATTTCAAGGTTTTGTGCGTTTTCAGACAAGTACAATATGTATTTATAGTGTTTCTGATGAAATCCCTCCTTTTAATGCATTTTCTCACAGAAAACGAGTCTCTCGCCATGGGAACATGGCTTTTTTGAAAAAGCATATTCTGGTCGAGAAATCGTGTTTTAAGCAATAAAAACGACTCCCGGCCTTATTTAGTTCACATTTGTACTTTTGGTAAGCTAGCCCGTATTCATAACGCACTAAACCTTTTTATCGCGTTAAACGCCTTTTCTCGACGAGAAAAGCACAATTTCATCAAAAACAAACAAAACAAGAAAAATGAATCTATTCAAGAAGTCTGCAACACGTCCTTAAGAGTTACATGATTTCACCCAATGTCAATGTGTAATTTCTCCAGTTCTGATCATTTTTTAGGTTGTTGGTAGCTTGGTCAATGCCAAAACACAGTGAGATCTTTTTATGGCTTTAAACGCGTTTTCTCCTCGAGAGAAACATGATTTCACTAAAAACGTTATAGTTTAAACATGCCTGTTTGTACATGTGTGCAAACACTCAGAGCCTTAAGATAGGGGTTTCACCAATGTGTTTTTTGGTGAGAAACCTTCTATTTCAAGGTTCTGTGCGTTTTCAGACAAGTACAATATGTATTTATAGTGTTTCTGATGAAATCCCTCCTTTTAATGCATTTTCTCACAGAAAACGAGTCTCTCGCCATGGGAACATGGCTTTTTTGAAAAAGCATATTCTGGTCGAGAAATCGTGTTTTAAGCAATAAAAACGACTCCCGGCCTTATTTAGTTCACATTTGTACTTTTGGTAAGCTAGCCCGTATTCATAACGCACTAAACCTTTTTATCGCGTTAAACGCCTTTTCTCGACGAGAAAAGCACAATTTCATCAAAAACAAACAAAACAAGAAAAATGAATCTATTCAACAAGTCTGCAACACGTCCTTAAGAGTTACATGATTTCACCCAATGTCAATGTGTAATTTCTCCAGTTCTGATCATTTTTTAGGTGGTTGGTAGCTTGGTCAATGCCAAAACACAGTGAGATCTTTTTATGGCTTTAAACGCGTTTTCTCCTCGAGAGAAACATGATTTCACTAAAAACGTTATAGTTTAAACATGCCTGTTTGTACATGTGTGCAAACACTCAGAGCCTTAAGATAGGGGTTTCACCAATGTGTTTTTTGGTGAGAAACCTTCTATTTCAAGGTTTTGTGCGTTTTCAGACAAGTACAATATGTATTTATAGTGTTTCTGATGAAATCCCTCCTTTTAATGCATTTTCTCACAGAAAACGAGTCTCTCGCCATGGGAACATGGCTTTTTTGAAAAAGCATATTCTGGTCGAGAAATCGTGTTTTAAGCAATAAAAACGACTCCCGGCCTTATTTAGTTCACATTTGTACTTTTGGTAAGCTAGCCCGTATTCATAACGCACTAAACCTTTTTATCGCGTTAAACGCCTTTTCTCGACGAGAAAAGCACAATTTCATCAAAAACAAACAAAACAAGAAAAATGAATCTATTCAAGAAGTCTGCAACACGTCCTTAAGAGTTACATGATTTCACCCAATGTCAATGTGTAATTTCTCCAGTTCTGATCATTTTTTAGGTGGTTGGTAGCTTGGTCAATGCCAAAACACAGTGAGATCTTTTTATGGCTTTAAACGCGTTTTCTCCTCGAGAGAAACATGATTTCACCAAAAACGTTATAGTTTAAACATGCCTGTTTGTACATGTGTGCAAACACTCAGAGCCTTAAGATAGGGGTTTCACCAATGTGTTTTTTGGTGAGAAACCTTCTATTTCAAGGTTCTGTGCGTTTTCAGACAAGTACAATATGTATTTATAGTGTTTCTGATGAAATCCCTCCTTTTAATGCATTTTCTCACAGAAAACGAGTCTCTCGCCATGGGAACATGGCTTTTTTGAAAAAGCATATTCTGGTCGAGAAATCGTGTTTTAAGCAATAAAAACGACTCCCGGCCTTATTTAGTTCACATTTGTACTTTTGGTAAGCTAGCCCGTATTCATAACGCACTAAAACTTTTGTCGCTTTAAACGCCTTTTCGCGACGAGAAAAGCACAATTTCATCAAAAACAAACAAAACAAGAAAAATGAATCTATTCAACAAGTCTGCAACACGTCCTTAAGAGTTACATGATTTCACCCAATGTCAATGTGTAATTTCTCCAGTTCTGATCATTTTTTAGGTTGTTGGTAGCTTGGTCAATGCCAAAACACAGTGAGATCTTTTTATGGCTTTAAACGCGTTTTCTCCTCGAGAAAAACATGATTTCACTAAAAACGTTATAGTTTAAACATGCCTGTTTGTACATGTGTGCAAACACTCAGAGCCTTAAGATAGGGGTTTCACCAATGTGTTTTTTGGTGAGAAACCTTCTATTTCAAGGTCCTGTGCGTTTTCAGACAAGTATATATGTATTTATAGTGTTTCTGATGAAATCCCTCCTTTTAATGCATTTTTTCACAGAAAACGAGTCTCTCGCCATGGGAATATGGCTTTTTTGAAAAAGCATATTCTGGTCGAGAAATCGTGTTTTAAGCAATAAAAACGACTCCCGGCCTTATTTAGTTCACATTTTGTACTTTTGGTAAGCTAGCCCGTATTCATAACGCACTAAACCTTTTTATCGCGTTAAACGCCTTTTCTCGACGAGAAAAGCACAATTTCATCAAAAACAAACAAAACAAGAAAAATGAATCTATTCAACAAGTCTGCAACACGTCCTTAAGAGTTACATGATTTCACCCAATGTCAATGTGTAATTTCTCCAGTTCTGATCATTTTTTAGGTTGTTGGTAGCTTGGTCAATGCCAAAACACAAGTGAGATCTTTTTATGGCTTTAAACGCGTTTTCTCCTCGAGAGAAACATGATTTCACTAAAAACGTTATAGTTTAAACATGCCTGTTTGTACATGTGTGCAAACACTCAGAGCCTTAAGATAGGGGTTTCACCAATGTGTTTTTTGGTGAGAAACCTTCTATTTCAAGGTTCTGTGCGTTTTCAGACAAGTACAATATGTATTTATAGTGTTTCTGATGAAATCCCTCCTTTTAATGCATTTTCTCACAGAAAACGAGTCTCTCGCCATGGGAACATGGCTTTTTTGAAAAAGCATATTCTGGTCGAGAAATCGTGTTTTAAGCAATAAAAACGACTCCCGGCCTTATTTAGTTCACATTTGTACTTTTGGTAAGCTAGCCCGTATTCATAACGCACTAAAACTTTTGTCGCGTTAAACGCCTTTTCGCGACGAGAAAAGCACAATTTCATCAAAAACAAACAAAACAAGAAAAATGAATCTATTCAACAAGTCTGCAACACGTCCTTAAGAGTTGCATGATTTCACCCAATGTCAATGTGTAATTTCTCCAGTTCTGATCATTTTTTAGGTTGTTGGTAGCTTGGTCAATGCCAAAACACAGTGAGATCTTTTTATGGCTTTAAACGCGTTTTCTCTTCGAGAAAAACATGATTTCACTAAAAACGTTATAGTTTAAACATGCCTGTTTGTACATGTGTGCAAACACTCAGAGCCTTAAGATAGGGGTTTCACCAATGTGTTTTTTGGTGAGAAACCTTCTATTTCAAGGTTCTGTCCGTTTTCAGACAAGTACAATATGTATTTATAGTGTTTCTGATGAAATCCCTCCTTTTAATGCATTTTCTCACAGAAAACGAGTCTCTCGCCATGGGAACATGGCTTTTTTGAAAAAGCATATTCTGGTCGAGAAATCGTGTTTTAAGCAATAAAAACGACTCCCGGCCTTATTTGGTTCACATTTGTACTTTTGGTAAGCTAGCCCGTATTCATAACGCACTAAACCTTTTTATCGCGTTAAACGCCTTTTCTCGACGAGAAAAGCACAATTTCATCAAAAACAAACAAAACAAGAAAAATGAATCTATTCAACAAGTCTGCAACACGTCCTTAAGAGTTACATGATTTCACCCAATGTCAATGTGTAATTTCTCCAGTTCTGATCATTTTTTAGGTGGTTGGTAGCTTGGTCAATGCCAAAACACAGTGAGATCTTTTTATGGCTTTAAACGCGTTTTCTCCTCGAGAGAAACATGATTTCACTAAAAACGTTATAGTTTAAACATGCCTGTTTGTACATGTGTGCAAACACTCAGAGCCTTAAGATAGGGGTTTCACCAATGTGTTTTTTGGTGAGAAACCTTCTATTTCAAGGTTCTGTGCGTTTTCAGACAAGTACAATATGTATTTATAGTGTTTCTGATGAAATCCCTCCTTTTAATGCATTTTCTCACAGAAAACGAGTCTCTCGCCATGGGAACATGGCTTTTTTGAAAAAGCATTTTCTGGTCGAGAAATCGTGTTTTAAGCAATAAAAACGACTCCCGGCCTTATTTGGTTCACATTTGTACTTTTGGTAAGCTAGCCCGTATTCATAACGCACTAAACCTTTTTATCGCGTTAAACGCCTTTTCTCGACGAGAAAAGCACAATTTCATCAAAAACAAACAAAACAAGAAAAATGAATCTATTCAACAAGTCTGCAACACGTCCTTAAGAGTTACATGATTTCACCCAATGTCAATGTGTAATTTCTCCAGTTCTGATCATTTTTTAGGTGGTTGGTAGCTTGGTCAATGCCAAAACACAGTGAGATCTTTTTATGGCTTTAAACGCGTTTTCTCCTCGAGAGAAACATGATTTCACTAAAAACGTTATAGTTTAAACATGCCTGTTTGTACATGTGTGCAAACACTCAGAGCCTTAAGATAGGGGTTTTACCAATGTGTTTTTTGGTGAGAAACCTTCTATTTCAAGGTCCTGTGCGTTTTCAGACAAGTATATATGTATTTATAGTGTTTCTGATGAAATCCCTCCTTTTAATGCATTTTCTCACAGAAAACGAGTCTCTCGCCATGGGAACATGGCTTTTTTGAAAAAGCATATTCTGGTCGAGAAATCGTGTTTTAAGCAATAAAAACGACTCCCGGCCTTATTTAGTTCACATTTGTACTTTTGGTAAACTAGCCCGTATTCATAACGCACTAAACCTTTTTATCGCGTTAAACGCCTTTTCTCGACGAGAAAAGCACAATTTCATCAAAAACAAACAAAACAAGAAAAATGAATCTATTCAACAAGTCTGCAACACGTCCTTAAGAGTTACATGATTTCACCCAATGTCAATGTGTAATTTCTCCAGTTCTGATCATTTTTTAGGTTGTTGGTAGCTTGGTCAATGCCAAAACACAGTGAGATCTTTTTATGGCTTTAAACGCGTTTTCTCCTCGAGAGAAACATGATTTCACTAAAAACGTTATAGTTTAAACATGCCTGTTTGTACATGTGTGCAAACACTCAGAGCCTTAAGATAGGGGTTTCACCAATGTGTTTTTTGGTGAGAAACCTTCTATTTCAAGGTTTTGTGCGTTTTCAGACAAGTACAATATGTATTTATAGTGTTTCTGATGAAATCCCTCCTTTTAATGCATTTTCTCACAGAAAGCGAGTCTCTCGCCATGGGAACATGGCTTTTTTGAAAAAGCATATTCTGGTCGAGAAATCGTATTTTAAGCAATAAAAACGACTCCCGGCCTTATTTAGTTCACATTTGTACTTTTGGTAAGCTAGCCCGTATTCATAACGCACTAAACCTTTTTATCGCGTTAAACGCCTTTTCTCGACGAGAAAAGCACAATTTCATCAAAAACAAACAAAACAAGAAAAATGAATCTATTCAAGAAGTCTGCAACACGTCCTTAAGAGTTACATGATTTCACCCAATGTCAATGTGTAATTTCTCCAGTTCTGATCATTTTTTAGGTTGTTGGTAGCTTGGTCAATGCCAAAACACAGTGAGATCTTTTTATGGCTTTAAACGCGTTTTCTCCTCGAGAGAAACATGATTTCACTAAAAAATTTATAGTTTAAACATGCCTGTTTGTACATGTGTGCAAACACTCAGAGCCTTAAGATAGGGGTTTCACCAATGTGTTTTTTGGTGAGAAACCTTCTATTTCAAGGTTCTGTGCGTTTTCAGACAAGTACAATATGTATTTATAGTGTTTCTGATGAAATCCCTCCTTTTAATGCATTTTCTCACAGAAAACGAGTCTCTCGCCATGGGAACATGGCTTTTTTGAAAAAGCATATTCTGGTCGAGAAATCGTGTTTTAAGCAATAAAAACGACTCCCGGCCTTATTTGGTTCACATTTGTACTTTTGGTAAGCTAGCCCGTATTCATAACGCACTAAACCTTTTTATCGCGTTAAACGCCTTTTCTCGACGAGAAAAGCACAATTTCATCAAAAACAAACAAAACAAGAAAAATGAATCTATTCAAGAAGTCTGCAACACGTCCTTAAGAGTTACATGATTTCACCCAATGTCAATGTGTAATTTCTCCAGTTCTGATCATTTTTTAGGTGGTTGGTAGCTTGGTCAATGCCAAAACACAGTGAGATCTTTTTATGGCTTTAAACGCGTTTTCTCCTCGAGAGAAACATGATTTCACTAAAAACGTTATAGTTTAAACATGCCTGTTTGTACATGTGTGCAAACACTCAGAGCCTTAAGATAGGGATTTTACCAATGTGTTTTTTGGTGAGAAACCTTCTATTTCAAGGTCCTGTGCGTTTTCAGACAAGTATATATGTATTTATAGTGTTTCTGATGAAATCCCTCCTTTTAATGCATTTTCTCACAGAAAACGAGTCTCTCGCCATGGGAACATGGCTTTTTTGAAAAAGCATATTCTGGTCGAGAAATCGTGTTTTAAGCAATAAAAACGACTCCCGGCCTTATTTGGTTCACATTTGTACTTTTGGTAAACTAGCCCGTATTCATAACGCACTAAACCTTTTTATCGCGTTAAACGCCTTTTCTCGACGAGAAAAGCACAATTTCATCAAAAACAAACAAAACAAGAAAAATGAATCTATTCAACAAGTCTGCAACACGTCCTTAAGAGTTACATGATTTCACCCAATGTCAATGTGTAATTTCTCCAGTTCTGATCATTTTTTAGGTTGTTGGTAGCTTGGTCAATGCCAAAACACAGTGAGATCTTTTTATGGCTTTAAACGCGTTTTCTCCTCGAGAGAAACATGATTTCACTAAAAACGTTATAGTTTAAACATGCCTGTTTGTACATGTGTGCAAACACTCAGAGCCTTAAGATAGGGGTTTCACCAATGTGTTTTTTGGTGAGAAACCTTCTATTTCAAGGTTTTGTGCGTTTTCAGACAAGTACAATATGTATTTATAGTGTTTCTGATGAAATCCCTCCTTTTAATGCATTTTCTCACAGAAAGCGAGTCTCTCGCCATGGGAACATGGCTTTTTTGAAAAAGCATATTCTGGTCGAGAAATCGTGTTTTAAGCAATAAAAACGACTCCCGGCCTTATTTAGTTCACATTTGTACTTTTGGTAAGCTAGCCCGTATTCATAACGCACTAAACCTTTTTATCGCGTTAAACGCCTTTTCTCGACGAGAAAAGCACAATTTCATCAAAAACAAACAAAACAAGAAAAATGAATCTATTCAAGAAGTCTGCAACACGTCCTTAAGAGTTACATGATTTCACCCAATGTCAATGTGTAATTTCTCCAGTTCTGATCATTTTTTAGGTTGTTGGTAGCTTGGTCAATGCCAAAACACAGTGAGATCTTTTTATGGCTTTAAACGCGTTTTCTCCTCGAGAGAAACATGATTTCACTAAAAAATTTATAGTTTAAACATGCCTGTTTGTACATGTGTGCAAACACTCAGAGCCTTAAGATAGGGGTTTCACCAATGTGTTTTTTGGTGAGAAACCTTCTATTTCAAGGTTCTGTGCGTTTTCAGACAAGTACAATATGTATTTATAGTGTTTCTGATGAAATCCCTCCTTTTAATGCATTTTCTCACAGAAAACGAGTCTCTCGCCATGGGAACATGGCTTTTTTGAAAAAGCATATTCTGGTCGAGAAATCGTGTTTTAAGCAATAAAAACGACTCCCGGCCTTATTTGGTTCACATTTGTACTTTTGGTAAGCTAGCCCGTATTCATAACGCACTAAACCTTTTTATCGCGTTAAACGCCTTTTCTCGACGAGAAAAGCACAATTTCATCAAAAACAAACAAAACAAGAAAAATGAATCTATTCAACAAGTCTGCAACACGTCCTTAAGAGTTACATGATTTCACCCAATGTCAATGTGTAATTTCTCCAGTTCTGATCATTTTTTAGGTTGTTGGTAGCTTGGTCAATGCCAAAACACAGTGAGATCTTTTTATGGCTTTAAACGCGTTTTCTCCTCGAGAGAAACATTATTTCACTAAAAACGTTATAGTTTAAACATGCCTGTTTGTACATGTGTGCAAACACTCAGAGCCTTAAGATAGGGGTTTCACCAATGTGTTTTTTGGTGAGAAACCTTCTATTTCAAGGTTCTGTGCGTTTTCAGACAAGTACAATATGTATTTATAGTGTTTCTGATGAAATCCCTCCTTTTAATGCATTTTCTCACAGAAAACGAGTCTCTCGCCATGGGAACATGGCTTTTTTGAAAAAGCATTTTCTGGTCGAGAAATCGTGTTTTAAGCAATAAAAACGACTCCCGGCCTTATTTGGTTCACATTTGTACTTTTGGTAAGCTAGCCCGTATTCATAACGCACTAAACCTTTTTATCGCGTTAAACGCCTTTTCTCGACGAGAAAAGCACAATTTCATCAAAAACAAACAAAACAAGAAAAATGAATCTATTCAACAAGTCTGCAACACGTCCTTAAGAGTTACATGATTTCACCCAATGTCAATGTGTAATTTCTCCAGTTCTGATCATTTTTTAGGTGGTTGGTAGCTTGGTCAATGCCAAAACACAGTGAGATCTTTTTATGGCTTTAAACGCGTTTTCTCCTCGAGAGAAACATGATTTCACTAAAAACGTTATAGTTTAAACATGCCTGTTTGTACATGTGTGCAAACACTCAGAGCCTTAAGATAGGGGTTTCACCAATGTGTTTTTTGGT
Source organism: Lampris incognitus (assembly GCF_029633865.1). Classification (NCBI taxonomy): domain Eukaryota; kingdom Metazoa; phylum Chordata; class Actinopteri; order Lampriformes; family Lampridae; genus Lampris; species Lampris incognitus. The sequence goes on from NC_079227.1 coordinate 44,682,147, forward strand.
GAGAAACCTTCTATTTCAAGGTTCTGTGCGTTTTCAGACAAGTACAATATGTATTTATAGTGTTTCTGATGAAATCCCTCCTTTTAATGCATTTTCTCACAGAAAACGAGTCTCTCGCCATGGGAACATGGCTTTTTTGAAAAAGCATTTTCTGGTCGAGAAATCGTGTTTTAAGCAATAAAAACGACTCCCGGCCTTATTTGGTTCACATTTGTACTTTTGGTAAGCTAGCCCGTATTCATAACGCACTAAACCTTTTTATCGCGTTAAACGCCTTTTCTCGACGAGAAAAGCACAATTTCATCAAAAACAAACAAAACAAGAAAAATGAATCTATTCAACAATTCTGCAACACGTCCTTAAGAGTTACATGATTTCACCCAATGTCAATGTGTAATTTCTCCAGTTCTGATCATTTTTTAGGTGGTTGGTAGCTTGGTCAATGCCAAAACACAGTGAGATCTTTTTATGGCTTTAAACGCGTTTTCTCCTCGAGAGAAACATGATTTCACTAAAAACGTTATAGTTTAAACATGCCTGTTTGTACATGTGTGCAAACACTCAGAGCCTTAAGATAGGGGTTTTACCAATGTGTTTTTTGGTGAGAAACCTTCTATTTCAAGGTCCTGTGCGTTTTCAGACAAGTATATATGTATTTATAGTGTTTCTGATGAAATCCCTCCTTTTAATGCATTTTCTCACAGAAAACGAGTCTCTCGCCATGGGAACATGGCTTTTTTGAAAAAGCATATTCTGGTCGAGAAATCGTGTTTTAAGCAATAAAAACGACTCCCGGCCTTATTTAGTTCACATTTGTACTTTTGGTAAACTAGCCCGTATTCATAACGCACTAAACCTTTTTATCGCGTTAAACGCCTTTTCTCGACGAGAAAAGCACAATTTCATCAAAAACAAACAAAACAAGAAAAATGAATCTATTCAACAAGTCTGCAACACGTCCTTAAGAGTTACATGATTTCACCCAATGTCAATGTGTAATTTCTCCAGTTCTGATCATTTTTTAGGTTGTTGGTAGCTTGGTCAATGCCAAAACACAGTGAGATCTTTTTATGGCTTTAAACGCGTTTTCTCCTCGAGAGAAACATGATTTCACTAAAAACGTTATAGTTTAAACATGCCTGTTTGTACATGTGTGCAAACACTCAGAGCCTTAAGATAGGGGTTTCACCAATGTGTTTTTTGGTGAGAAACCTTCTATTTCAAGGTTTTGTGCGTTTTCAGACAAGTACAATATGTATTTATAGTGTTTCTGATGAAATCCCTCCTTTTAATGCATTTTCTCACAGAAAGCGAGTCTCTCGCCATGGGAACATGGCTTTTTTGAAAAAGCATATTCTGGTCGAGAAATCGTGTTTTAAGCAATAAAAACGACTCCCGGCCTTATTTAGTTCACATTTGTACTTTTGGTAAGCTAGCCCGTATTCATAACGCACTAAACCTTTTTATCGCGTTAAACGCCTTTTCTCGACGAGAAAAGCACAATTTCATCAAAAACAAACAAAACAAGAAAAATGAATCTATTCAAGAAGTCTGCAACACGTCCTTAAGAGTTACATGATTTCACCCAATGTCAATGTGTAATTTCTCCAGTTCTGATCATTTTTTAGGTTGTTGGTAGCTTGGTCAATGCCAAAACACAGTGAGATCTTTTTATGGCTTTAAACGCGTTTTCTCCTCGAGAGAAACATGATTTCACTAAAAAATTTATAGTTTAAACATGCCTGTTTGTACATGTGTGCAAACACTCAGAGCCTTAAGATAGGGGTTTCACCAATGTGTTTTTTGGTGAGAAACCTTCTATTTCAAGGTTCTGTGCGTTTTCAGACAAGTACAATATGTATTTATAGTGTTTCTGATGAAATCCCTCCTTTTAATGCATTTTCTCACAGAAAACGAGTCTCTCGCCATGGGAACATGGCTTTTTTGAAAAAGCATATTCTGGTCGAGAAATCGTGTTTTAAGCAATAAAAACGACTCCCGGCCTTATTTGGTTCACATTTGTACTTTTGGTAAGCTAGCCCGTATTCATAACGCACTAAACCTTTTTATCGCGTTAAACGCCTTTTCTCGACGAGAAAAGCACAATTTCATCAAAAACAAACAAAACAAGAAAAATGAATCTATTCAAGAAGTCTGCAACACGTCCTTAAGAGTTACATGATTTCACCCAATGTCAATGTGTAATTTCTCCAGTTCTGATCATTTTTTAGGTGGTTGGTAGCTTGGTCAATGCCAAAACACAGTGAGATCTTTTTATGGCTTTAAACGCGTTTTCTCCTCGAGAGAAACATGATTTCACTAAAAACGTTATAGTTTAAACATGCCTGTTTGTACATGTGTGCAAACACTCAGAGCCTTAAGATAGGGGTTTTACCAATGTGTTTTTTGGTGAGAAACCTTCTATTTCAAGGTCCTGTGCGTTTTCAGACAAGTATATATGTATTTATAGTGTTTCTGATGAAATCCCTCCTTTTAATGCATTTTCTCACAGAAAACGAGTCTCTCGCCATGGGAACATGGCTTTTTTGAAAAAGCATATTCTGGTCGAGAAATCGTGTTTTAAGCAATAAAAACGACTCCCGGCCTTATTTAGTTCACATTTGTACTTTTGGTAAACTAGCCCGTATTCATAACGCACTAAACCTTTTTATCGCGTTAAACGCCTTTTCTCGACGAGAAAAGCACAATTTCATCAAAAACAAACAAAACAAGAAAAATGAATCTATTCAACAAGTCTGCAACACGTCCTTAAGAGTTACATGATTTCACCCAATGTCAATGTGTAATTTCTCCAGTTCTGATCATTTTTTAGGTTGTTGGTAGCTTGGTCAATGCCAAAACACAGTGAGATCTTTTTATGGCTTTAAACGCGTTTTCTCCTCGAGAGAAACATGATTTCACTAAAAACGTTATAGTTTAAACATGCCTGTTTGTACATGTGTGCAAACACTCAGAGCCTTAAGATAGGGGTTTCACCAATGTGTTTTTTGGTGAGAAACCTTCTATTTCAAGGTTTTGTGCGTTTTCAGACAAGTACAATATGTATTTATAGTGTTTCTGATGAAATCCCTCCTTTTAATGCATTTTCTCACAGAAAGCGAGTCTCTCGCCATGGGAACATGGCTTTTTTGAAAAAGCATATTCTGGTCGAGAAATCGTGTTTTAAGCAATAAAAACGACTCCCGGCCTTATTTAGTTCACATTTGTACTTTTGGTAAGCTAGCCCGTATTCATAACGCACTAAACCTTTTTATCGCGTTAAACGCCTTTTCTCGACGAGAAAAGCACAATTTCATCAAAAACAAACAAAACAAGAAAAATGAATCTATTCAAGAAGTCTGCAACACGTCCTTAAGAGTTACATGATTTCACCCAATGTCAATGTGTAATTTCTCCAGTTCTGATCATTTTTTAGGTTGTTGGTAGCTTGGTCAATGCCAAAACACAGTGAGATCTTTTTATGGCTTTAAACGCGTTTTCTCCTCGAGAGAAACATGATTTCACTAAAAAATTTATAGTTTAAACATGCCTGTTTGTACATGTGTGCAAACACTCAGAGCCTTAAGATAGGGGTTTCACCAATGTGTTTTTTGGTGAGAAACCTTCTATTTCAAGGTTCTGTGCGTTTTCAGACAAGTACAATATGTATTTATAGTGTTTCTGATGAAATCCCTCCTTTTAATGCATTTTCTCACAGAAAACGAGTCTCTCGCCATGGGAACATGGCTTTTTTGAAAAAGCATATTCTGGTCGAGAAATCGTGTTTTAAGCAATAAAAACGACTCCCGGCCTTATTTGGTTCACATTTGTACTTTTGGTAAGCTAGCCCGTATTCATAACGCACTAAACCTTTTTATCGCGTTAAACGCCTTTTCTCGACGAGAAAAGCACAATTTCATCAAAAACAAACAAAACAAGAAAAATGAATCTATTCAAGAAGTCTGCAACACGTCCTTAAGAGTTACATGATTTCACCCAATGTCAATGTGTAATTTCTCCAGTTCTGATCATTTTTTAGGTGGTTGGTAGCTTGGTCAATGCCAAAACACAGTGAGATCTTTTTATGGCTTTAAACGCGTTTTCTCCTCGAGAGAAACATGATTTCACTAAAAACGTTATAGTTTAAACATGCCTGTTTGTACATGTGTGCAAACACTCAGAGCCTTAAGATAGGGGTTTCACCAATGTGTTTTTTGGTGAGAAACCTTCTATTTCAAGGTTTTGTGCGTTTTCAGACAAGTACAATATGTATTTATAGTGTTTCTGATGAAATCCCTCCTTTTAATGCATTTTCTCACAGAAAGCGAGTCTCTCGCCATGGGAACATGGCTTTTTTGAAAAAGCATATTCTGGTCGAGAAATCGTGTTTTAAGCAATAAAAACGACTCCCGGCCTTATTTAGTTCACATTTGTACTTTTGGTAAGCTAGCCCGTATTCATAACGCACTAAACCTTTTTATCGCGTTAAACGCCTTTTCTCGACGAGAAAAGCACAATTTCATCAAAAACAAACAAAACAAGAAAAATGAATCTATTCAAGAAGTCTGCAACACGTCCTTAAGAGTTACATGATTTCACCCAATGTCAATGTGTAATTTCTCCAGTTCTGATCATTTTTTAGGTTGTTGGTAGCTTGGTCAATGCCAAAACACAGTGAGATCTTTTTATGGCTTTAAACGCGTTTTCTCCTCGAGAGAAACATGATTTCACTAAAAAATTTATAGTTTAAACATGCCTGTTTGTACATGTGTGCAAACACTCAGAGCCTTAAGATAGGGGTTTCACCAATGTGTTTTTTGGTGAGAAACCTTCTATTTCAAGGTTCTGTGCGTTTTCAGACAAGTACAATATGTATTTATAGTGTTTCTGATGAAATCCCTCCTTTTAATGCATTTTCTCACAGAAAACGAGTCTCTCGCCATGGGAACATGGCTTTTTTGAAAAAGCATATTCTGGTCGAGAAATCGTGTTTTAAGCAATAAAAACGACTCCCGGCCTTATTTGGTTCACATTTGTACTTTTGGTAAGCTAGCCCGTATTCATAACGCACTAAACCTTTTTATCGCGTTAAACGCCTTTTCTCGACGAGAAAAGCACAATTTCATCAAAAACAAACAAAACAAGAAAAATGAATCTATTCAACAAGTCTGCAACACGTCCTTAAGAGTTACATGATTTCACCCAATGTCAATGTGTAATTTCTCCAGTTCTGATCATTTTTTAGGTTGTTGGTAGCTTGGTCAATGCCAAAACACAGTGAGATCTTTTTATGGCTTTAAACGCGTTTTCTCCTCGAGAGAAACATTATTTCACTAAAAACGTTATAGTTTAAACATGCCTGTTTGTACATGTGTGCAAACACTCAGAGCCTTAAGATAGGGGTTTCACCAATGTGTTTTTTGGTGAGAAACCTTCTATTTCAAGGTTCTGTGCGTTTTCAGACAAGTACAATATGTATTTATAGTGTTTCTGATGAAATCCCTCCTTTTAATGCATTTTCTCACAGAAAACGAGTCTCTCGCCATGGGAACATGGCTTTTTTGAAAAAGCATTTTCTGGTCGAGAAATCGTGTTTTAAGCAATAAAAACGACTCCCGGCCTTATTTGGTTCACATTTGTACTTTTGGTAAGCTAGCCCGTATTCATAACGCACTAAACCTTTTTATCGCGTTAAACGCCTTTTCTCGACGAGAAAAGCACAATTTCATCAAAAACAAACAAAACAAGAAAAATGAATCTATTCAACAAGTCTGCAACACGTCCTTAAGAGTTACATGATTTCACCCAATGTCAATGTGTAATTTCTCCAGTTCTGATCATTTTTTAGGTGGTTGGTAGCTTGGTCAATGCCAAAACACAGTGAGATCTTTTTATGGCTTTAAACGCGTTTTCTCCTCGAGAGAAACATGATTTCACTAAAAACGTTATAGTTTAAACATGCCTGTTTGTACATGTGTGCAAACACTCAGAGCCTTAAGATAGGGGTTTCACCAATGTGTTTTTTGGTGAGAAACCTTCTATTTCAAGGTTCTGTGCGTTTTCAGACAAGTACAATATGTATTTATAGTGTTTCTGATGAAATCCCTCCTTTTAATGCATTTTCTCACAGAAAACGAGTCTCTCGCCATGGGAACATGGCTTTTTTGAAAAAGCATTTTCTGGTCGAGAAATCGTGTTTTAAGCAATAAAAACGACTCCCGGCCTTATTTGGTTCACATTTGTACTTTTGGTAAGCTAGCCCGTATTCATAACGCACTAAACCTTTTTATCGCGTTAAACGCCTTTTCTCGACGAGAAAAGCACAATTTCATCAAAAACAAACAAAACAAGAAAAATGAATCTATTCAACAAGTCTGCAACACGTCCTTAAGAGTTACATGATTTCACCCAATGTCAATGTGTAATTTCTCCAGTTCTGATCATTTTTTAGGTGGTTGGTAGCTTGGTCAATGCCAAAACACAGTGAGATCTTTTTATGGCTTTAAACGCGTTTTCTCCTCGAGAGAAACATGATTTCACTAAAAACGTTATAGTTTAAACATGCCTGTTTGTACATGTGTGCAAACACTCAGAGCCTTAAGATAGGGGTTTTACCAATGTGTTTTTTGGTGAGAAACCTTCTATTTCAAGGTCCTGTGCGTTTTCAGACAAGTATATATGTATTTATAGTGTTTCTGATGAAATCCCTCCTTTTAATGCATTTTCTCACAGAAAACGAGTCTCTCGCCATGGGAACATGGCTTTTTTGAAAAAGCATATTCTGGTCGAGAAATCGTGTTTTAAGCAATAAAAACGACTCCCGGCCTTATTTAGTTCACATTTGTACTTTTGGTAAACTAGCCCGTATTCATAACGCACTAAACCTTTTTATCGCGTTAAACGCCTTTTCTCGACGAGAAAAGCACAATTTCATCAAAAACAAACAAAACAAGAAAAATGAATCTATTCAACAAGTCTGCAACACGTCCTTAAGAGTTACATGATTTCACCCAATGTCAATGTGTAATTTCTCCAGTTCTGATCATTTTTTAGGTTGTTGGTAGCTTGGTCAATGCCAAAACACAGTGAGATCTTTTTATGGCTTTAAACGCGTTTTCTCCTCGAGAGAAACATGATTTCACTAAAAACGTTATAGTTTAAACATGCCTGTTTGTACATGTGTGCAAACACTCAGAGCCTTAAGATAGGGGTTTCACCAATGTGTTTTTTGGTGAGAAACCTTCTATTTCAAGGTTTTGTGCGTTTTCAGACAAGTACAATATGTATTTATAGTGTTTCTGATGAAATCCCTCCTTTTAATGCATTTTCTCACAGAAAGCGAGTCTCTCGCCATGGGAACATGGCTTTTTTGAAAAAGCATATTCTGGTCGAGAAATCGTGTTTTAAGCAATAAAAACGACTCCCGGCCTTATTTAGTTCACATTTGTACTTTTGGTAAGCTAGCCCGTATTCATAACGCACTAAACCTTTTTATCGCGTTAAACGCCTTTTCTCGACGAGAAAAGCACAATTTCATCAAAAACAAACAAAACAAGAAAAATGAATCTATTCAAGAAGTCTGCAACACGTCCTTAAGAGTTACATGATTTCACCCAATGTCAATGTGTAATTTCTCCAGTTCTGATCATTTTTTAGGTTGTTGGTAGCTTGGTCAATGCCAAAACACAGTGAGATCTTTTTATGGCTTTAAACGCGTTTTCTCCTCGAGAGAAACATGATTTCACTAAAAAATTTATAGTTTAAACATGCCTGTTTGTACATGTGTGCAAACACTCAGAGCCTTAAGATAGGGGTTTCACCAATGTGTTTTTTGGTGAGAAACCTTCTATTTCAAGGTTCTGTGCGTTTTCAGACAAGTACAATATGTATTTATAGTGTTTCTGATGAAATCCCTCCTTTTAATGCATTTTCTCACAGAAAACGAGTCTCTCGCCATGGGAACATGGCTTTTTTGAAAAAGCATATTCTGGTCGAGAAATCGTGTTTTAAGCAATAAAAACGACTCCCGGCCTTATTTGGTTCACATTTGTACTTTTGGTAAGCTAGCCCGTATTCATAACGCACTAAACCTTTTTATCGCGTTAAACGCCTTTTCTCGACGAGAAAAGCACAATTTCATCAAAAACAAACAAAACAAGAAAAATGAATCTATTCAAGAAGTCTGCAACACGTCCTTAAGAGTTACATGATTTCACCCAATGTCAATGTGTAATTTCTCCAGTTCTGATCATTTTTTAGGTTGTTGGTAGCTTGGTCAATGCCAAAACACAGTGAGATCTTTTTATGGCTTTAAACGCGTTTTCTCCTCGAGAGAAACATGATTTCACTAAAAACGTTATAGTTTAAACATGCCTGTTTGTACATGTGTGCAAACACTCAGAGCCTTAAGATAGGGGTTTTACCAATGTGTTTTTTGGTGAGAAACCTTCTATTTCAAGGTCCTGTGCGTTTTCAGACAAGTATATATGTATTTATAGTGTTTCTGATGAAATCCCTCCTTTTAATGCATTTTCTCACAGAAAACGAGTCTCTCGCCATGGGAACATGGCTTTTTTGAAAAAGCATATTCTGGTCGAGAAATCGTGTTTTAAGCAATAAAAACGACTCCCGGCCTTATTTAGTTCACATTTGTACTTTTGGTAAACTAGCCCGTATTCATAACGCACTAAACCTTTTTATCGCGTTAAACGCCTTTTCTCGACGAGAAAAGCACAATTTCATCAAAAACAAACAAAACAAGAAAAATGAATCTATTCAACAAGTCTGCAACACGTCCTTAAGAGTTACATGATTTCACCCAATGTCAATGTGTAATTTCTCCAGTTCTGATCATTTTTTAGGTTGTTGGTAGCTTGGTCAATGCCAAAACACAGTGAGATCTTTTTATGGCTTTAAACGCGTTTTCTCCTCGAGAGAAACATGATTTCACTAAAAACGTTATAGTTTAAACATGCCTGTTTGTACATGTGTGCAAACACTCAGAGCCTTAAGATAGGGGTTTCACCAATGTGTTTTTTGGTGAGAAACCTTCTATTTCAAGGTTTTGTGCGTTTTCAGACAAGTACAATATGTATTTATAGTGTTTCTGATGAAATCCCTCCTTTTAATGCATTTTCTCACAGAAAGCGAGTCTCTCGCCATGGGAACATGGCTTTTTTGAAAAAGCATATTCTGGTCGAGAAATCGTGTTTTAAGCAATAAAAACGACTCCCGGCCTTATTTAGTTCACATTTGTACTTTTGGTAAGCTAGCCCGTATTCATAACGCACTAAACCTTTTTATCGCGTTAAACGCCTTTTCTCGACGAGAAAAGCACAATTTCATCAAAAACAAACAAAACAAGAAAAATGAATCTATTCAAGAAGTCTGCAACACGTCCTTAAGAGTTACATGATTTCACCCAATGTCAATGTGTAATTTCTCCAGTTCTGATCATTTTTTAGGTTGTTGGTAGCTTGGTCAATGCCAAAACACAGTGAGATCTTTTTATGGCTTTAAACGCGTTTTCTCCTCGAGAGAAACATGATTTCACTAAAAAATTTATAGTTTAAACATGCCTGTTTGTACATGTGTGCAAACACTCAGAGCCTTAAGATAGGGGTTTCACCAATGTGTTTTTTGGTGAGAAACCTTCTATTTCAAGGTTCTGTGCGTTTTCAGACAAGTACAATATGTATTTATAGTGTTTCTGATGAAATCCCTCCTTTTAATGCATTTTCTCACAGAAAACGAGTCTCTCGCCATGGGAACATGGCTTTTTTGAAAAAGCATATTCTGGTCGAGAAATCGTGTTTTAAGCAATAAAAACGACTCCCGGCCTTATTTGGTTCACATTTGTACTTTTGGTAAGCTAGCCCGTATTCATAACGCACTAAACCTTTTTATCGCGTTAAACGCCTTTTCTCGACGAGAAAAGCACAATTTCATCAAAAACAAACAAAACAAGAAAAATGAATCTATTCAACAAGTCTGCAACACGTCCTTAAGAGTTACATGATTTCACCCAATGTCAATGTGTAATTTCTCCAGTTCTGATCATTTTTTAGGTTGTTGGTAGCTTGGTCAATGCCAAAACACAGTGAGATCTTTTTATGGCTTTAAACGCGTTTTCTCCTCGAGAGAAACATTATTTCACTAAAAACGTTATAGTTTAAACATGCCTGTTTGTACATGTGTGCAAACACTCAGAGCCTTAAGATAGGGGTTTCACCAATGTGTTTTTTGGTGAGAAACCTTCTATTTCAAGGTTCTGTGCGTTTTCAGACAAGTACAATATGTATTTATAGTGTTTCTGATGAAATCCCTCCTTTTAATGCATTTTCTCACAGAAAACGAGTCTCTCGCCATGGGAACATGGCTTTTTTGAAAAAGCATTTTCTGGTCGAGAAATCGTGTTTTAAGCAATAAAAACGACTCCCGGCCTTATTTGGTTCACATTTGTACTTTTGGTAAGCTAGCCCGTATTCATAACGCACTAAACCTTTTTATCGCGTTAAACGCCTTTTCTCGACGAGAAAAGCACAATTTCATCAAAAACAAACAAAACAAGAAAAATGAATCTATTCAACAAGTCTGCAACACGTCCTTAAGAGTTACATGATTTCACCCAATGTCAATGTGTAATTTCTCCAGTTCTGATCATTTTTTAGGTTGTTGGTAGCTTGGTCAATGCCAAAACACAGTGAGATCTTTTTATGGCTTTAAACGCGTTTTCTCCTCGAGAGAAACATGATTTCACTAAAAACGTTATAGTTTAAACATGCCTGTTTGTACATGTGTGCAAACACTCAGAGCCTTAAGATAGGGGTTTCACCAATGTGTTTTTTGGTGAGAAACCTTCTATTTCAAGGTTCTGTGCGTTTTCAGACAAGTACAATATGTATTTATAGTGTTTCTGATGAAATCCCTCCTTTTAATGCATTTTCTCACAGAAAACGAGTCTCTCGCCATGGGAACATGGCTTTTTTGAAAAAGCATATTCTGGTCGAGAAATCGTGTTTTAAGCAATAAAAACGACTCCCGGCCTTATTTAGTTCACATTTGTACTTTTGGTAAGCTAGCCCGTATTCATAACGCACTAAACCTTTTTATCGCGTTAAACGCCTTTTCTCGACGAGAAAAGCACAATTTCATCAAAAACAAACAAAACAAGAAAAATGAATCTATTCAACAAGTCTGCAACACGTCCTTAAGAGTTACATGATTTCACCCAATGTCAATGTGTAATTTCTCCAGTTCTGATCATTTTTTAGGTTGTTTTGGTAGCTTGGTCAATGCCAAAACACAGTGAGATCTTTTTATGGCTTTAAACGCGTTTTCTCCTCGAGAGAAACATTATTTCACTAAAAACGTTATAGTTTAAACATGCCTGTTTGTACATGTGTGCAAACACTCAGAGCCTTAAGATAGGGGTTTCACCAATGTGTTTTTTGGTGAGAAACCTTCTATTTCAAGGTTCTGTGCGTTTTCAGACAAGTACAATATGTATTTATAGTGTTTCTGATGAAATCCCTCCTTTTAATGCATTTTCTCACAGAAAACGAGTCTCTCGCCATGGGAACATGGCTTTTTTGAAAAAGCATATTCTGGTCGAGAAATCGTGTTTTAAGCAATAAAAACGACTCCCGGCCTTATTTAGTTCACATTTGTACTTTTGGTAAGCTAGCCCGTATTCATAACGCACTAAACCTTTTTATCGCGTTAAACGCCTTTTCTCGACGAGAAAAGCACAATTTCATCAAAAACAAACAAAACAAGAAAAATGAATCTATTCAACAAGTCTGCAACACGTCCTTAAGAGTTACATGATTTCACCCAATGTCAATGTGTAATTTCTCCAGTTCTGATCATTTTTTAGGTTGTTTTGGTAGCTTGGTCAATGCCAAAACACAGTGAGATCTTTTTATGGCTTTAAACGCGTTTTCTCCTCGAGAGAAACATGATTTCACTAAAAACGTTATAGTTTAAACATGCCTGTTTGTACATGTGTGCAAACACTCAGAGCCTTAAGATAGGGGTTTCACCAATGTGTTTTTTGGTGAGAAACCTTCTATTTCAAGGTTCTGTGCGTTTTCAGACAAGTACAATATGTATTTATAGTGTTTCTGATGAAATCCCTCCTTTTAATGCATTTTCTCACAGAAAACGAGTCTCTCGCCATGGGAACATGGCTTTTTTGAAAAAGCATATTCTGGTCGAGAAATCGTGTTTTAAGCAATAAAAACGACTCCCGGCCTTATTTAGTTCACATTTGTACTTTTGGTAAGCTAGCCCGTATTCATAACGCACTAAACCTTTTTATCGCGTTAAACGCCTTTTCTCGACGAGAAAAGCACAATTTCATCAAAAACAAACAAAACAAGAAAAATGAATCTATTCAACAAGTCTGCAACACGTCCTTAAGAGTTACATGATTTCACCCAATGTCAATGTGTAATTTCTCCAGTTCTGATCATTTTTTAGGTTGTTTTGGTAGCTTGGTCAATGCCAAAACACAGTGAGATCTTTTTATGGCTTTAAACGCGTTTTCTCCTCGAGAGAAACATGATTTCACTAAAAACGTTATAGTTTAAACATGCCTGTTTGTACATGTGTGCAAACACTCAGAGCCTTAAGATAGGGGTTTCACCAATGTGTTTTTTGGTGAGAAACCTTCTATTTCAAGGTTCTGTGCGTTTTCAGACAAGTACAATATGTATTTATAGTGTTTCTGATGAAATCCCTCCTTTTAATGCATTTTCTCACAGAAAACGAGTCTCTCGCCATGGGAACATGGCTTTTTTGAAAAAGCATATTCTGGTCGAGAAATCGTGTTTTAAGCAATAAAAACGACTCCCGGCCTTATTTAGTTCACATTTGTACTTTTGGTAAGCTAGCCCGTATTCATAACGCACTAAACCTTTTTATCGCGTTAAACGCCTTTTCTCGACGAGAAAAGCACAATTTCATCAAAAACAAACAAAACAAGAAAAATGAATCTATTCAACAAGTCTGCAACACGTCCTTAAGAGTTACATGATTTCACCCAATGTCAATGTGTAATTTCTCCAGTTCTGATCATTTTTTAGGTTGTTTTGGTAGCTTGGTCAATGCCAAAACACAGTGAGATCTTTTTATGGCTTTAAACGCGTTTTCTCCTCGAGAGAAACATGATTTCACTAAAAACGTTATAGTTTAAACATGCCTGTTTGTACATGTGTGCAAACACTCAGAGCCTTAAGATAGGGGTTTCACCAATGTGTTTTTTGGTGAGAAACCTTCTATTTCAAGGTTCTGTGCGTTTTCAGACAAGTACAATATGTATTTATAGTGTTTCTGATGAAATCCCTCCTTTTAATGCATTTTCTCACAGAAAACGAGTCTCTCGCCATGGGAACATGGCTTTTTTGAAAAAGCATATTCTGGTCGAGAAATCGTGTTTTAAGCAATAAAAACGACTCCCGGCCTTATTTAGTTCACATTTGTACTTTTGGTAAGCTAGCCCGTATTCATAACGCACTAAACCTTTTTATCGCGTTAAACGCCTTTTCTCGACGAGAAAAGCACAATTTCATCAAAAACAAACAAAACAAGAAAAATGAATCTATTCAACAAGTCTGCAACACGTCCTTAAGAGTTACATGATTTCACCCAATGTCAATGTGTAATTTCTCCAGTTCTGATCATTTTTTAGGTTGTTGGTAGCTTGGTCAATGCCAAAACACAGTGAGATCTTTTTATGGCTTTAAACGCGTTTTCTCCTCGAGAGAAACATGATTTCACTAAAAACGTTATAGTTTAAACATGCCTGTTTGTACATGTGTGCAAACACTCAGAGCCTTAAGATAGGGGTTTCACCAATGTGTTTTTTGGTGAGAAACCTTCTATTTCAAGGTTTTGTGCGTTTTCAGACAAGTACAATATGTATTTATAGTGTTTCTGATGAAATCCCTCCTTTTAATGCATTTTCTCACAGAAAACGAGTCTCTCGCCATGGGAACATGGCTTTTTTGAAAAAGCATATTCTGGTCGAGAAATCGTGTTTTAAGCAATAAAAACGACTCCCGGCCTTATTTAGTTCACATTTGTACTTTTGGTAAGCTAGCCCGTATTCATAACGCACTAAACCTTTTTATCGCGTTAAACGCCTTTTCTCGACGAGAAAAGCACAATTTCATCAAAAACAAACAAAACAAGAAAAATGAATCTATTCAACAAGTCTGCAACACGTCCTTAAGAGTTACATGATTTCACCCAATGTCAATGTGTAATTTCTCCAGTTCTGATCATTTTTTAGGTTGTTTTGGTAGCTTGGTCAATGCCAAAACACAGTGAGATCTTTTTATGGCTTTAAACGCGTTTTCTCCTCGAGAGAAACATGATTTCACTAAAAACGTTATAGTTTAAACATGCCTGTTTGTACATGTGTGCAAACACTCAGAGCCTTAAGATAGGGGTTTCACCAATGTGTTTTTTGGTGAGAAACCTTCTATTTCAAGGTTCTGTGCGTTTTCAGACAAGTACAATATGTATTTATAGTGTTTCTGATGAAATCCCTCCTTTTAATGCATTTTCTCACAGAAAACGAGTCTCTCGCCATGGGAACATGGCTTTTTTGAAAAAGCATATTCTGGTCGAGAAATCGTGTTTTAAGCAATAAAAACGACTCCCGGCCTTATTTAGTTCACATTTGTACTTTTGGTAAGCTAGCCCGTATTCATAACGCACTAAACCTTTTTATCGCGTTAAACGCCTTTTCTCGACGAGAAAAGCACAATTTCATCAAAAACAAACAAAACAAGAAAAATGAATCTATTCAACAAGTCTGCAACACGTCCTTAAGAGTTACATGATTTCACCCAATGTCAATGTGTAATTTCTCCAGTTCTGATCATTTTTTAGGTTGTTTTGGTAGCTTGGTCAATGCCAAAACACAGTGAGATCTTTTTATGGCTTTAAACGCGTTTTCTCCTCGAGAGAAACATGATTTCACTAAAAACGTTATAGTTTAAACATGCCTGTTTGTACATGTGTGCAAACACTCAGAGCCTTAAGATAGGGGTTTCACCAATGTGTTTTTTGGTGAGAAACCTTCTATTTCAAGGTTCTGTGCGTTTTCAGACAAGTTACAATATGTATTTATAGTGTTTCTGATGAAATCCCTCCTTTTAATGCATTTTCTCACAGAAAACGAGTCTCTCGCCATGGGAACATGGCTTTTTTGAAAAAGCATTTTCTGGTCGAGAAATCGTGTTTTAAGCAATAAAAACGACTCCCGGCCTTATTTAGTTCACATTTGTACTTTTGGTAAGCTAGCCCGTATTCATAACGCACTAAACCTTTTTATCGCGTTAAACGCCTTTTCTCGACGAGAAAAGCACAATTTCATCAAAAACAAACAAAACAAGAAAAATGAATCTATTCAACAAGTCTGCAACACGTCCTTAAGAGTTACATGATTTCACCCAATGTCAATGTGTAATTTCTCCAGTTCTGATCATTTTTTAGGTTGTTTTGGTAGCTTGGTCAATGCCAAAACACAGTGAGATCTTTTTATGGCTTTAAACGCGTTTTCTCCTCGAGAGAAACATGATTTCACTAAAAACGTTATAGTTTAAACATGCCTGTTTGTACATGTGTGCAAACACTCAGAGCCTTAAGATAGGGGTTTCACCAATGTGTTTTTTGGTGAGAAACCTTCTATTTCAAGGTTCTGTGCGTTTTCAGACAAGTACAATATGTATTTATAGTGTTTCTGATGAAATCCCTCCTTTTAATGCATTTTCTCACAGAAAACGAGTCTCTCGCCATGGGAACATGGCTTTTTTGAAAAAGCATATTCTGGTCGAGAAATCGTGTTTTAAGCAATAAAAACGACTCCCGGCCTTATTTAGTTCACATTTGTACTTTTGGTAAGCTAGCCCGTATTCATAACGCACTAAACCTTTTTATCGCGTTAAACGCCTTTTCTCGACGAGAAAAGCACAATTTCATCAAAAACAAACAAAACAAGAAAAATGAATCTATTCAACAAGTCTGCAACACGTCCTTAAGAGTTACATGATTTCACCCAATGTCAATGTGTAATTTCTCCAGTTCTGATCATTTTTTAGGTTGTTTTGGTAGCTTGGTCAATGCCAAAACACAGTGAGATCTTTTTATGGCTTTAAACGCGTTTTCTCCTCGAGAGAAACATGATTTCACTAAAAACGTTATAGTTTAAACATGCCTGTTTGTACATGTGTGCAAACACTCAGAGCCTTAAGATAGGGGTTTCACCAATGTGTTTTTTGGTGAGAAACCTTCTATTTCAAGGTTCTGTGCGTTTTCAGACAAGTACAATATGTATTTATAGTGTTTCTGATGAAATCCCTCCTTTTAATGCATTTTCTCACAGAAAACGAGTCTCTCGCCATGGGAACATGGCTTTTTTGAAAAAGCATATTCTGGTCGAGAAATCGTGTTTTAAGCAATAAAAACGACTCCCGGCCTTATTTAGTTCACATTTGTACTTTTGGTAAGCTAGCCCGTATTCATAACGCACTAAACCTTTTTATCGCGTTAAACGCCTTTTCTCGACGAGAAAAGCACAATTTCATCAAAAACAAACAAAACAAGAAAAATGAATCTATTCAACAAGTCTGCAACACGTCCTTAAGAGTTACATGATTTCACCCAATGTCAATGTGTAATTTCTCCAGTTCTGATCATTTTTTAGGTTGTTGGTAGCTTGGTCAATGCCAAAACACAGTGAGATCTTTTTATGGCTTTAAACGCGTTTTCTCCTCGAGAGAAACATGATTTCACTAAAAACGTTATAGTTTAAACATGCCTGTTTGTACATGTGTGCAAACACTCAGAGCCTTAAGATAGGGGTTTCACCAATGTGTTTTTTGGTGAGAAACCTTCTATTTCAAGGTTCTGTGCGTTTTCAGACAAGTACAATATGTATTTATAGTGTTTCTGATGAAATCCCTCCTTTTAATGCATTTTCTCACAGAAAACGAGTCTCTCGCCATGGGAACATGGCTTTTTTGAAAAAGCATATTCTGGTCGAGAAATCGTGTTTTAAGCAATAAAAACGACTCCCGGCCTTATTTAGTTCACATTTGTACTTTTGGTAAGCTAGCCCGTATTCATAACGCACTAAACCTTTTTATCGCGTTAAACGCCTTTTCTCGACGAGAAAAGCACAATTTCATCAAAAACAAACAAAACAAGAAAAATGAATCTATTCAACAAGTCTGCAACACGTCCTTAAGAGTTACATGATTTCACCCAATGTCAATGTGTAATTTCTCCAGTTCTGATCATTTTTTAGGTTGTTGGTAGCTTGGTCAATGCCAAAACACAGTGAGATCTTTTTATGGCTTTAAACGCGTTTTCTCCTCGAGAGAAACATGATTTCACTAAAAACGTTATAGTTTAAACATGCCTGTTTGTACATGTGTGCAAACACTCAGAGCCTTAAGATAGGGGTTTCACCAATGTGTTTTTTGGTGAGAAACCTTCTATTTCAAGGTTCTGTGCGTTTTCAGACAAGTACAATATGTATTTATAGTGTTTCTGATGAAATCCCTCCTTTTAATGCATTTTCTCACAGAAAACGAGTCTCTCGCCATGGGAACATGGCTTTTTTGAAAAAGCATATTCTGGTCGAGAAATCGTGTTTTAAGCAATAAAAACGACTCCCGGCCTTATTTAGTTCACATTTGTACTTTTGGTAAGCTAGCCCGTATTCATAACGCACTAAACCTTTTTATCGCGTTAAACGCCTTTTCTCGACGAGAAAAGCACAATTTCATCAAAAACAAACAAAACAAGAAAAATGAATCTATTCAACAAGTCTGCAACACGTCCTTAAGAGTTACATGATTTCACCCAATGTCAATGTGTAATTTCTCCAGTTCTGATCATTTTTTAGGTTGTTTTGGTAGCTTGGTCAATGCCAAAACACAGTGAGATCTTTTTATGGCTTTAAACGCGTTTTCTCCTCGAGAGAAACATGATTTCACTAAAAACGTTATAGTTTAAACATGCCTGTTTGTACATGTGTGCAAACACTCAGAGCCTTAAGATAGGGGTTTCACCAATGTGTTTTTTGGTGAGAAACCTTCTATTTCAAGGTTCTGTGCGTTTTCAGACAAGTACAATATGTATTTATAGTGTTTCTGATGAAATCCCTCCTTTTAATGCATTTTCTCACAGAAAACGAGTCTCTCGCCATGGGAACATGGCTTTTTTGAAAAAGCATATTCTGGTCGAGAAATCGTGTTTTAAGCAATAAAAACGACTCCCGGCCTTATTTAGTTCACATTTGTACTTTTGGTAAGCTAGCCCGTATTCATAACGCACTAAACCTTTTTATCGCGTTAAACGCCTTTTCTCGACGAGAAAAGCACAATTTCATCAAAAACAAACAAAACAAGAAAAATGAATCTATTCAACAAGTCTGCAACACGTCCTTAAGAGTTACATGATTTCACCCAATGTCAATGTGTAATTTCTCCAGTTCTGATCATTTTTTAGGTTGTTTTGGTAGCTTGGTCAATGCCAAAACACAGTGAGATCTTTTTATGGCTTTAAACGCGTTTTCTCCTCGAGAGAAACATGATTTCACTAAAAACGTTATAGTTTAAACATGCCTGTTTGTACATGTGTGCAAACACTCAGAGCCTTAAGATAGGGGTTTCACCAATGTGTTTTTTGGTGAGAAACCTTCTATTTCAAGGTTCTGTGCGTTTTCAGACAAGTACAACATGTATTTATAGTGTTTCTGATGAAATCCCTCCTTTTAATGCATTTTCTCACAGAAAACGAGTCTCTCGCCATGGGAACATGGCTTTTTTGAAAAAGCATTTTCTGGTCGAGAAATCGTGTTTTAAGCAATAAAAACGACTCCCGGCCTTATTTGGTTCACATTTGTACTTTTGGTAAGCTAGCCCGTATTCATAACGCACTAAACCTTTTTATCGCGTTAAACGCCTTTTCTCGACGAGAAAAGCACAATTTCATCAAAAACAAACAAAACAAGAAAAATGAATCTATTCAACAAGTCTGCAACACGTCCTTAAGAGTTACATGATTTCACCCAATGTCAATGTGTAATTTCTCCAGTTCTGATCATTTTTTAGGTTGTTGGTAGCTTGGTCAATGCCAAAACACAGTGAGATCTTTTTATGGCTTTAAACGCGTTTTCTCCTCGAGAGAAACATGATTTCACTAAAAACGTTATAGTTTAAACATGCCTGTTTGTACATGTGTGCAAACACTCAGAGCCTTAAGATAGGGGTTTCACCAATGTGTTTTTTGGTGAGAAACCTTCTATTTCAAGGTTCTGTGCGTTTTCAGACAAGTACAATATGTATTTATAGTGTTTCTGATGAAATCCCTCCTTTTAATGCATTTTCTCACAGAAAACGAGTCTCTCGCCATGGGAACATGGCTTTTTTGAAAAAGCATTTTCTGGTCGAGAAATCGTGTTTTAAGCAATAAAAACGACTCCCGGCCTTATTTAGTTCACATTTGTACTTTTGGTAAGCTAGCCCGTATTCATAACGCACTAAACCTTTTTATCGCGTTAAACGCCTTTTCTCGACGAGAAAAGCACAATTTCATCAAAAACAAACAAAACAAGAAAAATGAATCTATTCAACAAGTCTGCAACACGTCCTTAAGAGTTACATGATTTCACCCAATGTCAATGTGTAATTTCTCCAGTTCTGATCATTTTTTAGGTTGTTGGTAGCTTGGTCAATGCCAAAACACATGCCTGTTTGTACATGTGTGCAAACACTCAGAGCCTTAAGATAGGGGTTTCACCAATGTGTTTTTTGGTGAGAAACCTTCTATTTCAAGGTTCTGTGCGTTTTCAGACAAGTACAACATGTATTTATAGTGTTTCTGATGAAATCCCTCCTTTTAATGCATTTTCTCACAGAAAACGAGTCTCTCGCCATGGGAACGTGGCTTTTTTGAAAAAGCATTTTCTGGTCGAGAAATCGTGTTTTAAGCAATAAAAACGACTCCCGGCCTTATTTGGTTCACATTTGTACTTTTGGTAAGCTAGCCCGTATTCATAACGCACTAAACCTTTTTATCGCGTTAAACGCCTTTTCTCGACGAGAAAAGCACAATTTCATCAAAAACAAACAAAACAAGAAAAATGAATCTATTCAACAAGTCTGCAACACGTCCTTAAGAGTTACATGATTTCACCCAATGTCAATGTGTAATTTCTCCAGTTCTGATCATTTTTTAGGTTGTTGGTAGCTTGGTCAATGCCAAAACACAGTGAGATCTTTTTATGGCTTTAAACGCGTTTTCTCCTCGAGAGAAACATGATTTCACTAAAAACGTTATAGTTTAAACATGCCTGTTTGTACATGTGTGCAAACACTCAGAGCCTTAAGATAGGGGTTTCACCAATGTGTTTTTTGGTGAGAAACCTTCTATTTCAAGGTTCTGTGCGTTTTCAGACAAGTACAATATGTATTTATAGTGTTTCTGATGAAATCCCTCCTTTTAATGCATTTTCTCACAGAAAACGAGTCTCTCGCCATGGGAACATGGCTTTTTTGAAAAAGCATATTCTGGTCGAGAAATCGTGTTTTAAGCAATAAAAACGACTCCCGGCCTTATTTAGTTCACATTTGTACTTTTGGTAAGCTAGCCCGTATTCATAACGCACTAAACCTTTTTATCGCGTTAAACGCCTTTTCTCGACGAGAAAAGCACAATTTCATCAAAAACAAACAAAACAAGAAAAATGAATCTATTCAAGAAGTCTGCAACACGTCCTTAAGAGTTACATGATTTCACCCAATGTCAATGTGTAATTTCTCCAGTTCTGATCATTTTTTAGGTTGTTGGTAGCTTGGTCAATGCCAAAACACAGTGAGATCTTTTTATGGCTTTAAACGCGTTTTCTCATCGAGAGAAACATGATTTCACTAAAAACGTTATAGTTTAAACATGCCTGTTTGTACATGTGTGCAAACACTCAGAGCCTTAAGATAGGGGTTTCACCAATGTGTTTTTTGGTGAGAAACCTTCTATTTCAAGGTTCTGTGCGTTTTCAGACAAGTACAATATGTATTTATAGTGTTTCTGATGAAATCCCTCCTTTTAATGCATTTTCTCACAGAAAACGAGTCTCTCGCCATGGGAACATGGCTTTTTTGAAAAAGCATTTTCTGGTCGAGAAATCGTGTTTTAAGCAATAAAAACGACTCCCGGCCTTATTTAGTTCACATTTGTACTTTTGGTAAGCTAGCCCGTATTCATAACGCACTAAACCTTTTTATCGCGTTAAACGCCTTTTGTCGACGAGAAAAGCACAATTTCATCTAAAACAAACAAAACAAGAAAAATGAATCTATTCAACAAGTCTGCAACACGTCCTTAAGAGTTACATGATTTCACCCAATGTCAATGTGTAATTTCTCCAGTTCTGATCATTTTTTAGGTTGTTTTGGTAGCTTGGTCAATGCCAAAACACAGTGAGATCTTTTTATGGCTTTAAACGCGTTTTCTCCTCGAGAGAAACATGATTTCACTAAAAACGTTATAGTTTAAACATGCCTGTTTGTACATGTGTGCAAACACTCAGAGCCTTAAGATAGGGGTTTCACCAATGTGTTTTTTGGTGAGAAACCTTCTATTTCAAGGTTCTGTGCGTTTTCAGACAAGTACAATATGTATTTATAGTGTTTCTGATGAAATCCCTCCTTTTAATGCATTTTCTCACAGAAAACGAGTCTCTCGCCATGGGAACATGGCTTTTTTGAAAAAGCATTTTCTGGTCGAGAAATCGTGTTTTAAGCAATAAAAACGACTCCCGGCCTTATTTGGTTCACATTTGTACTTTTGGTAAGCTAGCCCGTATTCATAACGCACTAAACCTTTTTATCGCGTTAAACGCCTTTTCTCGACGAGAAAAGCACAATTTCATCAAAAACAAACAAAACAAGAAAAATGAATCTATTCAACAAGTCTGCAACACGTCCTTAAGAGTTAC
This sequence comes from Lampris incognitus, assembly GCF_029633865.1. Classification (NCBI taxonomy): domain Eukaryota; kingdom Metazoa; phylum Chordata; class Actinopteri; order Lampriformes; family Lampridae; genus Lampris; species Lampris incognitus. The sequence continues at coordinate 44,704,165 of NC_079227.1, forward strand.
ATGATTTCACCCAATGTCAATGTGTAATTTCTCCAGTTCTGATCATTTTTTAGGTGGTTGGTAGCTTGGTCAATGCCAAAACACAGTGAGATCTTTTTATGGCTTTAAACGCGTTTTCTCCTCGAGAGAAACATGATTTCACTAAAAACGTTATAGTTTAAACATGCCTGTTTGTACATGTGTGCAAACACTCAGAGCCTTAAGATAGGGGTTTCACCAATGTGTTTTTTGGTGAGAAACCTTCTATTTCAAGGTTTTGTGCGTTTTCAGACAAGTATATATGTATTTATAGTGTTTCTGATGAAATCCCTCCTTTTAATGCATTTTCTCACAGAAAACGAGTCTCTCGCCATGGGAACATGGCTTTTTTGAAAAAGCATATTCTGGTCGAGAAATCGTGTTTTAAGCAATAAAAACGACTCCCGGCCTTATTTAGTTCACATTTGTACTTTTGGTAAGCTAGCCCGTATTCATAACGCACTAAACCTTTTTATCGCGTTAAACGCCTTTTCTCGACGAGAAAAGCACAATTTCATCAAAAACAAACAAAACAAGAAAAATGAATCTATTCAACAAGTCTGCAACACGTCCTTAAGAGTTACATGATTTCACCCAATGTCAATGTGTAAATTCTCCAGTTCTGATCATTTTTTAGGTGGTTGGTAGCTTGGTCAATGCCAAAACACAGTGAGATCTTTTTATGGCTTTAAACGCGTTTTCTCCTCGAGAGAAACATGATTTCACTAAAAACGTTATAGTTTAAACATGCCTGTTTGTACATGTGTGCAAACACTCAGAGCCTTAAGATAGGGGTTTCACCAATGTGTTTTTTGGTGAGAAACCTTCTATTTCAAGGTTTTGTGCGTTTTCAGACAAGTACAATATGTATTTATAGTGTTTCTGATGAAATCCCTCCTTTTAATGCATTTTCTCACAGAAAACGAGTCTCTCGCCATGGGAACATGGCTTTTTTGAAAAAGCATATTCTGGTCGAGAAATCGTGTTTTAAGCAATAAAAACGACTCCCGGCCTTATTTAGTTCACATTTGTACTTTTGGTAAGCTAGCCCGTATTCATAACGCACTAAACCTTTTTATCGCGTTAAACGCCTTTTCTCGACGAGAAAAGCACAATTTCATCAAAAACAAACAAAACAAGAAAAATGAATCTATTCAAGAAGTCTGCAACACGTCCTTAAGAGTTACATGATTTCACCCAATGTCAATGTGTAATTTCTCCAGTTCTGATCATTTTTTAGGTTGTTGGTAGCTTGGTCAATGCCAAAACACAGTGAGATCTTTTTATGGCTTTAAACGCGTTTTCTCCTCGAGAGAAACATGATTTCACTAAAAACGTTATAGTTTAAACATGCCTGTTTGTACATGTGTGCAAACACTCAGAGCCTTAAGATAGGGGTTTCACCAATGTGTTTTTTGGTGAGAAACCTTCTATTTCAAGGTTCTGTGCGTTTTCAGACAAGTACAATATGTATTTATAGTGTTTCTGATGAAATCCCTCCTTTTAATGCATTTTCTCACAGAAAACGAGTCTCTCGCCATGGGAACATGGCTTTTTTGAAAAAGCATATTCTGGTCGAGAAATCGTGTTTTAAGCAATAAAAACGACTCCCGGCCTTATTTAGTTCACATTTGTACTTTTGGTAAGCTAGCCCGTATTCATAACGCACTAACACTTTTGTCGCTTTAAACGCCTTTTCGCGACGAGAAAAGCACAATTTCATCAAAAACAAACAAAACAAGAAAAATGAATCTATTCAACAAGTCTGCAACACGTCCTTAAGAGTTACATGATTTCACCCAATGTCAATGTGTAATTTCTCCAGTTCTGATCATTTTTTAGGTTGTTGGTAGCTTGGTCAATGCCAAAACACAGTGAGATCTTTTTATGGCTTTAAACGCGTTTTCTCCTCGAGAAAAACATGATTTCACTAAAAACGTTATAGTTTAAACATGCCTGTTTGTACATGTGTGCAAACACTCAGAGCCTTAAGATAGGGGTTTCACCAATGTGTTTTTTGGTGAGAAACCTTCTATTTCAAGGTTCTGTGCGTTTTCAGACAAGTACAATATGTATTTATAGTGTTTCTGATGAAATCCCTCCTTTTAATGCATTTTCTCACAGAAAACGAGTCTCTCGCCATGGGAACATGGCTTTTTTGAAAAAGCATATTCTGGTCGAGAAATCGTGTTTTAAGCAATAAAAACGACTCCCGGCCTTATTTAGTTCACATTTGTACTTTTGGTAAGCTAGCCCGTATTCATAACGCACTAAACCTTTTTATCGCGTTAAACGCCTTTTCTCGACGAGAAAAGCACAATTTCATCAAAAACAAACAAAACAAGAAAAATGAATCTATTCAACAAGTCTGCAACACGTCCTTAAGAGTTACATGATTTCACCCAATGTCAATGTGTAATTTCTCCAGTTCTGATCATTTTTTAGGTTGTTGGTAGCTTGGTCAATGCCAAAACACAGTGAGATCTTTTTATGGCTTTAAACGCGTTTTCACCTCGAGAGAAACATGATTTCACTAAAAAATTTACAGTTTAAACATGCCTGTTTGTACATGTGTGCAAACACTCAGAGCCTTAAGATAGGGGTTTCACCAATGTGTTTTTTGGTGAGAAACCTTCTATTTCAAGGTTCTGTGCGTTTTCAGACAAGTACAATATGTATTTATAGTGTTTCTGATGAAATCCCTCCTTTTAATGCATTTTCTCACAGAAAACGAGTCTCTCGCCATGGGAACATGGCTTTTTTGAAAAAGCATATTCTGGTCGAGAAATCGTGTTTTAAGCAATAAAAACGACTCCCGGCCTTATTTGGTTCACATTTGTACTTTTGGTAAGCTAGCCCGTATTCATAACGCACTAAACCTTTTTATCGCGTTAAACGCCTTTTCTCGACGAGAAAAGCACAATTTCATCAAAAACAAACAAAACAAGAAAAATGAATCTATTCAACAAGTCTGCAACACGTCCTTAAGAGTTACATGATTTCACCCAATGTCAATGTGTAATTTCTCCAGTTCTGATCATTTTTTAGGTTGTTGGTAGCTTGGTCAATGCCAAAACACAGTGAGATCTTTTTATGACTTTAAACGCGTTTTCTCCTCGAGAGAAACATGATTTCACTAAAAACGTTATAGTTTAAACATGCCTGTTTGTACATGTGTGCAAACACTCAGAGCCTTAAGATAGGGGTTTCACCAATGTGTTTTTTGGTGAGAAACCTTCTATTTCAAGGTTCTGTGCGTTTTCAGACAAGTACAATATGTATTTATAGTGTTTCTGATGAAATCCCTCCTTTTAATGCATTTTCTCACAGAAAACGAGTCTCTCGCCATGGGAACATGGCTTTTTTGAAAAAGCATATTCTGGTCGAGAAATCGTGTTTTAAGCAATAAAAACGACTCCCGGCCTTATTTGGTTCACATTTGTACTTTTGGTAAGCTAGCCCGTATTCATAACGCACTAAACCTTTTTATCGCGTTAAACGCCTTTTCTCGACGAGAAAAGCACAATTTCATCAAAAACAAACAAAACAAGAAAAATGAATCTATTCAACAAGTCTGCAACACGTCCTTAAGAGTTACATGATTTCACCCAATGTCCATGTGTAATTTCTCCAGTTCTGATCATTTTTTAGGTTGTTGGTAGCTTGGTCAATGCCAAAACACAGTGAGATCTTTTTATGGCTTTAAACGCGTTTTCTCCTCGAGAGAAACATGATTTCACTAAAAACGTTATAGTTTAAACATGCCTGTTTGTACATGTGTGCAAACACTCAGAGCCTTAAGATAGGGGTTTCACCAATGTGTTTTTTGGTGAGAAACCTTCTATTTCAAGGTTCTGTGCGTTTTCAGACAAGTACAATATGTATTTATAGTGTTTCTGATGAAATCCCTCCTTTTAATGCATTTTCTCACAGAAAACGAGTCTCTCGCCATGGGAACATGGCTTTTTTGAAAAAGCATATTCTGGTCGAGAAATCGTGTTTTAAGCAATAAAAACGACTCCCGGCCTTATTTGGTTCACATTTGTACTTTTGGTAAGCTAGCCCGTATTCATAACGCACTAAACCTTTTTATCGCGTTAAACGCCTTTTCTCGACGAGAAAAGCACAATTTCATCAAAAACAAACAAAACAAGAAAAATGAATCTATTCAACAAGTCTGCAACACGTCCTTAAGAGTTACATGATTTCACCCAATGTCCATGTGTAATTTCTCCAGTTCTGATCATTTTTTAGGTTGTTGGTAGCTTGGTCAATGCCAAAACACAGTGAGATCTTTTTATGGCTTTAAACGCGTTTTCTCCTCGAGAGAAACATGATTTCACTAAAAACGTTATAGTTTAAACATGCCTGTTTGTACATGTGTGCAAACACTCAGAGCCTTAAGATAGGGGTTTCACCAATGTGTTTTTTGGTGAGAAACCTTCTATTTCAAGGTTTTGTGCGTTTTCAGACAAGTACAATATGTATTTATAGTGTTTCTGATGAAATCCCTCCTTTTAATGCATTTTCTCACAGAAAACGAGTCTCTCGCCATGGGAACATGGCTTTTTTGAAAAAGCATATTCTGGTCGAGAAATCGTGTTTTAAGCAATAGAAACGACTCCCGGCCTTATTTAGTTCACATTTGTACTTTTGGTAAGCTAGCCCGTATTCATAACGCACTAAACCTTTTTATCGCGTTAAACGCCTTTTCTCGACGAGAAAAGCACAATTTCATCAAAAACAAACAAAACAAGAAAAATGAATCTATTCAAGAAGTCTGCAACACGTCCTTAAGAGTTACATGATTTCACCCAATGTCAATGTGTAATTTCTCCAGTTCTGATCATTTTTTAGGTTGTTGGTAGCTTGGTCAATGCCAAAACACAGTGAGATCTTTTTATGGCTTTAAACGCGTTTTCTCCTCGAGAGAAACATGATTTCACTAAAAAATTTATAGTTTAAACATGCCTGTTTGTACATGTGTGCAAACACTCAGAGCCTTAAGATAGGGGTTTCACCAATGTGTTTTTTGGTGAGAAACCTTCTATTTCAAGGTTCTGTGCGTTTTCAGACAAGTACAATATGTATTTATAGTGTTTCTGATGAAATCCCTCCTTTTAATGCATTTTCTCACAGAAAACGAGTCTCTCGCCATGGGAACATGGCTTTTTTGAAAAAGCATATTCTGGTCGAGAAATCGTGTTTTAAGCAATAAAAACGACTCCCGGCCTTATTTGGTTCACATTTGTACTTTTGGTAAGCTAGCCCGTATTCATAACGCACTAAACCTTTTTATCGCGTTAAACGCCTTTTCTCGACGAGAAAAGCACAATTTCATCAAAAACAAACAAAACAAGAAAAATGAATCTATTCAACAAGTCTGCAACACGTCCTTAAGAGTTACATGATTTCACCCAATGTCAATGTGTAATTTCTCCAGTTCTGATCATTTTTTAGGTTGTTGGTAGCTTGGTCAATGCCAAAACACAGTGAGATCTTTTTATGACTTTAAACACGTTTTCTCCTCGAGAGAAACATGATTTCACTAAAAACGTTATAGTTTAAACATGCCTGTTTGTACATGTGTGCAAACACTCAGAGCCTTAAGATAGGGGTTTCACCAATGTGTTTTTTGGTGAGAAACCTTCTATTTCAAGGTTCTGTGCGTTTTCAGACAAGTACAATATGTATTTATAGTGTTTCTGATGAAATCCCTCCTTTTAATGCATTTTCTCACAGAAAACGAGTCTCTCGCCATGGGAACATGGCTTTTTTGAAAAAGCATATTCTGGTCGAGAAATCGTGTTTTAAGCAATAAAAACGACTCCCGGCCTTATTTGGTTCACATTTGTACTTTTGGTAAGCTAGCCCGTATTCATAACGCACTAAACCTTTTTATCGCGTTAAACGCCTTTTCTCGACGAGAAAAGCACAATTTCATCAAAAACAAACAAAACAAGAAAAATGAATCTATTCAACAAGTCTGCAACACGTCCTTAAGAGTTACATGATTTCACCCAATGTCCATGTGTAATTTCTCCAGTTCTGATCATTTTTTAGGTTGTTGGTAGCTTGGTCAATGCCAAAACACAGTGAGATCTTTTTATGGCTTTAAACGCGTTTTCTCCTCGAGAGAAACATGATTTCACTAAAAACGTTATAGTTTAAACATGCCTGTTTGTACATGTGTGCAAACACTCAGAGCCTTAAGATAGGGCTTTCACCAATGTGTTTTTTGGTGAGAAACCTTCTATTTCAAGGTTCTGTGCGTTTTCAGACAAGTACAATATGTATTTATAGTGTTTCTGATGAAATCCCTCCTTTTAATGCATTTTCTCACAGAAAACGAGTCTCTCGCCATGGGAACATGGCTTTTTTGAAAAAGCATATTCTGGTCGAGAAATCGTGTTTTAAGCAATAAAAACGACTCCCGGCCTTATTTGGTTCACATTTGTACTTTTGGTAAGCTAGCCCGTATTCATAACGCACTAAACCTTTTTATCGCGTTAAACGCCTTTTCTCGACGAGAAAAGCACAATTTCATCAAAAACAAACAAAACAAGAAAAATGAATCTATTCAACAAGTCTGCAACACGTCCTTAAGAGTTACATGATTTCACCCAATGTCCATGTGTAATTTCTCCAGTTCTGATCATTTTTTAGGTTGTTGGTAGCTTGGTCAATGCCAAAACACAGTGAGATCTTTTTATGGCTTTAAACGCGTTTTCTCCTCGAGAGAAACATGATTTCACTAAAAACGTTATAGTTTAAACATGCCTGTTTGTACATGTGTGCAAACACTCAGAGCCTTAAGATAGGGGTTTCACCAATGTGTTTTTTGGTGAGAAACCTTCTATTTCAAGGTTCTGTGCGTTTTCAGACAAGTACAATATGTATTTATAGTGTTTCTGATGAAATCCCTCCTTTTAATGCATTTTCTCACAGAAAACGAGTCTCTCGCCATGGGAACATGGCTTTTTTGAAAAAGCATATTCTGGTCGAGAAATCGTGTTTTAAGCAATAAAAACGACTCCCGGCCTTATTTGGTTCACATTTGTACTTTTGGTAAGCTAGCCCGTATTCATAACGCACTAAACCTTTTTATCGCGTTAAACGCCTTTTCTCGACGAGAAAAGCACAATTTCATCAAAAACAAACAAAACAAGAAAAATGAATCTATTCAACAAGTCTGCAACACGTCCTTAAGAGTTACATGATTTCACCCAATGTCCATGTGTAATTTCTCCAGTTCTGATCATTTTTTAGGTTGTTGGTAGCTTGGTCAATGCCAAAACACAGTGAGATCTTTTTATGGCTTTAAACGCGTTTTCTCCTCGAGAGAAACATGATTTCACTAAAAACGTTATAGTTTAAACATGCCTGTTTGTACATGTGTGCAAACACTCAGAGCCTTAAGATAGGGGTTTCACCAATGTGTTTTTTGGTGAGAAACCTTCTATTTCAAGGTTCTGTGCGTTTTCAGACAAGTACAATATGTATTTATAGTGTTTCTGATGAAATCCCTCCTTTTAATGCATTTTCTCACAGAAAACGAGTCTCTCGCCATGGGAACATGGCTTTTTTGAAAAAGCATTTTCTGGTCGAGAAATCGTGTTTTAAGCAATAAAAACGACTCCCGGCCTTATTTGGTTCACATTTGTACTTTTGGTAAGCTAGCCCGTATTCATAACGCACTAAACCTTTTTATCGCGTTAAACGCCTTTTCTCGACGAGAAAAGCACAATTTCATCAAAAACAAACAAAACAAGAAAAATGAATCTATTCAACAAGTCTGCAAATCGTCCTTAAGAGTTACATGATTTCACCCAATGTCAATGTGTAATTTCTCCAGTTCTGATCATTTTTTAGGTTGTTGGTAGCTTGGTCAATGCCAAAACACAGTGAGATCTTTTTATGGCTTTAAACGCGTTTTCTCCTCGAGAGAAACATGATTTCACTAAAAACGTTATAGTTTAAACATGCCTGTTTGTACATGTGTGCAAACACTCAGAGCCTTAAGATAGGGGTTTCACCAATGTGTTTTTTGGTGAGAAACCTTCTATTTCAAGGTTCTGTGCGTTTTCAGACAAGTACAATATGTATTTATAGTGTTTCTGATGAAATCCCTCCTTTTAATGCATTTTCTCACAGAAAACGAGTCTCTCGCCATGGGAACATGGCTTTTTTGAAAAAGCATATTCTGGTCGAGAAATCGTGTTTTAAGCAATAAAAACGACTCCCGGCCTTATTTAGTTCACATTTGTACTTTTGGTAAGCTAGCCCGTATTCATAACGCACTAAACCTTTTTATCGCGTTAAACGCCTTTTCTCGACGAGAAAAGCACAATTTCATCAAAAACAAACAAAACAAGAAAAATGAATCTATTCAACAAGTCTGCAACACGTCCTTAAGAGTTACATGATTTCACCCAATGTCAATGTGTAATTTCTCCAGTTCTGATCATTTTTTAGGTTGTTTTGGTAGCTTGGTCAATGCCAAAACACAGTGAGATCTTTTTATGGCTTTAAACGCGTTTTCTCCTCGAGAGAAACATGATTTCACTAAAAACGTTATAGTTTAAACATGCCTGTTTGTACATGTGTGCAAACACTCAGAGCCTTAAGATAGGGGTTTCACCAATGTGTTTTTTGGTGAGAAACCTTCTATTTCAAGGTTCTGTGCGTTTTCAGACAAGTACAATATGTATTTATAGTGTTTCTGATGAAATCCCTCCTTTTAATGCATTTTCTCACAGAAAACGAGTCTCTCGCCATGGGAACATGGCTTTTTTGAAAAAGCATATTCTGGTCGAGAAATCGTGTTTTAAGCAATAAAAACGACTCCCGGCCTTATTTAGTTCACATTTGTACTTTTGGTAAGCTAGCCCGTATTCATAACGCACTAAACCTTTTTATCGCGTTAAACGCCTTTTCTCGACGAGAAAAGCACAATTTCATCAAAAACAAACAAAACAAGAAAAATGAATCTATTCAACAAGTCTGCAACACGTCCTTAAGAGTTACATGATTTCACCCAATGTCAATGTGTAATTTCTCCAGTTCTGATCATTTTTTAGGTTGTTTTGGTAGCTTGGTCAATGCCAAAACACAGTGAGATCTTTTTATGGCTTTAAACGCGTTCTCTCCTCGAGAGAAACATGATTTCACTAAAAACGTTATAGTTTAAACATGCCTGTTTGTACATGTGTGCAAACACTCAGAGCCTTAAGATAGGGGTTTCACCAATGTGTTTTTTGGTGAGAAACCTTCTATTTCAAGGTTCTGTGCGTTTTCAGACAAGTTACAATATGTATTTATAGTGTTTCTGATGAAATCCCTCCTTTTAATGCATTTTCTCACAGAAAACGAGTCTCTCGCCATGGGAACATGGCTTTTTTGAAAAAGCATTTTCTGGTCGAGAAATCGTGTTTTAAGCAATAAAAACGACTCCCGGCCTTATTTGGTTCACATTTGTACTTTTGGTAAGCTAGCCCGTATTCATAACGCACTAAACCTTTTTATCGCGTTAAACGCCTTTTCTCGACGAGAAAAGCACAATTTCATCAAAAACAAACAAAACAAGAAAAATGAATCTATTCAACAAGTCTGCAACACGTCCTTAAGAGTTACATGATTTCACCCAATGTCAATGTGTAATTTCTCCAGTTCTGATCATTTTTTAGGTTGTTGGTAGCTTGGTCAATGCCAAAACACAGTGAGATCTTTTTATGGCTTTAAACGCGTTTTCTCCTCGAGAGAAACATGATTTCACTAAAAACGTTATAGTTTAAACATGCCTGTTTGTACATGTGTGCAAACACTCAGAGCCTTAAGATAGGGGTTTCACCAATGTGTTTTTTTGGTGAGAAACCTTCTATTTCAAGGTTCTGTGCGTTTTCAGACAAGTACAATATGTATTTATAGTGTTTCTGATGAAATCCCTCCTTTTAATGCATTTTCTCACAGAAAACGAGTCTCTCGCCATGGGAACATGGCTTTTTTGAAAAAGCATTTTCTGGTCGAGAAATCGTGTTTTAAGCAATAAAAACGACTCCCGGCCTTATTTGGTTCACATTTGTACTTTTGGTAAGCTAGCCCGTATTCATAACGCACTAAACCTTTTTATCGCGTTAAACGCCTTTTCTCGACGAGAAAAGCAAAATTTCATCAAAAACAAACAAAACAAGAAAAATGAATTTATTCAACAAGTCTGCAACACGTCCTTAAGAGTCACATGATTTCACCCAATGTCAATGTGTAATTTCTCCAGTTCTGATCATTTTTTAGGTGGTTGGTAGCTTGGTCAATGCCAAAACACAGTGAGATCTTTTTATGGCTTTAAACGCGTTTTCTCCTCGAGAGAAACATGATTTCACTAAAAACGTTATAGTTTAAACATGCCTGTTTGTACATGTGTGCAAACACTCAGAGCCTTAAGATAGGGGTTTCACCAATGTGTTTTTTGGTGAGAAACCTTCTATTTCAAGGTTCTGTGCGTTTTCAGACAAGTACAATATGTATTTATAGTGTTTCTGATGAAATCCCTCCTTTTAATGCATTTTCTCACAGAAAACGAGTCTCTCGCCATGGGAACATGGCTTTTTTGAAAAAGCATATTCTGGTCGAGAAATCGTGTTTTAAGCAATAAAAACGACTCCCGGCCTTATTTAGTTCACATTTGTACTTTTGGTAAGCTAGCCCGTATTCATAACGCACTAAACCTTTTTATCGCGTTAAACGCCTTTTCTCGACGAGAAAAGCACAATTTCATCAAAAACAAACAAAACAAGAAAAATGAATCTATTCAACAAGTCTGCAACACGTCCTTAAGAGTTACATGATTTCACCCAATGTCAATGTGTAATTTCTCCAGTTCTGATCATTTTTTAGGTGGTTGGTAGCTTGGTCAATGCCAAAACACAGTGAGATCTTTTTATGGCTTTAAACGCGTTTTCTCCTCGAGAGAAACATGATTTCACTAAAAACGTTATAGTTTAAACATGCCTGTTTGTACATGTGTGCAAACACTCAGAGCCTTAAGATAGGGGTTTCACCAATGTGTTTTTTGGTGAGAAACCTTCTATTTCAAGGTTTTGTGCGTTTTCAGACAAGTACAATATGTATTTATAGTGTTTCTGATGAAATCCCTCCTTTTAATGCATTTTCTCACAGAAAACGAGTCTCTCGCCATGGGAACATGGCTTTTTTGAAAAAGCATATTCTGGTCGAGAAATCGTGTTTTAAGCAATAAAAACGACTCCCGGCCTTATTTAGTTCACATTTGTACTTTTGGTAAGCTAGCCCGTATTCATAACGCACTAAACCTTTTTATCGCGTTAAACGCCTTTTCTCGACGAGAAAAGCACAATTTCATCAAAAACAAACAAAACAAGAAAAATGAATCTATTCAACAAGTCTGCAACACGTCCTTAAGAGTTACATGATTTCACCCAATGTCAATGTGTAATTTCTCCAGTTCTGATCATTTTTTAGGTGGTTGGTAGCTTGGTCAATGCCAAAACACAGTGAGATCTTTTTATGGCTTTAAACGCGTTTTCTCCTCGAGAGAAACATGATTTCACTAAAAACGTTATAGTTTAAACATGCCTGTTTGTTCATGTGTGCAAACACTCAGAGCCTTAAGATAGGGGTTTCACCAATGTGTTTTTTGGTGAGAAACCTTCTATTTCAAGGTTTTGTGCGTTTTCAGACAAGTACAATATGTATTTATAGTGTTTCTGATGAAATCCCTCCTTTTAATGCATTTTCTCACAGAAAACGAGTCTCTCGCCATGGGAACATGGCTTTTTTGAAAAAGCATATTCTGGTCGAGAAATCGTGTTTTAAGCAATAAAAACGACTCCCGGCCTTATTTAGTTCACATTTGTACTTTTGGTAAGCTAGCCCGTATTCATAACGCACTAAACCTTTTTATCGCGTTAAACGCCTTTTCTCGACGAGAAAAGCACAATTTCATCAAAAACAAACAAAACAAGAAAAATGAATCTATTCAAGAAGTCTGCAACACGTCCTTAAGAGTTACATGATTTCACCCAATGTCAATGTGTAATTTCTCCAGTTCTGATCATTTTTTAGGTTGTTGGTAGCTTGGTCAATGCCAAAACACAGTGAGATCTTTTTATGGCTTTAAACGCGTTTTCTCCTCGAGAGAAACATGATTTCACTAAAAACGTTATAGTTTAAACATGCCTGTTTGTACATGTGTGCTAACACTCAGAGCCTTAAGATAGGGGTTTCACCAATGTGTTTTTTGGTGAGAAACCTTCTATTTCAAGGTTCTGTGCGTTTTCAGACAAGTACAATATGTATTTATAGTGTTTCTGATGAAATCCCTCCTTTTAATGCATTTTCTCACAGAAAACGAGTCTCTCGCCATGGGAACATGGCTTTTTTGAAAAAGCATATTCTGGTCGAGAAATCGTGTTTTAAGCAATAAAAACGACTCCCGGCCTTATTTAGTTCACATTTGTACTTTTGGTAAGCTAGCCCGTATTCATAACGCACTAAAACTTTTGTCGCGTTAAACGCCTTTTCGCGACGAGAAAAGCACAATTTCATCAAAAACAAACAAAACAAGAAAAATGAATCTATTCAACAAGTCTGCAACACGTCCTTAAGAGTTACATGATTTCACCCAATGTCAATGTGTAATTTCTCCAGTTCTGATCATTTTTTAGGTTGTTGGTAGCTTGGTCAATGCCAAAACACAGTGAGATCTTTTTATGGCTTTAAACGCGTTTTCTCCTCGAGAAAAACATGATTTCACTAAAAACGTTATAGTTTAAACATGCCTGTTTGTACATGTGTGCAAACACTCAGAGCCTTAAGATAGGGGTTTCACCAATGTGTTTTTTGGTGAGAAACCTTCTATTTCAAGGTCCTGTGCGTTTTCAGACAAGTATATATGTATTTATAGTGTTTCTGATGAAATCCCTCCTTTTAATGCATTTTCTCACAGAAAACGAGTCTCTCGCCATGGGAACATGGCTTTTTTGAAAAAGCATATTCTGGTCGAGAAATCGTGTTTTAAGCAATAAAAACGACTCCCGGCCTTATTTAGTTCACATTTGTACTTTTGGTAAGCTAGCCCGTATTCATAACGCACTAAACCTTTTTATCGCGTTAAACGCCTTTTCTCGACGAGAAAAGCACAATTTCATCAAAAACAAACAAAACAAGAAAAATGAATCTATTCAACAAGTCTGCAACACGTCCTTAAGAGTTACATGATTTCACCCAATGTCAATGTGTAATTTCTCCAGTTCTGATCATTTTTTAGGTTGTTTTGGTAGCTTGGTCAATGCCAAAACACAGTGAGATCTTTTTATGGCTTTAAACGCGTTCTCTCCTCGAGAGAAACATGATTTCACTAAAAACGTTATAGTTTAAACATGCCTGTTTGTACATGTGTGCAAACACTCAGAGCCTTAAGATAGGGGTTTCACCAATGTGTTTTTTGGTGAGAAACCTTCTATTTCAAGGTTCTGTGCGTTTTCAGACAAGTTACAATATGTATTTATAGTGTTTCTGATGAAATCCCTCCTTTTAATGCATTTTCTCACAGAAAACGAGTCTCTCGCCATGGGAACATGGCTTTTTTGAAAAAGCATTTTCTGGTCGAGAAATCGTGTTTTAAGCAATAAAAACGACTCCCGGCCTTATTTGGTTCACATTTGTACTTTTGGTAAGCTAGCCCGTATTCATAACGCACTAAACCTTTTTATCGCGTTAAACGCCTTTTCTCGACGAGAAAAGCACAATTTCATCAAAAACAAACAAAACAAGAAAAATGAATCTATTCAACAAGTCTGCAACACGTCCTTAAGAGTTACATGATTTCACCCAATGTCAATGTGTAATTTCTCCAGTTCTGATCATTTTTTAGGTTGTTGGTAGCTTGGTCAATGCCAAAACACAGTGAGATCTTTTTATGGCTTTAAACGCGTTTTCTCCTCGAGAGAAACATGATTTCACTAAAAACGTTATAGTTTAAACATGCCTGTTTGTACATGTGTGCAAACACTCAGAGCCTTAAGATAGGGGTTTCACCAATGTGTTTTTTTGGTGAGAAACCTTCTATTTCAAGGTTCTGTGCGTTTTCAGACAAGTACAATATGTATTTATAGTGTTTCTGATGAAATCCCTCCTTTTAATGCATTTTCTCACAGAAAACGAGTCTCTCGCCATGGGAACATGGCTTTTTTGAAAAAGCATTTTCTGGTCGAGAAATCGTGTTTTAAGCAATAAAAACGACTCCCGGCCTTATTTGGTTCACATTTGTACTTTTGGTAAGCTAGCCCGTATTCATAACGCACTAAACCTTTTTATCGCGTTAAACGCCTTTTCTCGACGAGAAAAGCAAAATTTCATCAAAAACAAACAAAACAAGAAAAATGAATTTATTCAACAAGTCTGCAACACGTCCTTAAGAGTCACATGATTTCACCCAATGTCAATGTGTAATTTCTCCAGTTCTGATCATTTTTTAGGTGGTTGGTAGCTTGGTCAATGCCAAAACACAGTGAGATCTTTTTATGGCTTTAAACGCGTTTTCTCCTCGAGAGAAACATGATTTCACTAAAAACGTTATAGTTTAAACATGCCTGTTTGTACATGTGTGCAAACACTCAGAGCCTTAAGATAGGGGTTTCACCAATGTGTTTTTTGGTGAGAAACCTTCTATTTCAAGGTCCTGTGCGTTTTCAGACAAGTATATATGTATTTATAGTGTTTCTGATGAAATCCCTCCTTTTAATGCATTTTCTCACAGAAAACGAGTCTCTCGCCATGGGAACATGGCTTTTTTGAAAAAGCATATTCTGGTCGAGAAATCGTGTTTTAAGCAATAAAAACGACTCCCGGCCTTATTTAGTTCACATTTGTACTTTTGGTAAGCTAGCCCGTATTCATAACGCACTAAACCTTTTTATCGCGTTAAACGCCTTTTCTCGACGAGAAAAGCACAATTTCATCAAAAACAAACAAAACAAGAAAAATGAATCTATTCAACAAGTCTGCAACACGTCCTTAAGAGTTACATGATTTCACCCAATGTCAATGTGTAATTTCTCCAGTTCTGATCATTTTTTAGGTGGTTGGTAGCTTGGTCAATGCCAAAACACAGTGAGATCTTTTTATGGCTTTAAACGCGTTTTCTCCTCGAGAGAAACATGATTTCACTAAAAACGTTATAGTTTAAACATGCCTGTTTGTACATGTGTGCAAACACTCAGAGCCTTAAGATAGGGGTTTCACCAATGTGTTTTTTGGTGAGAAACCTTCTATTTCAAGGTTTTGTGCGTTTTCAGACAAGTACAATATGTATTTATAGTGTTTCTGATGAAATCCCTCCTTTTAATGCATTTTCTCACAGAAAACGAGTCTCTCGCCATGGGAACATGGCTTTTTTGAAAAAGCATATTCTGGTCGAGAAATCGTGTTTTAAGCAATAAAAACGACTCCCGGCCTTATTTAGTTCACATTTGTACTTTTGGTAAGCTAGCCCGTATTCATAACGCACTAAACCTTTTTATCGCGTTAAACGCCTTTTCTCGACGAGAAAAGCACAATTTCATCAAAAACAAACAAAACAAGAAAAATGAATCTATTCAACAAGTCTGCAACACGTCCTTAAGAGTTACATGATTTCACCCAATGTCAATGTGTAATTTCTCCAGTTCTGATCATTTTTTAGGTGGTTGGTAGCTTGGTCAATGCCAAAACACAGTGAGATCTTTTTATGGCTTTAAACGCGTTTTCTCCTCGAGAGAAACATGATTTCACTAAAAACGTTATAGTTTAAACATGCCTGTTTGTTCATGTGTGCAAACACTCAGAGCCTTAAGATAGGGGTTTCACCAATGTGTTTTTTGGTGAGAAACCTTCTATTTCAAGGTTTTGTGCGTTTTCAGACAAGTACAATATGTATTTATAGTGTTTCTGATGAAATCCCTCCTTTTAATGCATTTTCTCACAGAAAACGAGTCTCTCGCCATGGGAACATGGCTTTTTTGAAAAAGCATATTCTGGTCGAGAAATCGTGTTTTAAGCAATAAAAACGACTCCCGGCCTTATTTAGTTCACATTTGTACTTTTGGTAAGCTAGCCCGTATTCATAACGCACTAAACCTTTTTATCGCGTTAAACGCCTTTTCTCGACGAGAAAAGCACAATTTCATCAAAAACAAACAAAACAAGAAAAATGAATCTATTCAAGAAGTCTGCAACACGTCCTTAAGAGTTACATGATTTCACCCAATGTCAATGTGTAATTTCTCCAGTTCTGATCATTTTTTAGGTTGTTGGTAGCTTGGTCAATGCCAAAACACAGTGAGATCTTTTTATGGCTTTAAACGCGTTTTCTCCTCGAGAGAAACATGATTTCACTAAAAACGTTATAGTTTAAACATGCCTGTTTGTACATGTGTGCAAACACTCAGAGCCTTAAGATAGGGGTTTCACCAATGTGTTTTTTGGTGAGAAACCTTCTATTTCAAGGTTCTGTGCGTTTTCAGACAAGTACAATATGTATTTATAGTGTTTCTGATGAAATCCCTCCTTTTAATGCATTTTCTCACAGAAAACGAGTCTCTCGCCATGGGAACATGGCTTTTTTGAAAAAGCATATTCTGGTCGAGAAATCGTGTTTTAAGCAATAAAAACGACTCCCGGCCTTATTTAGTTCACATTTGTACTTTTGGTAAGCTAGCCCGTATTCATAACGCACTAAAACTTTTGTCGCGTTAAACGCCTTTTCGCGACGAGAAAAGCACAATTTCATCAAAAACAAACAAAACAAGAAAAATGAATCTATTCAACAAGTCTGCAACACGTCCTTAAGAGTTACATGATTTCACCCAATGTCAATGTGTAATTTCTCCAGTTCTGATCATTTTTTAGGTTGTTGGTAGCTTGGTCAATGCCAAAACACAGTGAGATCTTTTTATGGCTTTAAACGCGTTTTCTCCTCGAGAAAAACATGATTTCACTAAAAACGTTATAGTTTAAACATGCCTGTTTGTACATGTGTGCAAACACTCAGAGCCTTAAGATAGGGGTTTCACCAATGTGTTTTTTGGTGAGAAACCTTCTATTTCAAGGTCCTGTGCGTTTTCAGACAAGTATATATGTATTTATAGTGTTTCTGATGAAATCCCTCCTTTTAATGCATTTTCTCACAGAAAACGAGTCTCTCGCCATGGGAACATGGCTTTTTTGAAAAAGCATATTCTGGTCGAGAAATCGTGTTTTAAGCAATAAAAACGACTCCCGGCCTTATTTAGTTCACATTTGTACTTTTGGTAAGCTAGCCCGTATTCATAACGCACTAAACCTTTTTATCGCGTTAAACGCCTTTTCTCGACGAGAAAAGCACAATTTCATCAAAAACAAACAAAACAAGAAAAATGAATCTATTCAACAAGTCTGCAACACGTCCTTAAGAGTTACATGATTTCACCCAATGTCAATGTGTAATTTCTCCAGTTCTGATCATTTTTTAGGTTGTTGGTAGCTTGGTCAATGCCAAAACACAGTGAGATCTTTTTATGGCTTTAAACGCGTTTTCTCCTCGAGAGAAACATGATTTCACTAAAAACGTTATAGTTTAAACATGCCTGTTTGTACATGTGTGCAAACACTCAGAGCCTTAAGATAGGGGTTTCACCAATGTGTTTTTTGGTGAGAAACCTTCTATTTCAAGGTCCTGTGCGTTTTCAGACAAGTATATATGTATTTATAGTGTTTCTGATGAAATCCCTCCTATTAATGCATTTTCTCACAGAAAACGAGTCTCTCACCATGGGAACATGGCTTTTTTGAAAAAGCATATTCTGGTCGAGAAATCGTGTTTTAAGCAATAAAAACGACTCCCGGCCTTATTTAGTTCACATTTGTACTTTTGGTAAGCTAGCCCGTATTCATAACGCACTAAAACTTTTGTCGCGTTAAACGCCTTTTCGCGACGAGAAAAGCACAATTTCATCAAAAACAAACAAAACAAGAAAAATGAATCTATTCAACAAGTCTGCAACACGTCCTTAAGAGTTACATGATTTCACCCAATGTCAATGTGTAATTTCTCCAGTTCTGATCATTTTTTAGGTTGTTGGTAGCTTGGTCAATGCCAAAACACAGTGAGATCTTTTTATGGCTTTAAACGCGTTTTCTCTTCGAGAAAAACATGATTTCACTAAAAACGTTATAGTTTAAACATGCCTGTTTGTACATGTGTGCAAACACTCAGAGCC
This sequence comes from Lampris incognitus, assembly GCF_029633865.1. Classification (NCBI taxonomy): domain Eukaryota; kingdom Metazoa; phylum Chordata; class Actinopteri; order Lampriformes; family Lampridae; genus Lampris; species Lampris incognitus. The sequence continues at coordinate 44,722,455 of NC_079227.1, forward strand.
TTAAGATAGGGGTTTCACCAATGTGTTTTTTGGTGAGAAACCTTCTATTTCAAGGTTCTGTGCGTTTTCAGACAAGTACAATATGTATTTATAGTGTTTCTGATGAAATCCCTCCTTTTAATGCATTTTCTCACAGAAAACGAGTCTCTCGCCATGGGAACATGGCTTTTTTGAAAAAGCATATTCTGGTCGAGAAATCGTGTTTTAAGCAATAAAAACGACTCCCGGCCTTATTTAGTTCACATTTGTACTTTTGGTAAGCTAGCCCGTATTCATAACGCACTAAAACTTTTGTCGCGTTAAACGCCTTTTCGCGACGAGAAAAGCACAATTTCATCAAAAACAAACAAAACAAGAAAAATGAATCTATTCAACAAGTCTGCAACACGTCCTTAAGAGTTACATGATTTCACCCAATGTCAATGTGTAATTTCTCCAGTTCTGATCATTTTTTAGGTTGTTGGTAGCTTGGTCAATGCCAAAACACAGTGAGATCTTTTTATGGCTTTAAACGCGTTTTCTCCTCGAGAGAAACATGATTTCACTAAAAACGTTATAGTTTAAACATGCCTGTTTGTACATGTGTGCAAACACTCAGAGCCTTAAGATAGGGGTTTCACCAATGTGTTTTTTGGTGAGAAACCTTCTATTTCAAGGTCCTGTGCGTTTTCAGCCAAGTATATATGTATTTATAGTGTTTCTGATGAAATTCTCCTTTTAATGCATTTTCTCACAGAAAACGAGTCTCTCGCCATGGGAACATGGCTTTTTTGAAAAAGCATATTCTGGTCGAGAAATCGTGTTTTAAGCAATAAAAACGACTCCCGGCCTTATTTAGTTCACATTTGTACTTTTGGTAAGCTAGCCCGTATTCATAACGCACTAAACCTTTTTATCGCGTTAAACGCCTTTTCTCGACGAGAAAAGCACAATTTCATCAAAAACAAACAAAACAAGAAAAATGAATCTATTCAACAAGTCTGCAACACGTCCTTAAGAGTTACATGATTTCACCCAATGTCAATGTGTAATTTCTCCAGTTCTGATCATTTTTTAGGTTGTTGGTAGCTTGGTCAATGCCAAAACACAGTGAGATCTTTTTATGGCTTTAAACGCGTTTTCTCCTCGAGAAAAACATGATTTCACTAAAAACGTTATAGTTTAAACATGCCTGTTTGTACATGTGTGCAAACACTCAGAGCCTTAAGATAGGGGTTTCACCAATGTGTTTTTTGGTGAGAAACCTTCTATTTCAAGGTTTTGTGCGTTTTCAGACAAGTACAATATGTATTTATAGTGTTTCTGATGAAATCCCTCCTTTTAATGCATTTTCTCACAGAAAACGAGTCTCTCGCCATGGGAACATGGCTTTTTTGAAAAAGCATATTCTGGTCGAGAAATCGTGTTTTAAGCAATAAAAACTACTCCCGGCCTTATTTAGTTCACATTTGTACTTTTGGTAAGCTAGCCCGTATTCATAACGCACTAAAACTTTTGTCGCGTTAAACGCCTTTTCGCGACGAGAAAAGCACAATTTCATCAAAAACAAACAAAACAAGAAAAATGAATCTATTCAACAAGTCTGCAACACGTCCTTAAGAGTTACATGATTTCACCCAATGTCAATGTGTAATTTCTCCAGTTCTGATCATTTTTTAGGTTGTTGGTAGCTTGGTCAATGCCAAAACACAGTGAGATCTTTTTATGGCTTTAAACGCGTTTTCTCTTCGAGAAAAACATGATTTCACTAAAAACGTTATAGTTTAAACATGCCTGTTTGTACATGTGTGCAAACACTCAGAGCCTTAAGATAGGGGTTTCACCAATGTGTTTTTTGGTGAGAAACCTTCTATTTCAAGGTTCTGTCCGTTTTCAGACAAGTACAATATGTATTTATAGTGTTTCTGATGAAATCCCTCCTTTTAATGCATTTTCTCACAGAAAACGAGTCTCTCGCCATGGGAACATGGCTTTTTTGAAAAAGCATATTCTGGTCGAGAAATCGTGTTTTAAGCAATAAAAACGACTCCCGGCCTTATTTGGTTCACATTTGTACTTTTGGTAAGCTAGCCCGTATTCATAACGCACTAAACCTTTTTATCGCGTTAAACGCCTTTTCTCGACGAGAAAAGCACAATTTCATCAAAAACAAACAAAACAAGAAAAATGAATCTATTCAACAAGTCTGCAACACGTCCTTAAGAGTTACATGATTTCACCCAATGTCAATGTGTAATTTCTCCAGTTCTGATCATTTTTTAGGTGGTTGGTAGCTTGGTCAATGCCAAAAATCAATTAGATCTTTTTATGGCTTTAAACGCGTTTTCTCCTCGAGAGAAACATGATTTCACTAAAAACGTTATAGTTTAAACATGCCTGTTTGTACATGTGTGCAAACACTCAGAGCCTTAAGATAGGGGTTTCACCAATGTGTTTTTTGGTGAGAAACCTTCTATTTCAAGGTTTTGTGCGTTTTCAGACAAGTACAATATGTATTTATAGTGTTTCTGATGAAATCCCTCCTTTTAATGCATTTTCTCACAGAAAACGAGTCTCTCGCCATGGGAACATGGCTTTTTTGAAAAAGCATATTCTGGTCGAGAAATCGTGTTTTAAGCAATAAAAACGACTCCCGGCCTTATTTAGTTCACATTTGTACTTTTGGTAAGCTAGCCCGTATTCATAACGCACTAAACCTTTTTATCGCGTTAAACGCCTTTTCTCGACGAGAAAAGCACAATTTCATCAAAAACAAACAAAACAAGAAAAATGAATCTATTCAACAAGTCTGCAACACGTCCTTAAGAGTTACATGATTTCACCCAATGTCAATGTGTAATTTCTCCAGTTCTGATCATTTTTTAGGTGGTTGGTAGCTTGGTCAATGCCAAAACACAGTGAGATCTTTTTATGGCTTTAAACGCGTTTTCTCCTCGAGAGAAACATGATTTCACTAAAAACGTTATAGTTTAAACATGCCTGTTTGTTCATGTGTGCAAACACTCAGAGCCTTAAGATAGGGGTTTCACCAATGTGTTTTTTGGTGAGAAACCTTCTATTTCAAGGTTTTGTGCGTTTTCAGACAAGTACAATATGTATTTATAGTGTTTCTGATGAAATCCCTCCTTTTAATGCATTTTCTCACAGAAAACGAGTCTCTCGCCATGGGAACATGGCTTTTTTGAAAAAGCATATTCTGGTCGAGAAATCGTGTTTTAAGCAATAAAAACGACTCCCGGCCTTATTTAGTTCACATTTGTACTTTTGGTAAGCTAGCCCGTATTCATAACGCACTAAACCTTTTTATCGCGTTAAACGCCTTTTCTCGACGAGAAAAGCACAATTTCATCAAAAACAAACAAAACAAGAAAAATGAATCTATTCAAGAAGTCTGCAACACGTCCTTAAGAGTTACATGATTTCACCCAATGTCAATGTGTAATTTCTCCAGTTCTGATCATTTTTTAGGTTGTTGGTAGCTTGGTCAATGCCAAAACACAGTGAGATCTTTTTATGGCTTTAAACGCGTTTTCTCCTCGAGAGAAACATGATTTCACTAAAAACGTTATAGTTTAAACATGCCTGTTTGTACATGTGTGCAAACACTCAGAGCCTTAAGATAGGGGTTTCACCAATGTGTTTTTTGGTGAGAAACCTTCTATTTCAAGGTTCTGTGCGTTTTCAGACAAGTACAATATGTATTTATAGTGTTTCTGATGAAATCCCTCCTTTTAATGCATTTTCTCACAGAAAACGAGTCTCTCGCCATGGGAACATGGCTTTTTTGAAAAAGCATATTCTGGTCGAGAAATCGTGTTTTAAGCAATAAAAACGACTCCCGGCCTTATTTAGTTCACATTTGTACTTTTGGTAAGCTAGCCCGTATTCATAACGCACTAAAACTTTTGTCGCGTTAAACGCCTTTTCGCGACGAGAAAAGCACAATTTCATCAAAAACAAACAAAACAAGAAAAATGAATCTATTCAACAAGTCTGCAACACGTCCTTAAGAGTTACATGATTTCACCCAATGTCAATGTGTAATTTCTCCAGTTCTGATCATTTTTTAGGTTGTTGGTAGCTTGGTCAATGCCAAAACACAGTGAGATCTTTTTATGGCTTTAAACGCGTTTTCTCCTCGAGAAAAACATGATTTCACTAAAAACGTTATAGTTTAAACATGCCTGTTTGTACATGTGTGCAAACACTCAGAGCCTTAAGATAGGGGTTTCACCAATGTGTTTTTTGGTGAGAAACCTTCTATTTCAAGGTCCTGTGCGTTTTCAGACAAGTATATATGTATTTATAGTGTTTCTGATGAAATCCCTCCTTTTAATGCATTTTCTCACAGAAAACGAGTCTCTCGCCATGGGAACATGGCTTTTTTGAAAAAGCATATTCTGGTCGAGAAATCGTGTTTTAAGCAATAAAAACGACTCCCGGCCTTATTTAGTTCACATTTGTACTTTTGGTAAGCTAGCCCGTATTCATAACGCACTAAACCTTTTTATCGCGTTAAACGCCTTTTCTCGACGAGAAAAGCACAATTTCATCAAAAACAAACAAAACAAGAAAAATGAATCTATTCAACAAGTCTGCAACACGTCCTTAAGAGTTACATGATTTCACCCAATGTCAATGTGTAATTTCTCCAGTTCTGATCATTTTTTAGGTTGTTGGTAGCTTGGTCAATGCCAAAACACAGTGAGATCTTTTTATGGCTTTAAACGCGTTTTCTCCTCGAGAGAAACATGATTTCACTAAAAACGTTATAGTTTAAACATGCCTGTTTGTACATGTGTGCAAACACTCAGAGCCTTAAGATAGGGGTTTCACCAATGTGTTTTTTGGTGAGAAACCTTCTATTTCAAGGTCCTGTGCGTTTTCAGACAAGTATATATGTATTTATAGTGTTTCTGATGAAATCCCTCCTATTAATGCATTTTCTCACAGAAAACGAGTCTCTCACCATGGGAACATGGCTTTTTTGAAAAAGCATATTCTGGTCGAGAAATCGTGTTTTAAGCAATAAAAACGACTCCCGGCCTTATTTAGTTCACATTTGTACTTTTGGTAAGCTAGCCCGTATTCATAACGCACTAAAACTTTTGTCGCGTTAAACGCCTTTTCGCGACGAGAAAAGCACAATTTCATCAAAAACAAACAAAACAAGAAAAATGAATCTATTCAACAAGTCTGCAACACGTCCTTAAGAGTTACATGATTTCACCCAATGTCAATGTGTAATTTCTCCAGTTCTGATCATTTTTTAGGTTGTTGGTAGCTTGGTCAATGCCAAAACACAGTGAGATCTTTTTATGGCTTTAAACGCGTTTTCTCTTCGAGAAAAACATGATTTCACTAAAAACGTTATAGTTTAAACATGCCTGTTTGTACATGTGTGCAAACACTCAGAGCCTTAAGATAGGGGTTTCACCAATGTGTTTTTTGGTGAGAAACCTTCTATTTCAAGGTTCTGTGCGTTTTCAGACAAGTACAATATGTATTTATAGTGTTTCTGATGAAATCCCTCCTTTTAATGCATTTTCTCACAGAAAACGAGTCTCTCGCCATGGGAACATGGCTTTTTTGAAAAAGCATATTCTGGTCGAGAAATCGTGTTTTAAGCAATAAAAACGACTCCCGGCCTTATTTAGTTCACATTTGTACTTTTGGTAAGCTAGCCCGTATTCATAACGCACTAAAACTTTTGTCGCGTTAAACGCCTTTTCTCGACGAGAAAAGCAATTTCATCAAAAACAAACAAAACAAGAAAAATGAATCATTCAACAAGTCTGCAACACGTCCTTAAGAGTTACATGATTTCACCCAATGTCAATGTGTAATTTCTCCAGTTCTGATCATTTTTTAGGTGGTTGGTAGCTTGGTCAATGCCAAAACACAGTGAGATCTTTTTATGGCTTTAAACGCGTTTTCTCCTCGAGAGAAACATGATTTCACTAAAAACGTTATAGTTTAAACATGCCTGTTTGTACATGTGTGCAAACACTCAGAGCCTTAAGATAGGGGTTTCACCAATGTGTTTTTTGGTGAGAAACCTTCTATTTCAAGGTTCTGTGCGTTTTCAGACAAGTACAATATGTATTTATAGTGTTTCTGATGAAATCCCTCCTTTTAATGCATTTTCTCACAGAAAACGAGTCTCTCGCCATGGGAACATGGCTTTTTTGAAAAAGCATATTCTGGTCGAGAAATCGTGTTTTAAGCAATAAAAACGACTCCCGGCCTTATTTAGTTCACATTTGTACTTTTGGTAAGCTAGCCCGTATTCATAACGCACTAAAACTTTTATCGCGTTAAACGCCTTTTCTCGACGAGAAAAGCACAATTTCATCAAAAACAAACAAAACAAGAAAAATGAATCTATTCAACAAGTCTGCAACACGTCCTTAAGAGTCACATGATTTCACCCAATGTCAATGTGTAATTTCTCCAGTTCTGATCATTTTTTAGGTTGTTGGTAGCTTGGTCAATGCCAAAACACAGTGAGATCTTTTTATGGCTTTAAACGCGTTTTCTCCTCGAGAGAAACATGATTTCACTAAAAACGTTATAGTTTAAACATGCCTGTTTGTACATGTGTGCAAACACTCAGAGCCTTAAGATAGGGGTTTCACCAATGTGTTTTTTGGTGAGAAACCTTCTATTTCAAGGTTCTGTGCGTTTTCAGACAAGTACAATATGTATTTATAGTGTTTCTGATGAAATCCCTCCTTTTAATGCATTTTCTCACAGAAAACGAGTCTCTCGCCATGGGAACATGGCTTTTTTGAAAAAGCATATTCTGGTCGAGAAATCGTGTTTTAAGCAATAAAAACGACTCCCGGCCTTATTTAGTTCACATTTGTACTTTTGGTAAGCTAGCCCGTATTCATAACGCACTAAAACTTTTATCGCGTTAAACGCCTTTTCTCGACGAGAAAAGCACAATTTCATCAAAAACAAACAAAACAAGAAAAATGAATCTATTCAACAAGTCTGCAACACGTCCTTAAGAGTCACATGATTTCACCCAATGTCAATGTGTAATTTCTCCAGTTCTGATCATTTTTTAGGTTGTTGGTAGCTTGGTCAATGCCAAAACACAGTGAGATCTTTTTATGGCTTTAAACGCGTTTTCTCCTCGAGAGAAACATGATTTCACTAAAAACGTTATAGTTTAAACATGCCTGTTTGTACATGTGTGCAAACACTCAGAGCCTTAAGATAGGGGTTTCACCAATGTGTTTTTTGGTGAGAAACCTTCTATTTCAAGGTTCTGTGCGTTTTCAGACAAGTACAATATGTATTTACAGTGTTTCTGATGAAATCCCTCCTTTTAATGCATTTTCTCACAGAAAACGAGTCTCTCGCCATGGGAACATGGCTTTTTTGAAAAAGCATATTCTGGTCAAGAAATCGTGTTTCAAGCAATAAAAACGACTCCCGGCCTTATTTAGTTCACATTTGTACTTTTGGTAAGCTAGCCCGTATTCATAACGCACTAAACCTTTTTATCGCGTTAAACGCCTTTTCTCGACGAGAAAAGCACAATTTCATCAAAAACAAACAAAACAAGAAAAATGAATCTATTCAACAAGTCTGCAACACGTCCTTAAGAGTTACATGATTTCACCCAATGTCAATGTGTAATTTCTCCAGTTCTGATCATTTTTTAGGTTGTTGGTAGCTTGGTCAATGCCAAAACACAGTGAGATCTTTTTATGGCTTTAAACGCGTTTTCTCCTCGAGAGAAACATGATTTCACTAAAAACGTTATAGTTTAAACATGCCTGTTTGTACATGTGTGCAAACACTCAGAGCCTTAAGATAGGGGTTTCACCAATGTGTTTTTTGGTGAGAAACCTTCTATTTCAAGGTTTTGTGCGTTTTCAGACAAGTACAATATGTATTTATAGTGTTTCTGATGAAATCCCTCCTTTTAATGCATTTTCTCACAGAAAACGAGTCTCTCGCCATGGGAACATGGCTTTTTTGAAAAAGCATATTCTGGTCGAGAAATCGTGTTTTAAGCAATAAAAACGACTCCCGGCCTTATTTGGTTCACATTTGTACTTTTGGTAAGCTAGCCCGTATTCATAACGCACTAAACCTTTTTATCGCGTTAAACGCCTTTTCTCGACGAGAAAAGCACAATTTCATCAAAAACAAACAAAACAAGAAAAATGAATCTATTCAACAAGTCTGCAACACGTCCTTAAGAGTTACATGATTTCACCCAATGTCAATGTGTAATTTCTCCAGTTCTGATCATTTTTTAGGTGGTTGGTAGCTTGGTCAATGCCAAAAATCAATTAGATCTTTTTATGGCTTTAAACGCGTTTTCTCCTCGAGAGAAACATGATTTCACTAAAAACGTTATAGTTTAAACAGGCCTGTTTGTACATGTGTGCAAACACTCAGAGCCTTAAGATAGGGGTTTCACCAATGTGTTTTTTGGTGAGAAACCTTCTATTTCAAGGTTCTGTGCGTTTTCAGACAAGTACAATATGTACTTGTTATTTATACAAACAAACAAAACAAGAAAAATGAATCTATTCAACAAGTCTGCAACACGTCCTTAAGAGTTACATGATTTCACCCAATGTCAATGTGTAATTTCTCCAGTTCTGATCATTTTTTAGGTTGTTGGTAGCTTGGTCAATGCCAAAACACAGTGAGATCTTTTTATGGCTTTAAACGCGTTTTCTCCTCGAGAGAAACATGATTTCACTAAAAACGTTATAGTTTAAACATGCCTGTTTGTACATGTGTGCAAACACTCAGAGCCTTAAGATAGGGGTTTCACCAATGTGTTTTTTGGTGAGAAACCTTCTATTTCAAGGTTTTGTGCGTTTTCAGACAAGTACAATATGTATTTATAGTGTTTCTGATGAAATCCCTCCTTTTAATGCATTTTCTCACAGAAAACGAGTCTCTCGCCATGGGAACATGGCTTTTTTGAAAAAGCATATTCTGGTCGAGAAATCGTGTTTTAAGCAATAAAAACGACTCCCGGCCTTATTTGGTTCACATTTGTACTTTTGGTAAGCTAGCCCGTATTCATAACGCACTAAACCTTTTTATCGCGTTAAACGCCTTTTCTCGACGAGAAAAGCACAATTTCATCAAAAACAAACAAAACAAGAAAAATGAATCTATTCAACAAGTCTGCAACACGTCCTTTAAGAGTTACATGATTTCACCCAATGTCAATGTGTAATTTCTCCAGTTCTGATCATTTTTTAGGTTGTTTGGTAGCTTGGTCAATGCCAAAACACAGTGAGATCTTTTTATGGCTTTAAACGCGTTTTCTCCTCGAGAGAAACATGATTTCACTAAAAACGTTATAGTTTAAACATGCCTGTTTGTACATGTGTGCAAACACTCAGAGCCTTAAGATAGGGGTTTCACCAATGTGTTTTTTGGTGAGAAACCTTCTATTTCAAGGTTCTGTGCGTTTTCAGACAAGTACAATATGTATTTATAGTGTTTCTGATGAAATCCCTCCTTTTAATGCATTTTCTCACAGAAAACGAGTCTCTCGCCATGGGAACATGGCTTTTTTGAAAAAGCATATTCTGGTCGAGAAATCGTGTTTTAAGCAATAAAAACGACTCCCGGCCTTATTTGGTTCACATTTGTACTTTTGGTAAGCTAGCCCGTATTCATAACGCACTAAACCTTTTTATCGCGTTAAACGCCTTTTCTCGACGAGAAAAGCACAATTTCATCAAAAACAAACAAAACAAGAAAAATGAATCTATTCAACAAGTCTGCAACACGTCCTTAAGAGTTACATGATTTCACCCAATGTCAATGTGTAATTTCTCCAGTTCTGATCATTTTTTAGGTTGTTTGGTAGCTTGGTCAATGCCAAAACACAGTGAGATCTTTTTATGGCTTTAAACGCGTTTTCTCCTCGAGAGAAACATGATTTCACTAAAAACGTTATAGTTTAAACATGCCTGTTTGTACATGTGTGCAAACACTCAGAGCCTTAAGATAGGGGTTTCACCAATGTGTTTTTTGGTGAGAAACCTTCTATTTCAAGGTTCTGTGCGTTTTCAGACAAGTACAATATGTATTTATAGTGTTTCTGATGAAATCCCTCCTTTTAATGCATTTTCTCACAGAAAACGAGTCTCTCGCCATGGGAACATGGCTTTTTTGAAAAAGCATATTCTGGTCGAGAAATCGTGTTTTAAGCAATAAAAACGACTCCCGGCCTTATTTAGTTCACATTTGTACTTTTGGTAAGCTAGCCCGTATTCATAACGCACTAAACCTTTTTATCGCGTTAAACGCCTTTTCTCGACGAGAAAAGCACAATTTCATCAAAAACAAACAAAACAAGAAAAATGAATCTATTCAACAAGTCTGCAACACGTCCTTAAGGGTTACATGATTTCACCCAATGTCAATGTGTAATTTCTCCAGTTCTGATCATTTTTTAGGTTGTTTGGTAGCTTGGTCAATGCCAAAACACAGTGAGATCTTTTTATGGCTTTAAACACGTTTTCTCCTCGAGAGAAACATGATTTCACTAAAAACGTTATAGTTTAAACATGCCTGTTTGTACATGTGTGCAAACACTCAGAGCCTTAAGATAGGGGTTTCACCAATGTGTTTTTTGGTGAGAAACCTTCTATTTCAAGGTTCTGTGCGTTTTCAGACAAGTACAATATGTATTTATAGTGTTTCTGATGAAATCCCTCCTTTTAATGCATTTTCTCACAGAAAACGAGTCTCTCGCCATGGGAACATGGCTTTTTTGAAAAAGCATATTCTGGTCGAGAAATCGTGTTTTAAGCAATAAAAACGACTCCCGGCCTTATTTGGTTCACATTTGTACTTTTGGTAAGCTAGCCCGTATTCATAACGCACTAAACCTTTTTATCGCGTTAAACGCCTTTTCTCGACGAGAAAAGCACAATTTCATCAAAAACAAACAAAACAAGAAAAATGAATCTATTCAACAAGTCTGCAACACGTCCTTAAGAGTTACATGATTTCACCCAATGTCAATGTGTAATTTCTCCAGTTCTGATCATTTTTTAGGTTGTTGGTAGCTTGGTCAATGCCAAAACACAGTGAGATCTATTTATGGCTTTAAACGCGTTTTCTCCTCGAGAGAAACATGATTTCACTAAAAACGTTATAGTTTAAACATGCCTGTTTGTACATGTGTGCAAACACTCAGAGCCTTAAGATAGGGGTTTCACCAATGTGTTTTTTGGTGAGAAACCTTCTATTTCAAGGTTCTGTGCGTTTTCAGACAAGTACAATATGTATTTATAGTGTTTCTGATGAAATCCCTCCTTTTAATGCATTTTCTCACAGAAAACGAGTCTCTCGCCATGGGAACATGGCTTTTTTGAAAAAGCATATTCTGGTCGAGAAATCGTGTTTTAAGCAATAAAAACGACTCCCGGCCTTATTTAGTTCACATTTGTACTTTTGGTAAGCTAGCCCGTATTCATAACGCACTAAACCTTTTTATCGCGTTAAACGCCTTTTCTCGACGAGAAAAGCACAATTTCATCAAAAACAAACAAAACAAGAAAAATGAATCTATTCAACAAGTCTGCAACACGTCCTTAAGAGTTACATGATTTCACCCAATGTCAATGTGTAATTTCTCCAGTTCTGATCATTTTTTAGGTTGTTGGTAGCTTGGTCAATGCCAAAACACAGTGAGATCTATTTATGGCTTTAAACGCGTTTTCTCCTCGAGAGAAACATGATTTCACTAAAAACGTTATAGTTTAAACATGCCTGTTTGTACATGTGTGCAAACACTCAGAGCCTTAAGATAGGGGTTTCACCAATGTGTTTTTTGGTGAGAAACCTTCTATTTCAAGGTTCTGTGCGTTTTCAGACAAGTACAATATGTCTTTATAGCGTTTCTGATGAAATCCCTCCTTTTAATGCATTTTCTCACAGAAAACGAGTCTCTCGCCATGGGAACATGGCTTTTTTGAAAAAGCATATTCTGGTCGAGAAATCGTGTTTTAAGCAATAAAAACGACTCCCGGCCTTATTTAGTTCACATTTGTACTTTTGGTAAGCTAGCCCGTATTCATAACGCAATAAACCTTTTTATCGCGTTAAACGCCTTTTCTCGACGAGAAAAGCACAATTTCATCAAAAACAAACAAAACAAGAAAAATGAATCTATTCAACAAGTCTGCAACACGTCCTTAAGAGTTACATGATTTCACCCAATGTCAATGTGTAATTTCTCCAGTTCTGATCATTTTTTAGGTTGTTGGTAGCTTGGTCAATGCCAAAACACAGTGAGATCTTTTTATGGCTTTAAACGCGTTTTCTCCTCGAGAGAAACATGATTTCACTAAAAACGTTATAGTTTAAACATGCCTGTTTGTACATGTGTGCAAACACTCAGAGCCTTAAGATAGGGGTTTCACCAATGTGTTTTTTGGTGAGAAACCTTCTATTTCAAGGTTCTGTGCGTTTTCAGACAAGTACAATATGTATTTATAGTGTTTCTGATGAAATCCCTCCTTTTAATGCATTTTCTCACAGAAAACGAGTCTCTCGCCATGGGAACATGGCTTTTTTGAAAACGCATATTCTGGTCGAGAAATCGTGTTTTAAGCAATAAAAACGACTCCCGGCCTTATTTGGTTCACATTTGTACTTTTGGTAAGCTAGCCCGTATTCATAACGCACTAAACCTTTTTATCGCGTTAAACGCCTTTTCTCGACGAGAAAAGCACAATTTCATCAAAAACAAACAAAACAAGAAAAATGAATCTATTCAACAAGTCTGCAACACGTCCTTAAGAGTTACATGATTTCACCCAATGTCAATGTGTAATTTCTCCAGTTCTGATCATTTTTTAGGTGGTTGGTAGCTTGGTCAATGCCAAAAATCAATTAGATCTTTTTATGGCTTTAAACGCGTTTTCTCCTCGAGAGAAACATGATTTCACTAAAAACGTTATAGTTTAAACAGGCCTGTTTGTACATGTGTGCAAACACTCAGAGCCTTAAGATAGGGGTTTCACCAATGTGTTTTTTGGTGAGAAACCTTCTATTTCAAGGTTCTGTGCGTTTTCAGACAAGTACAATATGTACTTGTTATTTATACAAACAAACAAAACAAGAAAAATGAATCTATTCAACAAGTCTGCAACACGTCCTTAAGAGTTACATGATTTCACCCAATGTCAATGTGTAATTTCTCCAGTTCTGATCATTTTTTAGGTTGTTGGTAGCTTGGTCAATGCCAAAACACAGTGAGATCTTTTTATGGCTTTAAACGCGTTTTCTCCTCGAGAGAAACATGATTTCACTAAAAACGTTATAGTTTAAACATGCCTGTTTGTACATGTGTGCAAACACTCAGAGCCTTAAGATAGGGGTTTCACCAATGTGTTTTTTGGTGAGAAACCTTCTATTTCAAGGTTTTGTGCGTTTTCAGACAAGTACAATATGTATTTATAGTGTTTCTGATGAAATCCCTCCTTTTAATGCATTTTCTCACAGAAAACGAGTCTCTCGCCATGGGAACATGGCTTTTTTGAAAAAGCATATTCTGGTCGAGAAATCGTGTTTTAAGCAATAAAAACGACTCCCGGCCTTATTTGGTTCACATTTGTACTTTTGGTAAGCTAGCCCGTATTCATAACGCACTAAACCTTTTTATCGCGTTAAACGCCTTTTCTCGACGAGAAGAGCGCAATTTCATCAAAAACAAACAAAACAAGAAAAATGAATCTATTCAACAAGTCTGCAACACGTCCTTAAGAGTTACATGATTTCACCCAATGTCAATGTGTAATTTCTCCAGTTCTGATCATTTTTTAGGTTGTTGGTAGCTTGGTCAATGCCAAAACACAGTGAGATCTTTTTATGGCTTTAAACGCGTTTTCTCCTCGAGAGAAACATGATTTCACTAAAAACGTTATAGTTTAAACATGCCTGTTTGTACATGTGTGCAAACACTCAGAGCCTTAAGATAGGGGTTTCACCAATGTGTTTTTTGGTGAGAAACCTTCTATTTCAAGGTTTTGTGCGTTTTCAGACAAGTACAATATGTATTTATAGTGTTTCTGATGAAATCCCTCCTTTTAATGCATTTTCTCACAGGAAACGAGTCTCTCGCCATGGGAACATGGCTTTTTTGAAAAAGCATATTCTGGTCGAGAAATCGTGTTTTAAGCAATAAAAACGACTCCCGGCCTTATTTAGTTCACATTTGTACTTTTGGTAAGCTAGCCCGTATTCATAACGCACTAAAACTTTTGTCGCGTTAAACGCCTTTTCTCGACGAGAAAAGCAATTTCATCAAAAAAAAACAAAACAAGAAAAATGAATCTATTCAACAAGTCTGCAACACGTCCTTAAGAGTTACATGATTTCACCCAATGTCAATGTGTAATTTCTCCAGTTCTGATCATTTTTTAGGTGGTTGGTAGCTTGGTCAATGCCAAAACACAGTGAGATCTTTTTATGGCTTTAAACGCGTTTTCTCCTCGAGAGAAACATGATTTCACTAAAAACGTTATAGTTTAAACATGCCTGTTTGTACATGTGTGCAAACACTCAGAGCCTTAAGATAGGGGTTTCACCAATGTGTTTTTTGGTGAGAAACCTTCTATTTCAAGGTTCTGTGCGTTTTCAGACAAGTACAATATGTATTTATAGTGTTTCTGATGAAATCCCTCCTTTTAATGCATTTTCTCACAGAAAACGAGTCTCTCGCCATGGGAACATGGCTTTTTTGAAAAAGCATATTCTGGTCGAGAAATCGTGTTTTAAGCAATAAAAACGACTCCCGGCCTTATTTAGTTCACATTTGTACTTTTGGTAAGCTAGCCCGTATTCATAACGCACTAAAACTTTTATCGCGTTAAACGCCTTTTCTCGACGAGAAAAGCACAATTTCATCAAAAACAAACAAAACAAGAAAAATGAATCTATTCAACAAGTCTGCAACACGTCCTTAAGAGTCACATGATTTCACCCAATGTCAATGTGTAATTTCTCCAGTTCTGATCATTTTTTAGGTTGTTGGTAGCTTGGTCAATGCCAAAACACAGTGAGATCTTTTTATGGCTTTAAACGCGTTTTCTCCTCGAGAGAAACATGATTTCACTAAAAACGTTATAGTTTAAACATGCCTGTTTGTACATGTGTGCAAACACTCAGAGCCTTAAGATAGGGGTTTCACCAATGTGTTTTTTGGTGAGAAACCTTCTATTTCAAGGTTCTGTGCGTTTTCAGACAAGTACAATATGTATTTATAGTGTTTCTGATGAAATCCCTCCTTTTAATGCATTTTCTCACAGAAAACGAGTCTCTCGCCATGGGAACATGGCTTTTTTGAAAAAGCATATTCTGGTCGAGAAATCGTGTTTTAAGCAATAAAAACGACTCCCGGCCTTATTTAGTTCACATTTGTACTTTTGGTAAGCTAGCCCGTATTCATAACGCACTAAAACTTTTATCGCGTTAAACGCCTTTTCTCGACGAGAAAAGCACAATTTCATCAAAAACAAACAAAACAAGAAAAATGAATCTATTCAACAAGTCTGCAACACGTCCTTAAGAGTCACATGATTTCACCCAATGTCAATGTGTAATTTCTCCAGTTCTGATCATTTTTTAGGTTGTTGGTAGCTTGGTCAATGCCAAAACACAGTGAGATCTTTTTATGGCTTTAAACGCGTTTTCTCCTCGAGAGAAACATGATTTCACTAAAAACGTTATAGTTTAAACATGCCTGTTTGTACATGTGTGCAAACACTCAGAGCCTTAAGATAGGGGTTTCACCAATGTGTTTTTTGGTGAGAAACCTTCTATTTCAAGGTTCTGTGCGTTTTCAGACAAGTACAATATGTATTTACAGTGTTTCTGATGAAATCCCTCCTTTTAATGCATTTTCTCACAGAAAACGAGTCTCTCGCCATGGGAACATGGCTTTTTTGAAAAAGCATATTCTGGTCAAGAAATCGTGTTTTAAGCAATAAAAACGACTCCCGGCCTTATTTAGTTCACATTTGTACTTTTGGTAAGCTAGCCCGTATTCATAACGCACTAAACCTTTTTATCGCGTTAAACGCCTTTTCTCGACGAGAAAAGCACAATTTCATCAAAAACAAACAAAACAAGAAAAATGAATCTATTCAACAAGTCTGCAACACGTCCTTAAGAGTTACATGATTTCACCCAATGTCAATGTGTAATTTCTCCAGTTCTGATCATTTTTTAGGTTGTTGGTAGCTTGGTCAATGCCAAAACACAGTGAGATCTTTTTATGGCTTTAAACGCGTTTTCTCCTCGAGAGAAACATGATTTCACTAAAAACGTTATAGTTTAAACATGCCTGTTTGTACATGTGTGCAAACACTCAGAGCCTTAAGATAGGGGTTTCACCAATGTGTTTTTTGGTGAGAAACCTTCTATTTCAAGGTTTTGTGCGTTTTCAGACAAGTACAATATGTATTTATAGTGTTTCTGATGAAATCCCTCCTTTTAATGCATTTTCTCACAGAAAACGAGTCTCTCGCCATGGGAACATGGCTTTTTTGAAAAAGCATATTCTGGTCGAGAAATCGTGTTTTAAGCAATAAAAACGACTCCCGGCCTTATTTGGTTCACATTTGTACTTTTGGTAAGCTAGCCCGTATTCATAACGCACTAAACCTTTTTATCGCGTTAAACGCCTTTTCTCGACGAGAAAAGCACAATTTCATCAAAAACAAACAAAACAAGAAAAATGAATCTATTCAACAAGTCTGCAACACGTCCTTAAGAGTTACATGATTTCACCCAATGTCAATGTGTAATTTCTCCAGTTCTGATCATTTTTTAGGTGGTTGGTAGCTTGGTCAATGCCAAAAATCAATTAGATCTATTTATGGCTTTAAACGCGTTTTCTCCTCGAGAGAAACATGATTTCACTAAAAACGTTATAGTTTAAACATGCCTGTTTGTACATGTGTGCAAACACTCAGAGCCTTAAGATAGGGGTTTCACCAATGTGTTTTTTGGTGAGAAACCTTCTATTTCAAGGTTCTGTGCGTTTTCAGACAAGTACAATATGTCTTTATAGCGTTTCTGATGAAATCCCTCCTTTTAATGCATTTTCTCACAGAAAACGAGTCTCTCGCCATGGGAACATGGCTTTTTTGAAAAAGCATATTCTGGTCGAGAAATCGTGTTTTAAGCAATAAAAACGACTCCCGGCCTTATTTAGTTCACATTTGTACTTTTGGTAAGCTAGCCCGTATTCATAACGCAATAAACCTTTTTATCGCGTTAAACGCCTTTTCTCGACGAGAAAAGCACAATTTCATCAAAAACAAACAAAACAAGAAAAATGAATCTATTCAACAAGTCTGCAACACGTCCTTAAGAGTTACATGATTTCACCCAATGTCAATGTGTAATTTCTCCAGTTCTGATCATTTTTTAGGTTGTTGGTAGCTTGGTCAATGCCAAAACACAGTGAGATCTTTTTATGGCTTTAAACGCGTTTTCTCCTCGAGAGAAACATGATTTCACTAAAAACGTTATAGTTTAAACATGCCTGTTTGTACATGTGTGCAAACACTCAGAGCCTTAAGATAGGGGTTTCACCAATGTGTTTTTTGGTGAGAAACCTTCTATTTCAAGGTTCTGTGCGTTTTCAGACAAGTACAATATGTATTTATAGTGTTTCTGATGAAATCCCTCCTTTTAATGCATTTTCTCACAGAAAACGAGTCTCTCGCCATGGGAACATGGCTTTTTTGAAAACGCATATTCTGGTCGAGAAATCGTGTTTTAAGCAATAAAAACGACTCCCGGCCTTATTTGGTTCACATTTGTACTTTTGGTAAGCTAGCCCGTATTCATAACGCACTAAACCTTTTTATCGCGTTAAACGCCTTTTCTCGACGAGAAAAGCACAATTTCATCAAAAACAAACAAAACAAGAAAAATGAATCTATTCAACAAGTCTGCAACACGTCCTTAAGAGTTACATGATTTCACCCAATGTCAATGTGTAATTTCTCCAGTTCTGATCATTTTTTAGGTGGTTGGTAGCTTGGTCAATGCCAAAAATCAATTAGATCTTTTTATGGCTTTAAACGCGTTTTCTCCTCGAGAGAAACATGATTTCACTAAAAACGTTATAGTTTAAACAGGCCTGTTTGTACATGTGTGCAAACACTCAGAGCCTTAAGATAGGGGTTTCACCAATGTGTTTTTTGGTGAGAAACCTTCTATTTCAAGGTTCTGTGCGTTTTCAGACAAGTACAATATGTACTTGTTATTTATACAAACAAACAAAACAAGAAAAATGAATCTATTCAACAAGTCTGCAACACGTCCTTAAGAGTTACATGATTTCACCCAATGTCAATGTGTAATTTCTCCAGTTCTGATCATTTTTTAGGTTGTTGGTAGCTTGGTCAATGCCAAAACACAGTGAGATCTTTTTATGGCTTTAAACGCGTTTTCTCCTCGAGAGAAACATGATTTCACTAAAAACGTTATAGTTTAAACATGCCTGTTTGTACATGTGTGCAAACACTCAGAGCCTTAAGATAGGGGTTTCACCAATGTGTTTTTTGGTGAGAAACCTTCTATTTCAAGGTTTTGTGCGTTTTCAGACAAGTACAATATGTATTTATAGTGTTTCTGATGAAATCCCTCCTTTTAATGCATTTTCTCACAGAAAACGAGTCTCTCGCCATGGGAACATGGCTTTTTTGAAAAAGCATATTCTGGTCGAGAAATCGTGTTTTAAGCAATAAAAACGACTCCCGGCCTTATTTGGTTCACATTTGTACTTTTGGTAAGCTAGCCCGTATTCATAACGCACTAAACCTTTTTATCGCGTTAAACGCCTTTTCTCGACGAGAAGAGCGCAATTTCATCAAAAACAAACAAAACAAGAAAAATGAATCTATTCAACAAGTCTGCAACACGTCCTTAAGAGTTACATGATTTCACCCAATGTCAATGTGTAATTTCTCCAGTTCTGATCATTTTTTAGGTTGTTGGTAGCTTGGTCAATGCCAAAACACAGTGAGATCTTTTTATGGCTTTAAACGCGTTTTCTCCTCGAGAGAAACATGATTTCACTAAAAACGTTATAGTTTAAACATGCCTGTTTGTACATGTGTGCAAACACTCAGAGCCTTAAGATAGGGGTTTCACCAATGTGTTTTTTGGTGAGAAACCTTCTATTTCAAGGTTTTGTGCGTTTTCAGACAAGTACAATATGTATTTATAGTGTTTCTGATGAAATCCCTCCTTTTAATGCATTTTCTCACAGGAAACGAGTCTCTCGCCATGGGAACATGGCTTTTTTGAAAAAGCATATTCTGGTCGAGAAATCGTGTTTTAAGCAATAAAAACGACTCCCGGCCTTATTTAGTTCACATTTGTACTTTTGGTAAGCTAGCCCGTATTCATAACGCACTAAAACTTTTGTCGCGTTAAACGCCTTTTCTCGACGAGAAAAGCAATTTCATCAAAAAAAAACAAAACAAGAAAAATGAATCTATTCAACAAGTCTGCAACACGTCCTTAAGAGTTACATGATTTCACCCAATGTCAATGTGTAATTTCTCCAGTTCTGATCATTTTTTAGGTGGTTGGTAGCTTGGTCAATGCCAAAACACAGTGAGATCTTTTTATGGCTTTAAACGCGTTTTCTCCTCGAGAGAAACATGATTTCACTAAAAACGTTATAGTTTAAACATGCCTGTTTGTACATGTGTGCAAACACTCAGAGCCTTAAGATAGGGGTTTCACCAATGTGTTTTTTGGTGAGAAACCTTCTATTTCAAGGTTCTGTGCGTTTTCAGACAAGTACAATATGTATTTATAGTGTTTCTGATGAAATCCCTCCTTTTAATGCATTTTCTCACAGAAAACGAGTCTCTCGCCATGGGAACATGGCTTTTTTGAAAAAGCATATTCTGGTCGAGAAATCGTGTTTTAAGCAATAAAAACGACTCCCGGCCTTATTTAGTTCACATTTGTACTTTTGGTAAGCTAGCCCGTATTCATAACGCACTAAAACTTTTATCGCGTTAAACGCCTTTTCTCGACGAGAAAAGCACAATTTCATCAAAAACAAACAAAACAAGAAAAATGAATCTATTCAACAAGTCTGCAACACGTCCTTAAGAGTCACATGATTTCACCCAATGTCAATGTGTAATTTCTCCAGTTCTGATCATTTTTTAGGTTGTTGGTAGCTTGGTCAATGCCAAAACACAGTGAGATCTTTTTATGGCTTTAAACGCGTTTTCTCCTCGAGAGAAACATGATTTCACTAAAAACGTTATAGTTTAAACATGCCTGTTTGTACATGTGTGCAAACACTCAGAGCCTTAAGATAGGGGTTTCACCAATGTGTTTTTTGGTGAGAAACCTTCTATTTCAAGGTTCTGTGCGTTTTCAGACAAGTACAATATGTATTTATAGTGTTTCTGATGAAATCCCTCCTTTTAATGCATTTTCTCACAGAAAACGAGTCTCTCGCCATGGGAACATGGCTTTTTTGAAAAAGCATATTCTGGTCGAGAAATCGTGTTTTAAGCAATAAAAACGACTCCCGGCCTTATTTAGTTCACATTTGTACTTTTGGTAAGCTAGCCCGTATTCATAACGCACTAAAACTTTTATCGCGTTAAACGCCTTTTCTCGACGAGAAAAGCACAATTTCATCAAAAACAAACAAAACAAGAAAAATGAATCTATTCAACAAGTCTGCAACACGTCCTTAAGAGTCACATGATTTCACCCAATGTCAATGTGTAATTTCTCCAGTTCTGATCATTTTTTAGGTTGTTGGTAGCTTGGTCAATGCCAAAACACAGTGAGATCTTTTTATGGCTTTAAACGCGTTTTCTCCTCGAGAGAAACATGATTTCACTAAAAACGTTATAGTTTAAACATGCCTGTTTGTACATGTGTGCAAACACTCAGAGCCTTAAGATAGGGGTTTCACCAATGTGTTTTTTGGTGAGAAACCTTCTATTTCAAGGTTCTGTGCGTTTTCAGACAAGTACAATATGTATTTACAGTGTTTCTGATGAAATCCCTCCTTTTAATGCATTTTCTCACAGAAAACGAGTCTCTCGCCATGGGAACATGGCTTTTTTGAAAAAGCATATTCTGGTCAAGAAATCGTGTTTTAAGCAATAAAAACGACTCCCGGCCTTATTTAGTTCACATTTGTACTTTTGGTAAGCTAGCCCGTATTCATAACGCACTAAACCTTTTTATCGCGTTAAACGCCTTTTCTCGACGAGAAAAGCACAATTTCATCAAAAACAAACAAAACAAGAAAAATGAATCTATTCAACAAGTCTGCAACACGTCCTTAAGAGTTACATGATTTCACCCAATGTCAATGTGTAATTTCTCCAGTTCTGATCATTTTTTAGGTTGTTGGTAGCTTGGTCAATGCCAAAACACAGTGAGATCTTTTTATGGCTTTAAACGCGTTTTCTCCTCGAGAGAAACATGATTTCACTAAAAACGTTATAGTTTAAACATGCCTGTTTGTACATGTGTGCAAACACTCAGAGCCTTAAGATAGGGGTTTCACCAATGTGTTTTTTGGTGAGAAACCTTCTATTTCAAGGTTTTGTGCGTTTTCAGACAAGTACAATATGTATTTATAGTGTTTCTGATGAAATCCCTCCTTTTAATGCATTTTCTCACAGAAAACGAGTCTCTCGCCATGGGAACATGGCTTTTTTGAAAAAGCATATTCTGGTCGAGAAATCGTGTTTTAAGCAATAAAAACGACTCCCGGCCTTATTTGGTTCACATTTGTACTTTTGGTAAGCTAGCCCGTATTCATAACGCACTAAACCTTTTTATCGCGTTAAACGCCTTTTCTCGACGAGAAAAGCACAATTTCATCAAAAACAAACAAAACAAGAAAAATGAATCTATTCAACAAGTCTGCAACACGTCCTTAAGAGTTACATGATTTCACCCAATGTCAATGTGTAATTTCTCCAGTTCTGATCATTTTTTAGGTGGTTGGTAGCTTGGTCAATGCCAAAAATCAATTAGATCTTTTTATGGCTTTAAACGCGTTTTCTCCTCGAGAGAAACATGATTTCACTAAAAACGTTATAGTTTAAACAGGCCTGTTTGTACATGTGTGCAAACACTCAGAGCCTTAAGATAGGGGTTTCACCAATGTGTTTTTTGGTGAGAAACCTTCTATTTCAAGGTTCTGTGCGTTTTCAGACAAGTACAATATGTACTTGTTATTTATACAAACAAACAAAACAAGAAAAATGAATCTATTCAACAAGTCTGCAACACGTCCTTAAGAGTTACATGATTTCACCCAATGTCAATGTGTAATTTCTCCAGTTCTGATCATTTTTTAGGTTGTTGGTAGCTTGGTCAATGCCAAAACACAGTGAGATCTTTTTATGGCTTTAAACGCGTTTTCTCCTCGAGAGAAACATGATTTCACTAAAAACGTTATAGTTTAAACATGCCTGTTTGTACATGTGTGCAAACACTCAGAGCCTTAAGATAGGGGTTTCACCAATGTTTTTTTTGGTGAGAAACCTTCTATTTCAAGGTTTTGTGCGTTTTCAGACAAGTACAATATGTATTTATAGTGTTTCTGATGAAATCCCTCCTTTTAATGCATTTTCTCACAGAAAACGAGTCTCTCGCCATGGGAACATGGCTTTTTTGAAAAAGCATATTCTGGTCGAGAAATCGTGTTTTAAGCAATAAAAACGACTCCCGGCCTTATTTAGTTCACATTTGTACTTTTGGTAAGCTAGCCCGTATTCATAACGCACTAAAACTTTTGTCGCGTTAAACGCCTTTTCTCGACGAGAAAAGCAATTTCATCAAAAACAAACAAAACAAGAAAAATGAATCTATTCAACAAGTCTGCAACACGTCCTTAAGAGTTACATGATTTCACCCAATGTCAATGTGTAATTTCTCCAGTTCTGATCATTTTTTAGGTGGTTGGTAGCTTGGTCAATGCCAAAACACAGTGAGATCTTTTTATGGCTTTAAACGCGTTTTCTCCTCGAGAGAAACATGATTTCACTAAAAACGTTATAGTTTAAACATGCCTGTTTGTACATGTGTGCAAACACTCAGAGCCTTAAGATAGGGGTTTCACCAATGTGTTTTTTGGTGAGAAACCTTCTATTTCAAGGTTTTGTGCGTTTTCAGACAAGTACAATATGTATTTATAGTGTTTCTGATGAAATCCCTCCTTTTAATGCATTTTCTCACAGAAAACGAGTCTCTCGCCATGGGAACATGGCTTTTTTGAAAAAGCATATTCTGGTCGAGAAATCGTGTTTTAAGCAATAAAAACGACTCCCGGCCTTATTTAGTTCACATTTGTACTTTTGGTAAGCTAGCCCGTATTCATAACGCACTAAAACTTTTGTCGCGTTAAACGCCTTTTCTCGACGAGAAAAGCACAATTTCATCAAAAACAAACAAAACAAGAAAAATGAATCTATTCAACAAGTCTGCAACACGTCCTTAAGAGTTACATGATTTCACCCAATGTCAATGTGTAATTTCTCCAGTTCTGATCATTTTTTAGGTGGTTGGTAGCTTGGTCAATGCCAAAACACAGTGAGATCTTTTTATGGCTTTAAACGCGTTTTCTCCTCGAGAGAAACATGATTTCACTAAAAACGTTATAGTTTAAACATGCCTGTTTGTACATGTGTGCAAACACTCAGAGCCTTAAGATAGGGGTTTCACCAATGTGTTTTTTGGTGAGAAACCTTCTATTTCAAGGTTCTGTGCGTTTTCAGACAAGTACAATATGTATTTATAGTGTTTCTGATGAAATCCCTCCTTTTAATGCATTTTCTCACAGAAAACGAGTCTCTCGCCATGGGAACATGGCTTTTTTGAAAAAGCATATTCTGGTCGAGAAATCGTGTTTTAAGCAATAAAAACGACTCCCGGCCTTATTTAGTTCACATTTGTACTTTTGGTAAGCTAGCCCGTATTCATAACGCACTAAACCTTTTATCGCGTTAAACGCCTTTTCTCGACGAGAAAAGCACAATTTCATCAAAAACAAACAAAACAAGAAAAATGAATCTATTCAACAAGTCTGCAACACGTCCTTAAGAGTCACATGATTTCACCCAATGTCAATGTGTAATTTCTCCAGTTCTGATCATTTTTTAGGTTGTTGGTAGCTTGGTCAATGCCAAAACACAGTGAGATCTTTTTATGGCTTTAAACGCGTTTTCTCCTCGAGAGAAACATGATTTCACTAAAAACGTTATAGTTTAAACATGCCTGTTTGTACATGTGTGCAAACACTCAGAGCCTTAAGATAGGGGTTTCACCAATGTGTTTTTTGGTGAGAAACCTTCTATTTCAAGGTTCTGTGCGTTTTCAGACAAGTACAATATGTATTTACAGTGTTTCTGATGAAATCCCTCCTTTTAATGCATTTTCTCACAGAAAACGAGTCTCTCGCCATGGGAACATGGCTTTTTTGAAAAAGCATATTCTGGTCGAGAAATCGTGTTTTAAGCAATAAAAACGACTCCCGGCCTTATTTGGTTCACATTTGTACTTTTGGTAAGCTAGCCCGTATTCATAACGCACTAAACCTTTTTATCGCGTTAAACGCCTTTTCTCGACGAGAAAAGCACAATTTCATCAAAAACAAACAAAACAAGAAAAATGAATCTATTCAACAAGTCTGCAACACGTCCTTAAGAGTTACATGATTTCACCCAATGTCAATGTGTAATTTCTCCAGTTCTGATCATTTTTTAGGTTGTTGGTAGCTTGGTCAATGCCAAAACACAGTGAGATATTTTTATGGCTTTAAACGCGTTTTCTCCTCGAGAGAAACATGATTTCACTAAAAACGTTATAGTTTAAACATGCCTGTTTGTACATGTGTGCAAACACTCAGAGCCTTAAGATAGGGGTTTCACCAATGTGTTTTTTGGTGAGAAACCTTCTATTTCAAGGTTCTGTGCGTTTTCAGACAAGTACAATATGTATTTATAGTGTTTCTGATGAAATCCCTCCTTTTAATGCATTTTCTCACAGAAAACGAGTCTCTCGCCATGGGAACATGGCTTTTTTGAAAAAGCATATTCTGGTCGAGAAACCGTGTTTTAAGCAATAAAAACGACTCCCGGCCTTATTTGGTTCACATTTGTACTTTTGGTAAGCTAGCCCGTATTCATAACGCACTAAACCTTTTTATCGCGTTAAACGCCTTTTCTCGACGAGAAAAGCACAATTTCATCAAAAACAAACAAAACAAGAAAAATGAATCTATTCAACAAGTCTGCAACACGTCCTTAAGAGTTACATGATTTCACCCAATGTCAATGTGTAATTTCTCCAGTTCTGATCATTTTTTAGGTTGTTTGGTAGCTTGGTCAATGCCAAAACACAGTGAGATCTTTTTATGGCTTTAAACGCGTTTTCTCCTCGAGAGAAACATGATTTCACTAAAAACGTTATAGTTTAAACATGCCTGTTTGTACATGTGTGCAAACACTCAGAGCCTTAAGATAGGGGTTTCACCAATGTGTTTTTTGGTGAGAAACCTTCTATTTCAAGGTTCTGTGCGTTTTCAGACAAGTACAATATGTATTTATAGTGTTTCTGATGAAATCCCTCCTTTTACTGCATTTTCTCACAGAAAACGAGTCTCTCGCCATGGGAACATGGCTTTTTTGAAAAAGCATATTCTGGTCGAGAAATCGTGTTTTAAGCAATAAAAACGACTCCCGGCCTTATTTGGTTCACATTTGTACTTTTGGTAAGCTAGCCCGTATTCATAACGCACTAAACCTTTTTATCGCGTTAAACGCCTTTTCTCGACGAGAAAAGCACAATTTCATCAAAAACAAACAAAACAAGAAAAATGAATCTATTCAACAAGTCTGCAACACGTCCTTAAGAGTTACATGATTTCACCCAATGTCAATGTGTAATTTCTCCAGTTCTGATCATTTTTTAGGTTGTTTGGTAGCTTGGTCAATGCCAAA
The DNA here is from genome assembly GCF_029633865.1 of Lampris incognitus. Classification (NCBI taxonomy): domain Eukaryota; kingdom Metazoa; phylum Chordata; class Actinopteri; order Lampriformes; family Lampridae; genus Lampris; species Lampris incognitus. The sequence continues at coordinate 44,748,488 of NC_079227.1, forward strand.
ACACAGTGAGATCTTTTTATGGCTTTAAACGCGTTTTCTCCTCGAGAGAAACATGATTTCACTAAAAACGTTATAGTTTAAACATGCCTGTTTGTACATGTGTGCAAACACTCAGAGCCTTAAGATAGGGGTTTCACCAATGTGTTTTTTGGTGAGAAACCTTCTATTTCAAGGTTCTGTGCGTTTTCAGACAAGTACAATATGTATTTATAGTGTTTCTGATGAAATCCCTCCTTTTAATGCATTTTCTCACAGAAAACGAGTCTCTCGCCATGGGAACATGGCTTTTTTGAAAAAGCATATTCTGGTCGAGAAATCGTGTTTTAAGCAATAAAAACGACTCCCGGCCTTATTTAGTTCACATTTGTACTTTTGGTAAGCTAGCCCGTATTCATAACGCACTAAACCTTTTTATCGCGTTAAACGCCTTTTCTCGACGAGAAAAGCACAATTTCATCAAAAACAAAGAAAACAAGAAAAATGAATCTATTCAACAAGTCTGCAACACGTCCTTAAGAGTCACATGATTTCACCCAATGTCAATGTGTAATTTCTCCAGTTCTGATCATTTTTTAGGTGGTTGGTAGCTTGGTCAATGCCAAAACACAGTGAGATCTTTTTATGGCTTTAAACGCGTTTTCTCCTCGAGAGAAACATGATTTCACTAAAAACGTTATAGTTTAAACATGCCTGTTTGTACATGTGTGCAAACACTCAGAGCCTTAAGATAGGGGTTTCACCAATGTGTTTTTTGGTGAGAAACCTTCTATTTCAAGGTTCTGTGCGTTTTCAGACAAGTACAATATGTATTTACAGTGTTACTGATGAAATCCCTCCTTTTAATGCATTTTCTCACAGAAAACGAGTCTCTCGCCATGGGAACATGGCTTTTTTGAAAAAGCATATTCTGGTCGAGAAATCGTGTTTTAAGCAATAAAAACGACTCCCGGCCTTATTTAGTTCACATTTGTACTTTTGGTAAGCTAGCCCGTATTCATAACGCACTAAACCTTTTTATCGCGTTAAAATCCTTTTCTCGACGAGAAAAGCACAATTTCATCAAAAACAAACAAAACAAGAAAAATGAATCTATTCAACAAGTCTGCAACACGTCCTTAAGAGTCACATGATTTCACCCAATGTCAATGTGTAATTTCTCCAGTTCTGATCATTTTTTAGGTGGTTGGTAGCTTGGTCAATGCCAAAACACAGTGAGATCTTTTTATGGCTTTAAACGCGTTTTCTCCTCGAGAGAAACATGATTTCACTAAAAACGTTATAGTTTAAACATGCCTGTTTGTACATGTGTGCAAACACTCAGAGCCTTAAGATAGGGGTTTCACCAATGTGTTTTTTGGTGAGAAACCTTCTATTTCAAGGTTCTGTGCGTTTTCAGACAAGTACAATATGTATTTATAGTGTTTCTGATGAAATCCCTCCTTTTAATGCATTTTCTCACAGAAAACGAGTCTCTCGCCATGGGAACATGGCTTTTTTGAAAAAGCATATTCTGGTCGAGAAATCGTGTTTTAAGCAATAAAAACGACTCCCGGCCTTATTTAGTTCACATTTGTACTTTTGGTAAGCTAGCCCGTATTCATAACGCACTAAACCTTTTTATCGCGTTAAACGCCTTTTCTCGACGAGAAAAGCACAATTTCATCAAAAACAAACAAAACAAGAAAAATGAATCTATTCAACAAGTCTGCAACACGTCCTTAAGAGTTACATGATTTCACCCAATGTCAATGTGTAATTTCTCCAGTTCTGATCATTTTTTAGGTTGTTGGTAGCTTGGTCAATGCCAAAACACAGTGAGATCTTTTTATGGCTTTAAACGTGTTTTCTCCTCGAGAGAAACATGATTTCACTAAAAACGTTATAGTTTAAACATGCCTGTTTGTACATGTGTGCAAACACTCAGAGCCTTAAGATAGGGGTTTCACCAATGTGTTTTTTGGTGAGAAACCTTCTATTTCAAGGTCCTGTGCGTTTTCAGACAAGTATATATGTATTTATAGTGTTTCTGATGAAATCCCTCCTTTTAATGCATTTTCTCACAGAAAACGAGTCTCTCACCATGGGAACATGGCTTTTTTGAAAAAGCATATTCTGGTCGAGAAATCGTGTTTTAAGCAATAAAAACGACTCCCGGCCTTATTTAGTTCACATTTGTACTTTTGGTAAGCTAGCCCGTATTCATAACGCACTAAAACTTTTGTCGCGTTAAACGCCTTTTCGCGACGAGAAAAGCACAATTTCATCAAAAACAAACAAAACAAGAAAAATGAATCTATTCAACAAGTCTGCAACACGTCCTTAAGAGTTACATGATTTCACCCAATGTCAATGTGTAATTTCTCCAGTTCTGATCATTTTTTAGGTTGTTGGTAGCTTGGTCAATGCCAAAACACAGTGAGATCTTTTTATGGCTTTAAACGCGTTTTCTCTTCGAGAAAAACATGATTTCACTAAAAACGTTATAGTTTAAACATGCCTGTTTGTACATGTGTGCAAACACTCAGAGCCTTAAGATAGGGGTTTCACCAATGTGTTTTTTGGTGAGAAACCTTCTATTTCAAGGTTCTGTGCGTTTTCAGACAAGTACAATATGTATTTATAGTGTTTCTGATGAAATCCCTCCTTTTAATGCATTTTCTCACAGAAAACGAGTCTCTCGCAATGGGAACATGGCTTTTTTGAAAAAGCATATTCTGGTCGAGAAATCGTGTTTTAAGCAATAAAAACGACTCCCGGCCTTATTTAGTTCACATTTGTACTTTTGGTAAGCTAGCCCGTATTCATAACGCACTAAAACTTTTGTCGCGTTAAACGCCTTTTCGCGACGAGAAAAGCACAATTTCATCAAAAACAAACAAAACAAGAAAAATGAATCTATTCAACAAGTCTGCAACACGTCCTTAAGAGTTACATGATTTCACCCAATGTCAATGTGTAATTTCTCCAGTTCTGATCATTTTTTAGGTTGTTGGTAGCTTGGTCAATGCCAAAACACAGTGAGATCTTTTTATGGCTTTAAACGCGTTTTCTCCTCGAGAAAAACATGATTTCACTAAAAACGTTATAGTTTAAACATGCCTGTTTGTACATGTGTGCAAACACTCAGAGCCTTAAGATAGGGGTTTCACCAATGTGTTTTTTGGTGAGAAACCTTCTATTTCAAGGTCCTGTGCGTTTTCAGACAAGTATATATGTATTTATAGTGTTTCTGATGAAATCCCTCCTTTTAATGCATTTTCTCACAGAAAACGAGTCTCTCGCCATGGGAACATGGCTTTTTTGAAAAAGCATATTCTGGTCGAGAAATCGTGTTTTAAGCAATAAAAACGACTCCCGGCCTTATTTAGTTCACATTTGTACTTTTGGTAAGCTAGCCCGTATTCATAACGCACTAAACCTTTTTATCGCGTTAAACGCCTTTTCTCGACGAGAAAAGCACAATTTCATCAAAAACAAACAAAACAAGAAAAATGAATCTATTCAACAAGTCTGCAACACGTCCTTAAGAGTTACATGATTTCACCCAATGTCAATGTGTAATTTCTCCAGTTCTGATCATTTTTTAGGTTGTTGGTAGCTTGGTCAATGCCAAAACACAGTGAGATCTTTTTATGGCTTTAAACGCGTTTTCTCCTCGAGAGAAACATGATTTCACTAAAAACGTTATAGTTTAAACATGCCTGTTTGTACATGTGTGCAAACACTCAGAGCCTTAAGATAGGGGTTTCACCAATGTGTTTTTTGGTGAGAAACCTTCTATTTCAAGGTCCTGTGCGTTTTCAGACAAGTATATATGTATTTATAGTGTTTCTGATGAAATCCCTCCTATTAATGCATTTTCTCACAGAAAACGAGTCTCTCACCATGGGAACATGGCTTTTTTGAAAAAGCATATTCTGGTCGAGAAATCGTGTTTTAAGCAATAAAAACGACTCCCGGCCTTATTTAGTTCACATTTGTACTTTTGGTAAGCTAGCCCGTATTCATAACGCACTAAAACTTTTGTCGCGTTAAACGCCTTTTCGCGACGAGAAAAGCACAATTTCATCAAAAACAAACAAAACAAGAAAAATGAATCTATTCAACAAGTCTGCAACACGTCCTTAAGAGTTATATGATTTCACCCAATGTCAATGTGTAATTTCTCCAGTTCTGATCATTTTTTAGGTTGTTGGTAGCTTGGTCAATGCCAAAACACAGTGAGATCTTTTTATGGCTTTAAACGCGTTTTCTCTTCGAGAAAAACATGATTTCACTAAAAACGTTATAGTTTAAACATGCCTGTTTGTACATGTGTGCAAACACTCAGAGCCTTAAGATAGGGGTTTCACCAATGTGTTTTTTGGTGAGAAACCTTCTATTTCAAGGTTCTGTGCGTTTTCAGACAAGTACAATATGTATTTATAGTGTTTCTGATGAAATCCCTCCTTTTAATGCATTTTCTCACAGAAAACGAGTCTCTCGCCATGGGAACATGGCTTTTTTGAAAAAGCATATTCTGGTCGAGAAATCGTGTTTTAAGCAATAAAAACGACTCCCGGCCTTATTTAGTTCACATTTGTACTTTTGGTAAGCTAGCCCGTATTCATAACGCACTAAAACTTTTGTCGCGTTAAACGCCTTTTCGCGACGAGAAAAGCACAATTTCATCAAAAACAAACAAAACAAGAAAAATGAATCTATTCAACAAGTCTGCAACACGTCCTTAAGAGTTACATGATTTCACCCAATGTCAATGTGTAATTTCTCCAGTTCTGATCATTTTTTAGGTTGTTGGTAGCTTGGTCAATGCCAAAACACAGTGAGATCTTTTTATGGCTTTAAACGCGTTTTCTCCTCGAGAAAAACATGATTTCACTAAAAACGTTATAGTTTAAACATGCCTGTTTGTACATGTGTGCAAACACTCAGAGCCTTAAGATAGGGGTTTCACCAATGTGTTTTTTGGTGAGAAACCTTCTATTTCAAGGTCCTGTGCGTTTTCAGCCAAGTATATATGTATTTATAGTGTTTCTGATGAAATCCCTCCTTTTAATGCATTTTCTCACAGAAAACGAGTCTCTCGCCATGGGAACATGGCTTTTTTGAAAAAGCATATTCTGGTCGAGAAATCGTGTTTTAAGCAATAAAAACGACTCCCGGCCTTATTTAGTTCACATTTGTACTTTTGGTAAGCTAGCCCGTATTCATAACGCACTAAACCTTTTTATCGCGTTAAACGCCTTTTCTCGACGAGAAAAGCACAATTTCATCAAAAACAAACAAAACAAGAAAAATGAATCTATTCAACAAGTCTGCAACACGTCCTTAAGAGTTACATGATTTCACCCAATGTCAATGTGTAATTTCTCCAGTTCTGATCATTTTTTAGGTTGTTGGTAGCTTGGTCAATGCCAAAACACAGTGAGATCTTTTTATGGCTTTAAACGCGTTTTCTCCTCGAGAGAAACATGATTTCACTAAAAACGTTATAGTTTAAACATGCCTGTTTGTACATGTGTGCAAACACTCAGAGCCTTAAGATAGGGGTTTCACCAATGTGTTTTTTGGTGAGAAACCTTCTATTTCAAGGTTTTGTGCGTTTTCAGACAAGTACAATATGTATTTATAGTGTTTCTGATGAAATCCCTCCTTTTAATGCATTTTCTCACAGAAAACGAGTCTCTCGCCATGGGAACATGGCTTTTTTGAAAAAGCATATTCTGGTCGAGAAATCGTGTTTTAAGCAATAAAAACTACTCCCGGCCTTATTTAGTTCACATTTGTACTTTTGGTAAGCTAGCCCGTATTCATAACGCACTAAAACTTTTGTCGCGTTAAACGCCTTTTCGCGACGAGAAAAGCACAATTTCATCAAAAACAAACAAAACAAGAAAAATGAATCTATTCAACAAGTCTGCAACACGTCCTTAAGAGTTACATGATTTCACCCAATGTCAATGTGTAATTTCTCCAGTTCTGATCATTTTTTAGGTTGTTGGTAGCTTGGTCAATGCCAAAACACAGTGAGATCTTTTTATGGCTTTAAACGCGTTTTCTCTTCGAGAAAAACATGATTTCACTAAAAACGTTATAGTTTAAACATGCCTGTTTGTACATGTGTGCAAACACTCAGAGCCTTAAGATAGGGGTTTCACCAATGTGTTTTTTGGTGAGAAACCTTCTATTTCAAGGTTCTGTCCGTTTTCAGACAAGTACAATATGTATTTATAGTGTTTCTGATGAAATCCCTCCTTTTAATGCATTTTCTCACAGAAAACGAGTCTCTCGCCATGGGAACATGGCTTTTTTGAAAAAGCATATTCTGGTCGAGAAATCGTGTTTTAAGCAATAAAAACGACTCCCGGCCTTATTTGGTTCACATTTGTACTTTTGGTAAGCTAGCCCGTATTCATAACGCACTAAACCTTTTTATCGCGTTAAACGCCTTTTCTCGACGAGAAAAGCACAATTTCATCAAAAACAAACAAAACAAGAAAAATGAATCTATTCAACAAGTCTGCAACACGTCCTTAAGAGTTACATGATTTCACCCAATGTCAATGTGTAATTTCTCCAGTTCTGATCATTTTTTAGGTGGTTGGTAGCTTGGTCAATGCCAAAAATCAATTAGATCTTTTTATGGCTTTAAACGCGTTTTCTCCTCGAGAGAAACATGATTTCACTAAAAACGTTATAGTTTAAACAGGCCTGTTTGTACATGTGTGCAAACACTCAGAGCCTTAAGATAGGGGTTTCACCAATGTGTTTTTTGGTGAGAAACCTTCTATTTCAAGGTTCTGTGCGTTTTCAGACAAGTACAATATGTATTTATAGTGTTTCTGATGAAATCCCTCCTTTTAATGCATTTTCTCACAGAAAACGAGTCTCTCGCCATGGGAACATGGCTTTTTTGAAAAAGCATTTTCTGGTCGAGAAATCGTGTTTTAAGCAATAAAAACGACTCCCGGCCTTATTTGGTTCACATTTGTACTTTTGGTAAGCTAGCCCGTATTCATAACGCACTAAACCTTTTTATCGCGTTAAACGCCTTTTCTCGACGAGAAAAGCACAATTTCATCAAAAACAAACAAAACAAGAAAAATGAATCTATTCAACAAGTCTGCAACACGTCCTTAAGAGTCACATGATTTCACCCAATGTCAATGTGTAATTTCTCCAGTTCTGATCATTTTTTAGGTGGTTGGTAGCTTGGTCAATGCCAAAACACAGTGAGATCTTTTTATGGCTTTAAACGCGTTTTCTCCTCGAGAGAAACATGATTTCACTAAAAACGTTATAGTTTAAACATGCCTGTTTGTACATGTGTGCAAACACTCAGAGCCTTAAGATAGGGGTTTCACCAATGTGTTTTTTGGTGAGAAACCTTCTATTTCAAGGTTTTGTGCGTTTTCAGACAAGTACAATATGTATTTATAGTGTTTCTGATGAAATCCCTCCTTTTAATGCATTTTCTCACAGAAAACGAGTCTCTCGCCATGGGAACATGGCTTTTTTGAAAAAGCATATTCTGGTCGAGAAATCGTGTTTTAAGCAATAAAAACGACTCCCGGCCTTATTTGGTTCACATTTGTACTTTTGGTAAGCTAGCCCGTATTCATAACGCACTAAACCTTTTTATCGCGTTAAACGCCTTTTCTCGACGAGAAAAGCACAATTTCATCAAAAACAAACAAAACAAGAAAAATGAATCTATTCAACAAGTCTGCAACACGTCCTTAAGAGTTACATGATTTCACCCAATGTCAATGTGTAATTTCTCCAGTTCTGATCATTTTTTAGGTGGTTGGTAGCTTGGTCAATGCCAAAAATCAATTAGATCTTTTTATGGCTTTAAACGCGTTTTCTCCTCGAGAGAAACATGATTTCACTAAAAACGTTATAGTTTAAACAGGCCTGTTTGTACATGTGTGCAAACACTCAGAGCCTTAAGATAGGGGTTTCACCAATGTGTTTTTTGGTGAGAAACCTTCTATTTCAAGGTTCTGTGCGTTTTCAGACAAGTACAATATGTATTTATAGTGTTTCTGATGAAATCCCTCCTTTTAATGCATTTTCTCACAGAAAACGAGTCTCTCGCCATGGGAACATGGCTTTTTTGAAAAAGCATTTTCTGGTCGAGAAATCGTGTTTTAAGCAATAAAAACGACTCCCGGCCTTATTTGGTTCACATTTGTACTTTTGGTAAGCTAGCCCGTATTCATAACGCACTAAACCTTTTTATCGCGTTAAACGCCTTTTCTCGACGAGAAGAGCGCAATTTCATCAAAAACAAACAAAACAAGAAAAATGAATCTATTCAACAAGTCTGCAACACGTCCTTAAGAGTTACATGATTTCACCCAATGTCAATGTGTAATTTCTCCAGTTCTGATCATTTTTTAGGTTGTTGGTAGCTTGGTCAATGCCAAAACACAGTGAGATCTTTTTATGGCTTTAAACGCGTTTTCTCCTCGAGAGAAACATGATTTCACTAAAAACGTTATAGTTTAAACATGCCTGTTTGTACATGTGTGCAAACACTCAGAGCCTTAAGATAGGGGTTTCACCAATGTGTTTTTTGGTGAGAAACCTTCTATTTCAAGGTTTTGTGCGTTTTCAGACAAGTACAATATGTATTTATAGTGTTTCTGATGAAATCCCTCCTTTTAATGCATTTTCTCACAGGAAACGAGTCTCTCGCCATGGGAACATGGCTTTTTTGAAAAAGCATATTCTGGTCGAGAAATCGTGTTTTAAGCAATAAAAACGACTCCCGGCCTTATTTAGTTCACATTTGTACTTTTGGTAAGCTAGCCCGTATTCATAACGCACTAAAACTTTTGTCGCGTTAAACGCCTTTTCTCGACGAGAAAAGCAATTTCATCAAAAACAAACAAAACAAGAAAAATGAATCTATTCAACAAGTCTGCAACACGTCCTTAAGAGTTACATGATTTCACCCAATGTCAATGTGTAATTTCTCCAGTTCTGATCATTTTTTAGGTGGTTGGTAGCTTGGTCAATGCCAAAACACAGTGAGATCTTTTTATGGCTTTAAACGCGTTTTCTCCTCGAGAGAAACATGATTTCACTAAAAACGTTATAGTTTAAACATGCCTGTTTGTACATGTGTGCAAACACTCAGAGCCTTAAGATAGGGGTTTCACCAATGTGTTTTTTGATGAGAAACCTTCTATTTCAAGGTTCTGTGCGTTTTCAGACAAGTACAATATGTATTTATAGTGTTTCTGATGAAATCCCTCCTTTTAATGCATTTTCTCACAGAAAACGAGTCTCTCGCCATGGGAACATGGCTTTTTTGAAAAAGCATATTCTGGTCGAGAAATCGTGTTTTAAGCAATAAAAACGACTCCCGGCCTTATTTAGTTCACATTTGTACTTTTGGTAAGCTAGCCCGTATTCATAACGCACTAAAACTTTTATCGCGTTAAACGCCTTTTCTCGACGAGAAAAGCACAATTTCATCAAAAACAAACAAAACAAGAAAAATGAATCTATTCAACAAGTCTGCAACACGTCCTTAAGAGTCACATGATTTCACCCAATGTCAATGTGTAATTTCTCCAGTTCTGATCATTTTTTAGGTTGTTGGTAGCTTGGTCAATGCCAAAACACAGTGAGATCTTTTTATGGCTTTAAACGCGTTTTCTCCTCGAGAGAAACATGATTTCACTAAAAACGTTATAGTTTAAACATGCCTGTTTGTACATGTGTGCAAACACTCAGAGCCTTAAGATAGGGGTTTCACCAATGTGTTTTTTGGTGAGAAACCTTCTATTTCAAGGTTCTGTGCGTTTTCAGACAAGTACAATATGTATTTACAGTGTTTCTGATGAAATCCCTCCTTTTAATGCATTTTCTCACAGAAAACGAGTCTCTCGCCATGGGAACATGGCTTTTTTGAAAAAGCATATTCTGGTCAAGAAATCGTGTTTTAAGCAATAAAAACGACTCCCGGCCTTATTTAGTTCACATTTGTACTTTTGGTAAGCTAGCCCGTATTCATAACGCACTAAACCTTTTTATCGCGTTAAACGCCTTTTCTCGACGAGAAAAGCACAATTTCATCAAAAACAAACAAAACAAGAAAAATGAATCTATTCAACAAGTCTGCAACACGTCCTTAAGAGTTACATGATTTCACCCAATGTCAATGTGTAATTTCTCCAGTTCTGATCATTTTTTAGGTTGTTGGTAGCTTGGTCAATGCCAAAACACAGTGAGATCTTTTTATGGCTTTAAACGCGTTTTCTCCTCGAGAGAAACATGATTTCACTAAAAACGTTATAGTTTAAACATGCCTGTTTGTACATGTGTGCAAACACTCAGAGCCTTAAGATAGGGGTTTCACCAATGTGTTTTTTGGTGAGAAACCTTCTATTTCAAGGTTTTGTGCGTTTTCAGACAAGTACAATATGTATTTATAGTGTTTCTGATGAAATCCCTCCTTTTAATGCATTTTCTCACAGAAAACGAGTCTCTCGCCATGGGAACATGGCTTTTTTGAAAAAGCATATTCTGGTCGAGAAATCGTGTTTTAAGCAATAAAAACGACTCCCGGCCTTATTTGGTTCACATTTGTACTTTTGGTAAGCTAGCCCGTATTCATAACGCACTAAACCTTTTTATCGCGTTAAACGCCTTTTCTCGACGAGAAAAGCACAATTTCATCAAAAACAAACAAAACAAGAAAAATGAATCTATTCAACAAGTCTGCAACACGTCCTTAAGAGTTACATGATTTCACCCAATGTCAATGTGTAATTTCTCCAGTTCTGATCATTTTTTAGGTTGTTGGTAGCTTGGTCAATGCCAAAACACAGTGAGATCTTTTTATGGCTTTAAACGTGTTTTCTCCTCGAGAGAAACATGATTTCACTAAAAACGTTATAGTTTAAACATGCCTGTTTGTACATGTGTGCAAACACTCAGAGCCTTAAGATAGGGGTTTCACCAATGTGTTTTTTGGTGAGAAACCTTCTATTTCAAGGTCCTGTGCGTTTTCAGACAAGTATATATGTATTTATAGTGTTTCTGATGAAATCCCTCCTTTTAATGCATTTTCTCACAGAAAACGAGTCTCTCACCATGGGAACATGGCTTTTTTGAAAAAGCATATTCTGGTCGAGAAATCGTGTTTTAAGCAATAAAAACGACTCCCGGCCTTATTTAGTTCACATTTGTACTTTTGGTAAGCTAGCCCGTATTCATAACGCACTAAAACTTTTGTCGCGTTAAACGCCTTTTCGCGACGAGAAAAGCACAATTTCATCAAAAACAAACAAAACAAGAAAAATGAATCTATTCAACAAGTCTGCAACACGTCCTTAAGAGTTACATGATTTCACCCAATGTCAATGTGTAATTTCTCCAGTTCTGATCATTTTTTAGGTTGTTGGTAGCTTGGTCAATGCCAAAACACAGTGAGATCTTTTTATGGCTTTAAACGCGTTTTCTCTTCGAGAAAAACATGATTTCACTAAAAACGTTATAGTTTAAACATGCCTGTTTGTACATGTGTGCAAACACTCAGAGCCTTAAGATAGGGGTTTCACCAATGTGTTTTTTGGTGAGAAACCTTCTATTTCAAGGTTCTGTGCGTTTTCAGACAAGTACAATATGTATTTATAGTGTTTCTGATGAAATCCCTCCTTTTAATGCATTTTCTCACAGAAAACGAGTCTCTCGCCATGGGAACATGGCTTTTTTGAAAAAGCATATTCTGGTCGAGAAATCGTGTTTTAAGCAATAAAAACGACTCCCGGCCTTATTTAGTTCACATTTGTACTTTTGGTAAGCTAGCCCGTATTCATAACGCACTAAAACTTTTGTCGCGTTAAACGCCTTTTCGCGACGAGAAAAGCACAATTTCATCAAAAACAAACAAAACAAGAAAAATGAATCTATTCAACAAGTCTGCAACACGTCCTTAAGAGTTACATGATTTCACCCAATGTCAATGTGTAATTTCTCCAGTTCTGATCATTTTTTAGGTTGTTGGTAGCTTGGTCAATGCCAAAACACAGTGAGATCTTTTTATGGCTTTAAACGCGTTTTCTCCTCGAGAAAAACATGATTTCACTAAAAACGTTATAGTTTAAACATGCCTGTTTGTACATGTGTGCAAACACTCAGAGCCTTAAGATAGGGGTTTCACCAATGTGTTTTTTGGTGAGAAACCTTCTATTTCAAGGTCCTGTGCGTTTTCAGACAAGTATATATGTATTTATAGTGTTTCTGATGAAATCCCTCCTTTTAATGCATTTTCTCACAGAAAACGAGTCTCTCGCCATGGGAACATGGCTTTTTTGAAAAAGCATATTCTGGTCGAGAAATCGTGTTTTAAGCAATAAAAACGACTCCCGGCCTTATTTAGTTCACATTTGTACTTTTGGTAAGCTAGCCCGTATTCATAACGCACTAAACCTTTTTATCGCGTTAAACGCCTTTTCTCGACGAGAAAAGCACAATTTCATCAAAAACAAACAAAACAAGAAAAATGAATCTATTCAACAAGTCTGCAACACGTCCTTAAGAGTTACATGATTTCACCCAATGTCAATGTGTAATTTCTCCAGTTCTGATCATTTTTTAGGTTGTTGGTAGCTTGGTCAATGCCAAAACACAGTGAGATCTTTTTATGGCTTTAAACGCGTTTTCTCCTCGAGAAAAACATGATTTCACTAAAAACGTTATAGTTTAAACATGCCTGTTTGTACATGTGTGCAAACACTCAGAGCCTTAAGATAGGGGTTTCACCAATGTGTTTTTTGGTGAGAAACCTTCTATTTCAAGGTCCTGTGCGTTTTCAGCCAAGTATATATGTATTTATAGTGTTTCTGATGAAATCCCTCCTTTTAATGCATTTTCTCACAGAAAACGAGTCTCTCGCCATGGGAACATGGCTTTTTTGAAAAAGCATATTCTGGTCGAGAAATCGTGTTTTAAGCAATAAAAACGACTCCCGGCCTTATTTAGTTCACATTTGTACTTTTGGTAAGCTAGCCCGTATTCATAACGCACTAAACCTTTTTATCGCGTTAAACGCCTTTTCGCGACGAGAAAAGCACAATTTCATCAAAAACAAACAAAACAAGAAAAATGAATCTATTCAACAAGTCTGCAACACGTCCTTAAGAGTTACATGATTTCACCCAATGTCAATGTGTAATTTCTCCAGTTCTGATCATTTTTTAGGTTGTTGGTAGCTTGGTCAATGCCAAAACACAGTGAGATCTTTTTATGGCTTTAAACGCGTTTTCTCCTCGAGAAAAACATGATTTCACTAAAAACGTTATAGTTTAAACATGCCTGTTTGTACATGTGTGCAAACACTCAGAGCCTTAAGATAGGGGTTTCACCAATGTGTTTTTTGGTGAGAAACCTTCTATTTCAAGGTTTTGTGCGTTTTCAGACAAGTACAATATGTATTTATAGTGTTTCTGATGAAATCCCTCCTTTTAATGCATTTTCTCACAGAAAACGAGTCTCTCGCCATGGGAACATGGCTTTTTTGAAAAAGCATATTCTGGTCGAGAAATCGTGTTTTAAGCAATAAAAACTACTCCCGGCCTTATTTAGTTCACATTTGTACTTTTGGTAAGCTAGCCCGTATTCATAACGCACTAAAACTTTTGTCGCGTTAAACGCCTTTTCGCGACGAGAAAAGCACAATTTCATCAAAAACAAACAAAACAAGAAAAATGAATCTATTCAACAAGTCTGCAACACGTCCTTAAGAGTTACATGATTTCACCCAATGTCAATGTGTAATTTCTCCAGTTCTGATCATTTTTTAGGTTGTTGGTAGCTTGGTCAATGCCAAAACACAGTGAGATCTTTTTATGGCTTTAAACGCGTTTTCTCCTCGAGAGAAACATGATTTCACTAAAAACGTTATAGTTTAAACATGCCTGTTTGTACATGTGTGCAAACACTCAGAGCCTTAAGATAGGGGTTTCACCAATGTGTTTTTTGGTGAGAAACCTTCTATTTCAAGGTTTTGTGCGTTTTCAGACAAGTACAATATGTATTTATAGTGTTTCTGATGAAATCCCTCCTTTTAATGCATTTTCTCACAGAAAACGAGTCTCTCGCCATGGGAACATGGCTTTTTTGAAAAAGCATATTCTGGTCGAGAAATCGTGTTTTAAGCAATAAAAACGACTCCCGGCCTTATTTGGTTCACATTTGTACTTTTGGTAAGCTAGCCCGTATTCATAACGCACTAAACCTTTTTATCGCGTTAAACGCCTTTTCTCGACGAGAAAAGCACAATTTCATCAAAAACAAACAAAACAAGAAAAATGAATCTATTCAACAAGTCTGCAACACGTCCTTAAGAGTTACATGATTTCACCCAATGTCAATGTGTAATTTCTCCAGTTCTGATCATTTTTTAGGTGGTTGGTAGCTTGGTCAATGCCAAAAATCAATTAGATCTTTTTATGGCTTTAAACGCGTTTTCTCCTCGAGAGAAACATGATTTCACTAAAAACGTTATAGTTTAAACAGGCCTGTTTGTACATGTGTGCAAACACTCAGAGCCTTAAGATAGGGGTTTCACCAATGTGTTTTTTGGTGAGAAACCTTCTATTTCAAGGTTCTGTGCGTTTTCAGACAAGTACAATATGTACTTGTTATTTATACAAACAAACAAAACAAGAAAAATGAATCTATTCAACAAGTCTGCAACACGTCCTTAAGAGTTACATGATTTCACCCAATGTCAATGTGTAATTTCTCCAGTTCTGATCATTTTTTAGGTTGTTGGTAGCTTGGTCAATGCCAAAACACAGTGAGATCTTTTTATGGCTTTAAACGCGTTTTCTCCTCGAGAGAAACATGATTTCACTAAAAACGTTATAGTTTAAACATGCCTGTTTGTACATGTGTGCAAACACTCAGAGCCTTAAGATAGGGGTTTCACCAATGTGTTTTTTGGTGAGAAACCTTCTATTTCAAGGTTTTGTGCGTTTTCAGACAAGTACAATATGTATTTATAGTGTTTCTGATGAAATCCCTCCTTTTAATGCATTTTCTCACAGAAAACGAGTCTCTCGCCATGGGAACATGGCTTTTTTGAAAAAGCATATTCTGGTCGAGAAATCGTGTTTTAAGCAATAAAAACGACTCCCGGCCTTATTTGGTTCACATTTGTACTTTTGGTAAGCTAGCCCGTATTCATAACGCACTAAACCTTTTTATCGCGTTAAACGCCTTTTCTCGACGAGAAAAGCACAATTTCATCAAAAACAAACAAAACAAGAAAAATGAATCTATTCAACAAGTCTGCAACACGTCCTTAAGAGTTACATGATTTCACCCAATGTCAATGTGTAATTTCTCCAGTTCTGATCATTTTTTAGGTGGTTGGTAGCTTGGTCAATGCCAAAAATCAATTAGATCTTTTTATGGCTTTAAACGCGTTTTCTCCTCGAGAGAAACATGATTTCACTAAAAACGTTATAGTTTAAACAGGCCTGTTTGTACATGTGTGCAAACACTCAGAGCCTTAAGATAGGGGTTTCACCAATGTGTTTTTTGGTGAGAAACCTTCTATTTCAAGGTTCTGTGCGTTTTCAGACAAGTACAATATGTACTTGTTATTTATACAAACAAACAAAACAAGAAAAATGAATCTATTCAACAAGTCTGCAACACGTCCTTAAGAGTTACATGATTTCACCCAATGTCAATGTGTAATTTCTCCAGTTCTGATCATTTTTTAGGTTGTTGGTAGCTTGGTCAATGCCAAAACACAGTGAGATCTTTTTATGGCTTTAAACGCGTTTTCTCCTCGAGAGAAACATGATTTCACTAAAAACGTTATAGTTTAAACATGCCTGTTTGTACATGTGTGCAAACACTCAGAGCCTTAAGATAGGGGTTTCACCAATGTTTTTTTTGGTGAGAAACCTTCTATTTCAAGGTTTTGTGCGTTTTCAGACAAGTACAATATGTATTTATAGTGTTTCTGATGAAATCCCTCCTTTTAATGCATTTTCTCACAGAAAACGAGTCTCTCGCCATGGGAACATGGCTTTTTTGAAAAAGCATATTCTGGTCGAGAAATCGTGTTTTAAGCAATAAAAACGACTCCCGGCCTTATTTAGTTCACATTTGTACTTTTGGTAAGCTAGCCCGTATTCATAACGCACTAAAACTTTTGTCGCGTTAAACGCCTTTTCTCGACGAGAAAAGCAATTTCATCAAAAACAAACAAAACAAGAAAAATGAATCTATTCAACAAGTCTGCAACACGTCCTTAAGAGTTACATGATTTCACCCAATGTCAATGTGTAATTTCTCCAGTTCTGATCATTTTTTAGGTGGTTGGTAGCTTGGTCAATGCCAAAACACAGTGAGATCTTTTTATGGCTTTAAACGCGTTTTCTCCTCGAGAGAAACATGATTTCACTAAAAACGTTATAGTTTAAACATGCCTGTTTGTACATGTGTGCAAACACTCAGAGCCTTAAGATAGGGGTTTCACCAATGTGTTTTTTGGTGAGAAACCTTCTATTTCAAGGTTTTGTGCGTTTTCAGACAAGTACAATATGTATTTATAGTGTTTCTGATGAAATCCCTCCTTTTAATGCATTTTCTCACAGAAAACGAGTCTCTCGCCATGGGAACATGGCTTTTTTGAAAAAGCATATTCTGGTCGAGAAATCGTGTTTTAAGCAATAAAAACGACTCCCGGCCTTATTTAGTTCACATTTGTACTTTTGGTAAGCTAGCCCGTATTCATAACGCACTAAAACTTTTGTCGCGTTAAACGCCTTTTCTCGACGAGAAAAGCAATTTCATCAAAAACAAACAAAACAAGAAAAATGAATCTATTCAACAAGTCTGCAACACGTCCTTAAGAGTTACATGATTTCACCCAATGTCAATGTGTAATTTCTCCAGTTCTGATCATTTTTTAGGTGGTTGGTAGCTTGGTCAATGCCAAAACACAGTGAGATCTTTTTATGGCTTTAAACGCGTTTTCTCCTCGAGAGAAACATGATTTCACTAAAAACGTTATAGTTTAAACATGCCTGTTTGTACATGTGTGCAAACACTCAGAGCCTTAAGATAGGGGTTTCACCAATGTGTTTTTTGGTGAGAAACCTTCTATTTCAAGGTTCTGTGCGTTTTCAGACAAGTACAATATGTATTTATAGTGTTTCTGATGAAATCCCTCCTTTTAATGCATTTTCTCACAGAAAACGAGTCTCTCGCCATGGGAACATGGCTTTTTTGAAAAAGCATATTCTGGTCGAGAAATCGTGTTTTAAGCAATAAAAACGACTCCCGGCCTTATTTAGTTCACATTTGTACTTTTGGTAAGCTAGCCCGTATTCATAACGCACTAAACCTTTTATCGCGTTAAACGCCTTTTCTCGACGAGAAAAGCACAATTTCATCAAAAACAAACAAAACAAGAAAAATGAATCTATTCAACAAGTCTGCAACACGTCCTTAAGAGTTACATGATTTCACCCAATGTCAATGTGTAATTTCTCCAGTTCTGATCATTTTTTAGGTTGTTGGTAGCTTGGTCAATGCCAAAACACAGTGAGATCTTTTTATGGCTTTAAACGCGTTTTCTCCTCGAGAGAAACATGATTTCACTAAAAACGTTATAGTTTAAACATGCCTGTTTGTACATGTGTGCAAACACTCAGAGCCTTAAGATAGGGGTTTCACCAATGTGTTTTTTGGTGAGAAACCTTCTATTTCAAGGTTCTGTGCGTTTTCAGACAAGTACAATATGTATTTACAGTGTTTCTGATGAAATCCCTCCTTTTAATGCATTTTCTCACAGAAAACGAGTCTCTCGCCATGGGAACATGGCTTTTTTGAAAAAGCATATTCTGGTCGAGAAATCGTGTTTTAAGCAATAAAAACGACTCCCGGCCTTATTTGGTTCACATTTGTACTTTTGGTAAGCTAGCCCGTATTCATAACGCACTAAACCTTTTTATCGCGTTAAACGCCTTTTCTCGACGAGAAAAGCACAATTTCATCAAAAACAAACAAAACAAGAAAAATGAATCTATTCAACAAGTCTGCAACACGTCCTTAAGAGTTACATGATTTCACCCAATGTCAATGTGTAATTTCTCCAGTTCTGATCATTTTTTAGGTTGTTGGTAGCTTGGTCAATGCCAAAACACAGTGAGATATTTTTATGGCTTTAAACGCGTTTTCTCCTCGAGAGAAACATGATTTCACTAAAAACGTTATAGTTTAAACATGCCTGTTTGTACATGTGTGCAAACACTCAGAGCCTTAAGATAGGGGTTTCACCAATGTGTTTTTTGGTGAGAAACCTTCTATTTCAAGGTTTTGTGCGTTTTCAGACAAGTACAATATGTATTTATAGTGTTTCTGATGAAATCCCTCCTTTTAATGCATTTTCTCACAGAAAACGAGTCTCTCGCCATGGGAACATGGCTTTTTTGAAAAAGCATATTCTGGTCGAGAAATCGTGTTTTAAGCAATAAAAACGACTCCCGGCCTTATTTAGTTCACATTTGTACTTTTGGTAAGCTAGCCCGTATTCATAACGCACTAAACCTTTTTATCGCGTTAAACGCCTTTTCTCGACGAGAAAAGCACAATTTCATCAAAAACAAACAAAACAAGAAAAATGAATCTATTCAAGAAGTCTGCAACACGTCCTTAAGAGTTACATGATTTCACCCAATGTCAATGTGTAATTTCTCCAGTTCTGATCATTTTTTAGGTTGTTGGTAGCTTGGTCAATGCCAAAACACAGTGAGATCTTTTTATGGCTTTAAACGCGTTTTCTCCTCGAGAGAAACATGATTTCACTAAAAACGTTATAGTTTAAACATGCCTGTTTGTACATGTGTGCAAACACTCAGAGCCTTAAGATAGGGGTTTCACCAATGTGTTTTTTGGTGAGAAACCTTCTATTTCAAGGTTCTGTGCGTTTTCAGACAAGTACAATATGTATTTATAGTGTTTCTGATGAAATCCCTCCTTTTAATGCATTTTCTCACAGAAAACGAGTCTCTCGCCATGGGAACATGGCTTTTTTGAAAAAGCATATTCTGGTCGAGAAATCGTGTTTTAAGCAATAAAAACGACTCCCGGCCTTATTTGGTTCACATTTGTACTTTTGGTAAGCTAGCCCGTATTCATAACGCACTAAAACTTTTGTCGCGTTAAACGCCTTTTCGCGACGAGAAAAGCACAATTTCATCAAAAACAAACAAAACAAGAAAAATGAATCTATTCAACAAGTCTGCAACACGTCCTTAAGAGTTACATGATTTCACCCAATGTCAATGTGTAATTTCTCCAGTTCTGATCATTTTTTAGGTTGTTGGTAGCTTGGTCAATGCCAAAACACAGTGAGATCTTTTTATGGCTTTAAACGCGTTTTCTCCTCGAGAAAAACATGATTTCACTAAAAACGTTATAGTTTAAACATGCCTGTTTGTACATGTGTGCAAACACTCAGAGCCTTAAGATAGGGGTTTCACCAATGTGTTTTTTGGTGAGAAACCTTCTATTTCAAGGTCCTGTGCGTTTTCAGACAAGTATATATGTATTTATAGTGTTTCTGATGAAATCCCTCCTTTTAATGCATTTTCTCACAGAAAACGAGTCTCTCGCCATGGGAACATGGCTTTTTTGAAAAAGCATATTCTGGTCGAGAAATCGTGTTTTAAGCAATAAAAACGACTCCCGGCCTTATTTAGTTCACATTTGTACTTTTGGTAAGCTAGCCCGTATTCATAACGCACTAAACCTTTTTATCGCGTTAAACGCCTTTTCTCGACGAGAAAAGCACAATTTCATCAAAAACAAACAAAACAAGAAAAATGAATCTATTCAACAAGTCTGCAACACGTCCTTAAGAGTTACATGATTTCACCCAATGTCAATGTGTAATTTCTCCAGTTCTGATCATTTTTTAGGTTGTTGGTAGCTTGGTCAATGCCAAAACACAGTGAGATCTTTTTATGGCTTTAAACGCGTTTTCTCCTCGAGAGAAACATGATTTCACTAAAAACGTTATAGTTTAAACATGCCTGTTTGTACATGTGTGCAAACACTCAGAGCCTTAAGATAGGGGTTTCACCAATGTGTTTTTTGGTGAGAAACCTTCTATTTCAAGGTTCTGTGCGTTTTCAGACAAGTACAATATGTATTTACAGTGTTTCTGATGAAATCCCTCCTTTTAATGCATTTTCTCACAGAAAACGAGTCTCTCGCCATGGGAACATGGCTTTTTTGAAAAAGCATATTCTGGTCGAGAAATCGTGTTTTAAGCAATAAAAACGACTCCCGGCCTTATTTGGTTCACATTTGTACTTTTGGTAAGCTAGCCCGTATTCATAACGCACTAAACCTTTTTATCGCGTTAAACGCCTTTTCTCGACGAGAAAAGCACAATTTCATCAAAAACAAACAAAACAAGAAAAATGAATCTATTCAACAAGTCTGCAACACGTCCTTAAGAGTTACATGATTTCACCCAATGTCAATGTGTAATTTCTCCAGTTCTGATCATTTTTTAGGTTGTTGGTAGCTTGGTCAATGCCAAAACACAGTGAGATATTTTTATGGCTTTAAACGCGTTTTCTCCTCGAGAGAAACATGATTTCACTAAAAACGTTATAGTTTAAACATGCCTGTTTGTACATGTGTGCAAACACTCAGAGCCTTAAGATAGGGGTTTCACCAATGTGTTTTTTGGTGAGAAACCTTCTATTTCAAGGTTTTGTGCGTTTTCAGACAAGTACAATATGTATTTATAGTGTTTCTGATGAAATCCCTCCTTTTAATGCATTTTCTCACAGAAAACGAGTCTCTCGCCATGGGAACATGGCTTTTTTGAAAAAGCATATTCTGGTCGAGAAATCGTGTTTTAAGCAATAAAAACGACTCCCGGCCTTATTTAGTTCACATTTGTACTTTTGGTAAGCTAGCCCGTATTCATAACGCACTAAACCTTTTTATCGCGTTAAACGCCTTTTCTCGACGAGAAAAGCACAATTTCATCAAAAACAAACAAAACAAGAAAAATGAATCTATTCAAGAAGTCTGCAACACGTCCTTAAGAGTTACATGATTTCACCCAATGTCAATGTGTAATTTCTCCAGTTCTGATCATTTTTTAGGTTGTTGGTAGCTTGGTCAATGCCAAAACACAGTGAGATCTTTTTATGGCTTTAAACGCGTTTTCTCCTCGAGAGAAACATGATTTCACTAAAAACGTTATAGTTTAAACATGCCTGTTTGTACATGTGTGCAAACACTCAGAGCCTTAAGATAGGGGTTTCACCAATGTGTTTTTTGGTGAGAAACCTTCTATTTCAAGGTTCTGTGCGTTTTCAGACAAGTACAATATGTATTTATAGTGTTTCTGATGAAATCCCTCCTTTTAATGCATTTTCTCACAGAAAACGAGTCTCTCGCCATGGGAACATGGCTTTTTTGAAAAAGCATATTCTGGTCGAGAAATCGTGTTTTAAGCAATAAAAACGACTCCCGGCCTTATTTGGTTCACATTTGTACTTTTGGTAAGCTAGCCCGTATTCATAACGCACTAAAACTTTTGTCGCGTTAAACGCCTTTTCGCGACGAGAAAAGCACAATTTCATCAAAAACAAACAAAACAAGAAAAATGAATCTATTCAACAAGTCTGCAACACGTCCTTAAGAGTTACATGATTTCACCCAATGTCAATGTGTAATTTCTCCAGTTCTGATCATTTTTTAGGTTGTTGGTAGCTTGGTCAATGCCAAAACACAGTGAGATCTTTTTATGGCTTTAAACGCGTTTTCTCCTCGAGAAAAACATGATTTCACTAAAAACGTTATAGTTTAAACATGCCTGTTTGTACATGTGTGCAAACACTCAGAGCCTTAAGATAGGGGTTTCACCAATGTGTTTTTTGGTGAGAAACCTTCTATTTCAAGGTCCTGTGCGTTTTCAGACAAGTATATATGTATTTATAGTGTTTCTGATGAAATCCCTCCTTTTAATGCATTTTCTCACAGAAAACGAGTCTCTCGCCATGGGAACATGGCTTTTTTGAAAAAGCATATTCTGGTCGAGAAATCGTGTTTTAAGCAATAAAAACGACTCCCGGCCTTATTTAGTTCACATTTGTACTTTTGGTAAGCTAGCCCGTATTCATAACGCACTAAACCTTTTTATCGCGTTAAACGCCTTTTCTCGACGAGAAAAGCACAATTTCATCAAAAACAAACAAAACAAGAAAAATGAATCTATTCAACAAGTCTGCAACACGTCCTTAAGAGTTACATGATTTCACCCAATGTCAATGTGTAATTTCTCCAGTTCTGATCATTTTTTAGGTTGTTGGTAGCTTGGTCAATGCCAAAACACAGTGAGATCTTTTTATGGCTTTAAACGCGTTTTCTCCTCGAGAGAAACATGATTTCACTAAAAACGTTATAGTTTAAACATGCCTGTTTGTACATGTGTGCAAACACTCAGAGCCTTAAGATAGGGGTTTCACCAATGTGTTTTTTGGTGAGAAACCTTCTATTTCAAGGTCCTGTGCGTTTTCAGACAAGTATATATGTATTTATAGTGTTTCTGATGAAATCCCTCCTTTTAATGCATTTTCTCACAGAAAACGAGTCTCTCACCATGGGAACATGGCTTTTTTGAAAAAGCATATTCTGGTCGAGAAATCGTGTTTTAAGCAATAAAAACGACTCCCGGCCTTATTTAGTTCACATTTGTACTTTTGGTAAGCTAGCCCGTATTCATAACGCACTAAAACTTTTGTCGCGTTAAACGCCTTTTCGCGACGAGAAAAGCACAATTTCATCAAAAACAAACAAAACAAGAAAAATGAATCTATTCAACAAGTCTGCAACACGTCCTTAAGAGTTACATGATTTCACCCAATGTCAATGTGTAATTTCTCCAGTTCTGATCATTTTTTAGGTTGTTGGTAGCTTGGTCAATGCCAAAACACAGTGAGATCTTTTTATGGCTTTAAACGCGTTTTCTCTTCGAGAAAAACATGATTTCACTAAAAACGTTATAGTTTAAACATGCCTGTTTGTACATGTGTGCAAACACTCAGAGCCTTAAGATAGGGGTTTCACCAATGTGTTTTTTGGTGAGAAACCTTCTATTTCAAGGTTCTGTGCGTTTTCAGACAAGTACAATATGTATTTATAGTGTTTCTGATGAAATCCCTCCTTTTAATGCATTTTCTCACAGAAAACGAGTCTCTCGCCATGGGAACATGGCTTTTTTGAAAAAGCATATTCTGGTCGAGAAATCGTGTTTTAAGCAATAAAAACGACTCCCGGCCTTATTTAGTTCACATTTGTACTTTTGGTAAGCTAGCCCGTATTCATAACGCACTAAAACTTTTGTCGCGTTAAACGCCTTTTCGCGACGAGAAAAGCACAATTTCATCAAAAACAAACAAAACAAGAAAAATGAATCTATTCAACAAGTCTGCAACACGTCCTTAAGAGTTACATGATTTCACCCAATGTCAATGTGTAATTTCTCCAGTTCTGATCATTTTTTAGGTTGTTGGTAGCTTGGTCAATGCCAAAACACAGTGAGATCTTTTTATGGCTTTAAACGCGTTTTCTCCTCGAGAAAAACATGATTTCACTAAAAACGTTATAGTTTAAACATGCCTGTTTGTACATGTGTGCAAACACTCAGAGCCTTAAGATAGGGGTTTCACCAATGTGTTTTTTGGTGAGAAACCTTCTATTTCAAGGTCCTGTGCGTTTTCAGACAAGTATATATGTATTTATAGTGTTTCTGATGAAATCCCTCCTTTTAATGCATTTTCTCACAGAAAACGAGTCTCTCGCCATGGGAACATGGCTTTTTTGAAAAAGCATATTCTGGTCGAGAAATCGTGTTTTAAGCAATAAAAACGACTCCCGGCCTTATTTAGTTCACATTTGTACTTTTGGTAAGCTAGCCCGTATTCATAACGCACTAAACCTTTTTATCGCGTTAAACGCCTTTTCTCGACGAGAAAAGCACAATTTCATCAAAAACAAACAAAACAAGAAAAATGAATCTATTCAACAAGTCTGCAACACGTCCTTAAGAGTTACATGATTTCACCCAATGTCAATGTGTAATTTCTCCAGTTCTGATCATTTTTTAGGTTGTTGGTAGCTTGGTCAATGCCAAAACACAGTGAGATCTTTTTATGGCTTTAAACGCGTTTTCTCCTCGAGAGAAACATGATTTCACTAAAAACGTTATAGTTTAAACATGCCTGTTTGTACATGTGTGCAAACACTCAGAGCCTTAAGATAGGGGTTTCACCAATGTGTTTTTTGGTGAGAAACCTTCTATTTCAAGGTCCTGTGCGTTTTCAGACAAGTATATATGTATT